>NW_019154092.1:3974670-4046401 GCF_002288905.1 Enhydra lutris kenyoni | reverse complement strand
GAAAACCACAATGAGATACCACCTCACACCAGTCAGAATGGCTAAAATTAACAAGTCAGGAAATGACAGATGCTGGCAAGGATGTAGAGAAAGGGGAACCCTCCTACACTGTTGGTGGGAATGCAAGCTGGTGCAACCAGTCTGGAAAACAGCATGGAGGTTCCTCAAAAAGGTGAAAATAGAGCCACCTTACAACCCAGCAATCACACTACTGGGTATTTACCCTAAAGATACAAACGTAGTATTCCAAAGGGGCACGTGCATCCGAATGTTTATAGCAGCAATGTCCACAATAGCCAAACTATGGAAAGAACCTAGATGTCCATCAACAGATGAATGGATAAAGAAGATGTGGTATATATAATGGAATACTATGCAGCCATCAAAAGAAATGAGATCTTGCCATTTGCGATGACGTGGATGGAACTAGAGGGTATTATGCTTAGCGAAATAAGTCAATCAGAGAAAGACAACTATCATAAGATCTCCCTGATATGAGGAAGTGGAGATGCAATGTGGAGGGTTTGGGGGGTAGGAAAAGAATAAATGAAACAAGATGGGATTGGGAGGAAGACAAACCATAAGGGACTCTTAATGTCACAAAACAAACTGAGGGTGGCCGGGGGGAGGGGGTAGGGAGAGGGTGGTGGGGTTACGGACGTTGGGGAGCGTATGTGATATGGTGAGTGCTGTGAAGTGTGTAAACCTGGCGATTCACAGACCTGTACCCCTGGGGCTAGTAATACATTATATGTTTATTAAAAAATTAAAAAAGAAAAAAAAAGAAAAGTTCAAACAGAGCTACACTATGACCTGGCAATTGCACTACTGGGTATTTACCCCAAAGATACAGATGTAGTGAAAAGAAGGGGCACATGCACCCCAATGCTCATAGCAGCAATGTCTACAATAGCCAAACTAGAAATAGTTGAGCTGCCTTTCAACAGACAAATGGATAAGAGAAATGTGGTCCATATATACAATGGAATATTACTCAGGCATCAGAAAGGATGAACACTCAACGTTTGCATTAACATGCAGGGGACTTCAGGGGATTATGCTAAGTGTAATAAGTCAAGCAGAGAAAGTCAATTATCACATGGTTTCACTTACTTGTGGAGCATAAGGAATAGCATGGAGGACAACAGGAGAAGAAAGGAAAAATGAAGGGTGGGTATTGGAGAGGAAGATGAAGCATGAGAGACTATAGAATGTGAGAAACAGGATTTTAGAGGGGAGGGGATTGAGGGATGGGTTAGCCCATGATAGGTATTAAGGAGGGCACGTATTGCGTGGAGCACTGGATGTTATATACAAATAATGAATCATGGAACACTACATCACATACTAATGAGGTACTGTATGGTGAATAATATAATGTAATTTAAAAAATTAAAATAAAAAATGGTTCTCAAACAGGTCCATTTTGCATGGGATATTTTGTAGTATTTACACAAATAATTTTACTTTATATATGTTTACTTACATCCACATGCATATAAGTACTATAAGTAAATTAATACAAGCATCTTTCTGAGATCTCAAACTTACCTTCACTGCATTCAGAATATTTTTGTGGAACAAGTAAGTTATGCTGGTCTTGAATGAATTAGCTAAATCCTGTTAATTGTACCCCCTTTGAGTCTAAGTTGAGATAATTTTAACTCAAAGGAATAAAATAAATATTACCTGCTTCTGAAATTGTAACTTCCTGTTGTTCTCTAAAAGTCAAAATTAGACATGTTTAAATTTCTAATTTAAAATGTCTTTAAATTCACCTAACTTGCTTACTATACTTACTTATACCAGTGTGTAGACTATTATTCCAGTTGGCTTGAGTCTGGTGCCAAGGACACAAAATTTGTAGTTGTTTTCTCTCCAAAGCAATAAGGCTTTGCTTGGGTTTGTGGTGCAGGCCCCTAGAAAATCATGCACAATGTCCATAAGCATATACTCTGGTTGCTGGAGAAGCATCATTATTTTTGAATGTGAAGGGAAACATGCAACATAGAGAAAAATGAATGAGTACATAAGTAGTATCTCCTCTATATAGTCTGAATATCAGAAAACCTCTCTGTGCATCTGCACCACCATGTGGAAAGCTGCTGGCCAAGTCTGCAGGCATAGGCACTGCCTGAAGCTGACAGCTGGGTAACATTGTCTTCATTTTTGCTGTTGCAGGCACTTTGTCCTTCATGAATCTGGGCTGGGGAAGACCTGCACAATTCTTGTCGTGTAAACCTGACACTGGAAGATTGGGAACTGTCAGACAGTCTTCTTGTGATATTACCATTTCCAAGAGCCATTAAAATATCTCTGTTGCCTTTATACATGGAGACTCTGCTTGAGTTCAACAAAGGAGGAAATTATAAGGGGCAAATGATACTAAAATCTAACTGTACTTGGGAAGCTTTGATTTTTCTGTCTACTGGCTTCTAACATTGATGTTGAGATGTATTGGACTTCTCTCTTTCTTGGTATCTGATGATAAAAATAATGGTAATTATACCTAAGAATATTGGGAAAAGATTAATCAAGTTCTTTAGAACTGGAGTTGTCTCATTGGTCACAGACCAAATGGCTTTTAGTGGCTCTCCATGAGGCTGGCTATTCTGAATAGCAGGGGTGATAAGTCCAGGCTACTCCTGCTCAGGGCCTTGTCACTCCCTGGTCCCTGGAGGCTTGCAGTACAACACCTAAATTTTGAAAACCACTGGCCTCATCCAACTCTCTCATTACAACAAGTATTAGTAAAAATGAGGAAATTACCAAAAACTTATCATAATAGGACAGGAATCTAGATCTCCTGCTCCAACCAAATGGTATTTCCTACTGCACCACAATTCATCCTATAAAATGAGAAAGGTTTAATTTGTTGTTCCTGTCTTGGATGAAAATGCTACTCAGTGACCCATGTGCCTCATGAGGTTATGGGATGACAGTGATGAAGCAGTGAAGGGTGTTGTATTTCCTATCAAAGAAGATTTAACATGCAGGGCAACACATCAGAGATGAACCCAGAATTGGGCCCTCTGTGGATAGGTGGGCCGGGGGATACCTGGCATTCTCATTACTTACTGTTCTCAAGGTCTTCTCTTTTGGTTTGAATGAGAAGGTGGAATTTTTTTATTCATAAGAATCTGAGAGAAAGAGGAAACTGAGGTGAAAAAAGGAAATGGAATGACATAGGCCTCTTCTCCAGGCCTGATAGTAGGTTCTCATGGAGAGAAGGTTTAGAGAGGAAAATGCAGAGAGAACTGTTTGCCAAGGTGGCTTTGTGAGACTCTGAGCATAAGATGTGAGAAGCAAGGGCACCTGGGTGGCTCAGTCTTTAAGCATCTGCCTTCAGTTCAGGTCATGATCCCAGAGTCCTGGGATCAAACCCCATGTCAAGCTCCCTGCTCAGTGGGGAGTCTACTTCTCCCTCTGCCTTTGCTCCTCCCCCTGCTCATGCTCTCTGTCTCTCACTCTCTCATAAAGAAAGAAAGAAAGAAAAGGAAGGAAGAAAGGAAAAGAAAGAAAGAAGGGAAGAATCCTTGAAGAAGAAGAAGAAGGAGGAGGAGGAGGAGGAGGAGGAGGAGGAGGAGAAGGAGGAGGAGGAGGAAGAGGAGGAGGAGGAGGAAGAGGAGGGAAGAAGAGGAAGAGGAAGAAGAAGAAAGAAGAAGGAGGAGGAGGAGAAGAAGAAGAGGAAGAGGAAGAAGAAGAAAGAAGAAGGAGGAGGAGGAGAAGGAGGAGGAGAAGAAGGAGATGTAGTGAGAGGCAGAGCCCAGGAGAAGGTATCAGCTCACTCTGCAGAGACAGAAGTGTCATCAGCCCCAAACACAGGCAGCTTTGGAAGCTTTTCTATGGATCTAGTAGTTTTCCAAAGTTGGTTCCAGCACCTGATTATCTGCACACTCCCCCTCGATGTGCCACTTCACTCATGTGCCTTTTGTTACCAGCCACTCTGCTATCAACTCCCAAATCAATGTTGGCTAGGCCTAACCTTGTGCTCCCCACTCAAAATGCCAACTGCCTCATTGATATCTCTGCTATTTCCTGGACACTTCACCCTCAACACAGTTCTCTCACATTTCCCATCTCTAAATGCCTTCCCTGAGCCCAGTCAGAATCAGAGCCATTTCTAGTTCCTTTCTATCCCATTTCCTTCCATATCTAAGCTTTGGGCATATCTGTCCATTTACCTCTAGACTGTATGTTCTGAAGCCCCTGCTCTCCATCAGTGATCCAAACCACTATCCTCTCTTGTCCAAAGAACAAAAACAGTATCTGGGTGACCCTGCTTTGGGTTGTCTAAATAGTGATCCATAGAGTGCCAGAGAAGTTTCTAAAGTGAAACTTTTGTTATGCTACTCATTCCCTGGATAAAAACTCTTCAAATGCACCCTATTACCCTTTAGATGAACCACAACTTTGAAATGGTTGGAAGGCTGTTGGTTATCACTGTCTTTTGCCTGCTGTACTTTGTCTCCACCTCTGTATTCTTTCTTCTGGTGTCCAAACTTTTTTGGTCTTGAACACTTCTAAATAAAATAATTTTCTCTGTTTTTGTCACTCATAATTTTGAGTATGTATTTACTAACTATGTATAAATCTTATTGTGAATCCTATTTTTAAATCAGGAAAGCATAGCTTTTTAGATGTAATAGAAACCTCGGTAGATGTGCTAGTACTTCTGTCCTCTAGTGGGTTTTCTTGCTTGTCCCTGGGGTAGGGTTCCCCTCTGTGGAGACTTCTGCTCTGGCAGTGTGGGGTATCCTTTAGACCTCTGCACATGATCTTTCATCTACCTGGATCACTCTCTCCTAAACTTTATTTAGGTGCTCCTACTCATAGATAAATTTGGGTGTTTATGAAGCCAGTAGGCACTAAAAAGCCACTACTGCTAGGAGGAAATGAGCCAATGTAAGCTCAATAATTAAGAGTTATATTAATAATTTTTAAGTAGGTGTTAGATTTTGCTAGTACTGAGGACCAAAACATACTGTTTAAAATACTTCAGCCCTAATCTCTTGTCAAATAAACCTGAGGCTGAAGGCTTGGACATTACTAAGCAAAGTCTTTCTTGTGATTTTACAATTTTCAAGAGCCATGTCTGCTAATTGCCCTGTCCTTCATCCCTTCCTTGGCGGCTATGGATAGTGTATGCTTTCACCGGCTATTTCCTGGGACCATGCTCCAGCTCAAAGCAGGTGAAAAGTCAGCTTCTGTGCTGGCCCCTCAAGATAGGTGTGTTGGTGTCCATCAGAGAGGGCAAAATGCCACCCTAATATTTTTAATATTTTATTTTATTTTCAATGTTCCAAAATTCATTGTTTATGCACCACACCCAGTGCTCCATGCAATACGTGCCCTCCTTAATACCCACCTCCAGCCTCACCCAACTCCCCACCTTTCTCCCCTCCAAAACCCTCAGTTTGTTTCTCAGAGTCCACAGTCTCTCATGGTTTGTCTCCCCCTCCGATTTCCCCCAACTCACTTCTCCTCTCCATCTGAAGAAGAGGAAGAGGAAGAAGAAGAAAGAAGAAGGAGGAGGAGGAGAAGAAGAAGAGGAAGAGGAAGAAGAAGAAAGAAGAAGGAGGAGGAGGAGAAGGAGGAGGAGAAGAAGGAGATGTAGTGAGAGGCAGAGCCCAGGAGAAGGTATCAGCTCACTCTGCAGAGACAGAAGTGTCATCAGCCCCAAACACAGGCAGCTTTGGAAGCTTTTCTATGGATCTAGTAGTTTTCCAAAGTTGGTTCCAGCACCTGATTATCTGCACACTCCCCCTCGATGTGCCACTTCACTCATGTGCCTTTTGTTACCAGCCACTCTGCTATCAACTCCCAAATCAATGTTGGCTAGGCCTAACCTTGTGCTCCCCACTCAAAATGCCAACTGCCTCATTGATATCTCTGCTATTTCCTGGACACTTCACCCTCAACACAGTTCTCTCACATTTCCCATCTCTAAATGCCTTCCCTGAGCCCAGTCAGAATCAGAGCCATTTCTAGTTCCTTTCTATCCCATTTCCTTCCATATCTAAGCTTTGGGCATATCTGTCCATTTACCTCTAGACTGTATGTTCTGAAGCCCCTGCTCTCCATCAGTGATCCAAACCACTATCCTCTCTTGTCCAAAGAACAAAAACAGTATCTGGGTGACCCTGCTTTGGGTTGTCTAAATAGTGATCCATAGAGTGCCAGAGAAGTTTCTAAAGTGAAACTTTTGTTATGCTACTCATTCCCTGGATAAAAACTCTTCAAATGCACCCTATTACCCTTTAGATGAACCACAACTTTGAAATGGTTGGAAGGCTGTTGGTTATCACTGTCTTTTGCCTGCTGTACTTTGTCTCCACCTCTGTATTCTTTCTTCTGGTGTCCAAACTTTTTTGGTCTTGAACACTTCTAAATAAAATAATTTTCTCTGTTTTTGTCACTCATAATTTTGAGTATGTATTTACTAACTATGTATAAATCTTATTGTGAATCCTATTTTTAAATCAGGAAAGCATAGCTTTTTAGATGTAATAGAAACCTCGGTAGATGTGCTAGTACTTCTGTCCTCTAGTGGGTTTTCTTGCTTGTCCCTGGGGTAGGGTTCCCCTCTGTGGAGACTTCTGCTCTGGCAGTGTGGGGTATCCTTTAGACCTCTGCACATGATCTTTCATCTACCTGGATCACTCTCTCCTAAACTTTATTTAGGTGCTCCTACTCATAGATAAATTTGGGTGTTTATGAAGCCAGTAGGCACTAAAAAGCCACTACTGCTAGGAGGAAATGAGCCAATGTAAGCTCAATAATTAAGAGTTATATTAATAATTTTTAAGTAGGTGTTAGATTTTGCTAGTACTGAGGACCAAAACATACTGTTTAAAATACTTCAGCCCTAATCTCTTGTCAAATAAACCTGAGGCTGAAGGCTTGGACATTACTAAGCAAAGTCTTTCTTGTGATTTTACAATTTTCAAGAGCCATGTCTGCTAATTGCCCTGTCCTTCATCCCTTCCTTGGCGGCTATGGATAGTGTATGCTTTCACCGGCTATTTCCTGGGACCATGCTCCAGCTCAAAGCAGGTGAAAAGTCAGCTTCTGTGCTGGCCCCTCAAGATAGGTGTGTTGGTGTCCATCAGAGAGGGCAAAATGCCACCCTAATATTTTTAATATTTTATTTTATTTTCAATGTTCCAAAATTCATTGTTTATGCACCACACCCAGTGCTCCATGCAATACGTGCCCTCCTTAATACCCACCTCCAGCCTCACCCAACTCCCCACCTTTCTCCCCTCCAAAACCCTCAGTTTGTTTCTCAGAGTCCACAGTCTCTCATGGTTTGTCTCCCCCTCCGATTTCCCCCAACTCACTTCTCCTCTCCATCTCCCAATGTCCTCTGTGTTATTCCTTATGCTCCACAAGTAAGTGAAACCATATGATAACGGACTCTCTCTGCTTGACTTATTTCACTCAGCAAATTCTCTTCCAGTCCCGTCCATGTTGATACAAAAGTTGGGTATTCAACAGACAAATGGATAAAGAAGATATGGTCCATATATACAATGGAGTGTTATGCCTCCATCAGAGAAGACGAACACACCCTAATTTTTTGCGAACAAGATCTATATCTCCTCCCAGCACCAACAAACCACACCAGGAGGCAGGGCCTCCATTTCCATGGCCACTAGCAAACTGGAAGTTGGGGGAAGGTAGGCAAGTAATTAAAATGCCACCATGTGGAGGGAGAATTGGATGAAGGTGCTCAAAATGTATAAAATTCCAGTTATAAGATAAATAAGTATTGGATGCACAAAGTGCATTGGATGCAATAAGTATTGGATGACTATAGTTAACATTGCTATATAGTATATTTGAAAGTAACTAAAATAGTAAATCCTGAAAGTTCTCATCACAAGGAAAACAATTTTTTATAACTGTAGGAGGTGTTGGATGTTGACAAAACTTATGCGATGATCATGTTGCAACATACGTATGTCAAATCATTCTGTTGTACCTCTTGAACTTACAGAGTGCTGCATGTCAAATATATGTTAACAAAACTGACCAAAAAAAACATACCTCCATGTTCTCTTACAGAAATTTGCATGCATTCTTCTTCATTAAACACTTCCATGGTTGCTGTGTTTGATTAGATTTTAAAGCTCAGAAAATTTTATTTAATCAATTTGTGCTTCAGTGATGGAAATATTTTTGGAGCTCACCGCTCCATTATTTATGTGGTATCACTACTACATGCTCTTTTAATTATCCAGTTATTATACTTTAATCTCTGCAATTTGTGTTTTTTTAAATAATTTCTATCTCTTTATCGATAGTCTTTTTTGAAGTGACATTCCCATCATAACTTCTCTTCTTTAATCATGGTTTTCTTTAAATTTTTGTGCATGTTTATAATAGCTACTGTGACATCATTGTTAAATTAGACATCTGATTGCTCTCACAGGCAGTTTCTGTTGCTAGCTATTTTCCCCTAGGCATATGGGTCATTCCTTTGCATGTCTTTTATTTTTTTCCTAGAAACTGGACATTTTAGATAATATAATGTGCAACTTTGGGTACTGGTTCCCCTGGCTCCGCTCCCCCTTCTGGGGCTTGTTATTCTTAGTTGCTTATTTATTTGTTTTATGACTGGCTGAATTATTTCAGTGAGGTCTACCCCCAACCCATCCTGCAGTGTTATACCTCTGATATTCTCTTTAGGGGATGTAGTATTGGGTTTGCCTTGAAATGATGATGATTTGGACAGGGCTCTGTTTGGTGTCTCTTTCCTTGACCACATCCAGCTGTTAAGCACCACTAATTTCTGCCTCTCTTGTTTTCAACAATGTCCTGATACATAAATTGCTCCAAAGATGTATCTAACCAAATTTGGGATCCCTTGTATGGAAAGTTCCCAAGGTCAGTGATTGAGATTTGTTCTGACCCCAGGATATATATTCACCTATATCTTCAGTGCAACTATTGTTCTACCAATTGCTTTTTGCAAAACCTCTATTGGTTTTGAAAGTGCCGATATTTATCCACCATTGTTGAAAACGGAAGTCAGTTACTTTGAAAAGAGATTAGGAGCTATTTGTTTTATAGTCTGCTTCTCACTTTGGGCAAAATCCCTGAGCCAGGGGCTCTGGATGTGGGTGGAAACAATGGTGCCCTTCTTTCAGAATGACATCCACAGTTTAGGGGTTAAGTGCTCAGCAAGGTGGGCAGTAGCTTCAGGTGTTCTCAGGTTGCCTGTCCTGATGTAGGATGAGACAAAGTGAACAGTCACTCTGCCATGGTACAGCCACTTGTGCAGGACATCATAGCATTACAGAGCTCTGGGGCCAGATGGAGTTGGCTTTTGACTCTCTTGAGTTGGGCAAATATATTCATTTTCCATAACTGCATAATAAATTTCCACAAAATTACCTTAAAACAATACACATGTGTTATCTTCCAGTTTCCATGGCTCATGATCCTGGACATGACTTGGCTATATCTTCTGCTCTGGATCTCACAAGGCTGAAATCAAGTTGTAGGAGGGGCTACATTCTCATCTGATGTTCAGGGGCTGCTTTCAGACTCATGTGGCTGTCAACAGCATTCAGGGCTCAGAAGTTCTGGTTTTTTGCCCAGCTCCCAGGGGCTGCCTGTAATTCCTCTCTATGTGGGATTTCCAGAATGCTACTTACTTGGTTAAGCCAGGAAGCAGAGACTCTCTAATAAGTTTGTAGTAAGATGGTATTTTATATAATGTAATATAATCATGAGAGTGATTGTCCCATCACATCTGCCACATTTTATGAGTTAGGAACAAATCACAGTCCTACCCACACTCAAGGAGAGGGATTATGCAAAGATGGGGAACACCAGGAGGCAGGGATCAGGAGGATTACTTCATCTGTTGTTGCAAAGTGTACTTAATATCCCAGAACCTCAGCTTATTCACTAAAAACAAAAAAAATGAGGGTATAGTAGTACTTACTCTTAGGGTTGTTGTGAGGATTAAGGCACACAAAGCTTTTAATATACTACCTGGCTTATTATAATTTTTCAGGAATATACTATTGTCACTGATTTTATTACTAAATCTTCCCACAGCCCAGGAAACATCAACTCTGACAATTGTTTATGATTTGTTTATGGATTTGCTCATGTTTCTTGGTAGAGCTTAACCAGATGGTCTGGGGGTACTCTTTGGCTACTCTCAGCCCCTTTCTGCCCTCAGCCCAGTGAATATGTGGATGAAGGACTGGGGTGTTTATTGAACTACCTCCTTTCCTTTCTGTTCATGTCTAGACGGGTGTCTTAGTTCTTGCAGGTTGCTATAACAAAAGGCTATCGATTGTGTAGCTTATGAACAACAGAAATTTATTCCTTACAGTTCTGAAGGTTGGAAGTCTGAGATCAGAATGCCAACACAGTCAGGTTTCGGTGGGATCTCTTCCAGGTTCAAAGCTGGTGACTTGCTGTGTTCTCATGTGGTAGAAAGGAGGAAGGATCTCTCTGGGGTCTCTTTTATAAGGACACTAATCCCATTCATGAGGGCTCTATATTAATGACCTAATCACTTCCCAAAGCCCCCACCTTCAAATACCACCACCTTTGGGGATGAAGATTTCAACATACAAATCTTGGGGAAAAACAAGCATTCAGAACACAGTAATGGGGAAATGAAGGGGAGGAAAAGGAAACTTTCCTCCCTTTTTATTAGAGAAGGCTCAGAAGTACTGCACTCCTGCATGATCCTAGAGTATTATGCTAAGTGAAACAAATCAGACAGAGAATGACAAACACCATATGATTTCACTTATTTGTAGATTCTAAGAAACAAAACAAATGAACAAACAAAAACCAAAATAGACTCTTAAATACAGAGAACAAACTGGTGGTTGCCAGAGGGGAGGTAAGTGGGGGAATGAACAAAATAAATAAATGGGATTAAGAAATATGAACTTCCAGTTGTAAAATAAATAAGCCACAGAGATGAAAAGTATAGCATAGGGAATATACTCAATAATATTGTAATAAAGTTGTATGGTGACAGAAGGTGACTACACTTACCTTAGTAAGCACTGAGTAATGTATAGAATTGTTGAATCATTATGTTGTACTTGTGAAATGAATATGACATTGTGTGTTAATTATACTTCAATATAAAAATAAATTAAAATTAAAAATAACAACAAGAAAGCAAAGAGAGAGAGGGAAAAAAAATGAGGACATAGAGTCATTTATATTATTTCATCCTTTGTCTAATTTCAGCTATCTGATCCAAGGCTGTATTATCAATAAAACTGTTAGGTGGTTTGGAGTGGTGAGGTTCAGAGTCAATGGCCAAGAAAGAATTCTTGAAATGTTTTTAGTGCAAAGGGGGTGTTTATTATGGCATGGGGACAGGACCCATAGACAGAAAGAGCTGCGCTGGAGTTGTGAGGAGTGACTGATTATGTAAGATGTTTTTATCATATGGAGGGGACAGTGACGTTTGGATTCCAGGAAATTGAGTCTATAGGTTTCTGGAGATTGTTCTTTTCTTGTAAATCATTAAAGCAGTTGCAAACTGATCACAGGACTGTGATCTCTATCAGCTAACCACTTGTTTTTCCTTTCCTTTGTTCTTGGACAGCTATGAGTGTCTGAGGAATGTCACACATACCTCACCTGGGGAGTAAATTTCATTGTATTACTCAGCCATCAGAAAGGATGATTACTTACAATTTACATCGATTTGGATGGAACTGCTGAGTATTATACTGAGCAAAATAAGTCAATCAGAGAAAGACAATTATCATGTGGTTTCACTCATGTGGAATATAAGAAACAGCACAGACGATCATAAGGGAAGGGAGGGAAAACTGAATGGCAAGAAATCAGAAAGGGAGATAAACCATGTGGACTCTTAACTATAGGAAACAAACTGAGGGCTGCTGGTGGGGAGGTGGGTGGGAGGATGGTGTAACTGAGTGATGGACATTAAGGACGGCACATGAAGTGATGAGCACTGGGTATTACATGCAACTAATTAATTATTGAACTCTACATCTGAAACTAATGATGTACTATATGTTGGCTAATTAAATTTTTTTTAAATCACCTGGGAGGAGGATTGTGGGGTGTAGCTTATGCTTCATCCTCAGCTTTCCTTTTGTTCCCTCATTGATGGCATCAGCAAAGCAGTTTAAAAATTTGATCAAAATTAAAAAATTGAAGTGGTCCTCATGGGAAAAATCTGAGCCATGTTGCAGTTTGATACCATTTTTATTTGAATTACATATGAAGGTAAAGGTAGGAAACCACACTTCTTTTCAGTAATTATAAGTATTAAAGACCTTGAACTGATTTGAATTGACCTAGAATTGAAAATGTATCTGAGCTGGCACTCAGCCTTTATTTTTGTCTTATACACTATTAGAATAGATGCTTTGATTTTGTTTCTCAGATTAAATATAACACATGAAAGGCATTGAGAGGTGAAGAAATTTCTAGGTGATTTCTTCTGACAACAGATGTGACAGCTAAGAGCTTGGGAGTGATGAGGGGATGGCAAAGCTACTAACAAAGCCAGAATTCAACAAGCACAGCAGTTTTGGACCATCTATGACAGGTGTTAAATTGCACCACCCCTCTATAGTATCATAGAATAACACAAGATCAAAGAAAGGTTACATTTTATTGAGAATACTCAATTTAATCACAGAAAAAAGTTCTACACATTATTCTTTTAATGGTAGAAATAACATTTAAAAATCATTTATAGGATTGTGCTTTAGATTTTATGAAAAATAAACTTACAAAATATTTATTAAGAAATTCAGGTTAACATACATTAGGATAATATTGTCTATTTGGTGAGGAGAAGCAACCAAGGAAGGATTTCTGTAGAACACAGAGGATAAGATTACTTCAGTTTCCATCTCCATTCTGCAATGCATGCTGTCTAGAAACCTGCCAACACTGTCTTCTTCCCTTTAGCTCTGTGCTTTCGCTTTGCTTCTTAAGTTTTTGTGCCTGCCTTCATCTGATATTAAACCCACTGAATCAGGAGAGCTAGGTTCTTGTCTCACAGAGTTGAAGAATGAATCTCCCAGACAAAGGAGAGTGAGTAAAGTGATGGAGTTTTATTAAGCAAGGACACAGAAGAAGCTCTCATGACTGAGAGGGATCCAGGCAGGGTTGCCAATGTGGGTCTCTGCTGACAGTCTTTTATTTAGAGCTGACCAGGGAGCTTGTGACCTTAACATTCTTATGAGGTCTTGGTTTGAGTAAGGACTGGTGATAACATCTTTAATGGCTTACTTCTTTTTAGGGTCTGGTTATTCTTTATTGGTCATAGGTGACTGTCATAAAAAAAAGTCCCCCCCACAGCCACCACCAAAACGTAGGGCAGGGTGGTCTTGTTTGATCCCTTATCTCTTGTTTCCTTCCACCTCCACATTTTTGGGATTTCTGTGAGCCTAACCACATAGCTCTGTACATATCTCTCCCAACCTAGCACTGCCTGTCCCTTACTCACCACTACCAGACCAGCAGTCCGATTTGTGACTGTCTTCTCCTCTTGGCAGCTCAGGGAAAACTCCCCAGAGAGTGAAGTATCTCCTCTTCCAGAAGATGCACCACTCTGGGTGGGTCCCAAGCACCCTTGCTCTGTGGATTCAAAGATCTTACTTCTTTCTTCTTTCTCAGTCATCCTTTAAGTTACTCTCTAACTTCACAAGGACTTATGGTCAGAATTTCCATCTTTTTTAGGCTTTATCTTTAACTATTAAAATGGATGAACTTACCAATTTTATTTCTATATTGTCATGGGGGTGCCACTTTTCAATATCTGGCATCTTTCCTGTGGCTGACAGTAGGATGAAATTTTTCCAGAACTGCATCTGCCTCTTAGACTCATCTGTGGAAGGAGTTACAATCAGTCCATGGCTTGGGTCTCAATAATAGCACTGTTCTTGAAGTGGCATTGTGGTTTTGGTTGCCCCCATAGTCTCAAAGCATGGTAAGCACACACACACGTGCACACACACACTCTAACTATTCTACAAATTATATATTGGGGCTTGGGGTCTCTTTTCTTTTACCCCTACATTCAGACAAATACACAAAGAATGGTTAAACTTTCTTCAAATAGTCACATTTTTCCTCTGGCCTTCATTTATTTCCATGTAGAAACCAAATGTATTAAATTTTTATTTCCTCCTCTGAAATTTATGCCTCTAAAACATGACAGTTTTAACCAGGAAAGGATTTTAAGGACAGTGGAGTGCTACATGAGAAAAGACTAACAATCAAGTTTCCTTTATTATTGGAAATGTAAAGCTGCTTATTTGACATTTATAATTTATACCCTACCTGCTTCTAAAAAGATTTGAGATGGGCTCTTGAGTGACTCAGTCTGTTGTGTATCCAACTCCTGATGTCAGCTGAGGTTTTGATCTCAGAGTCGTGAGTTCAAGCCCCATGCCCAGGGTGGAGCCCACTTTAAAAAAAAAAAAAAAAAAGATTGAAAAACAGGTTCGAGATGGCATATAGTAAAACAAGCATACAGGAAAGAGAGAGGGAGAGTAGGGATTCTGTGTGGTAGTCCAGGATAGGAAATTCAGTTGCAGTAATTTATGGCACCTTTAGCTTGCTTACAAAGACATTGTAGTTTGTGCCCTGAATACTTGTCTTGGCATTTTAACTTCTAGAGATTGATTACAATGGCCTCAAGCTTGGAAAGGCAACCCCAGCAATAGGCTTGTTAGATATCTATAGAAGAACAAATCTTTACCTTAGCACAAAGCTCTCAAACCTGTATTGTTGTCTGTGTTTTGTATTCTGTAATTCTTTTTAATACATTATTTTATCTTTCTAACTTATAACAGTTGTACCTACAACAAGACTGTTCACACAGGACTAAGCTATTACAAACACTAGTTAGTGAAATAATCCTTGTGCACATTAAGGAAGGAAAGGATGGTTGGAAAGCATTAGTTTTGTTGGTGTGTCATGTTCTTCTGTCACTTGACAGCACTTATCCATGGTTTTAAAAATCAGGGACCAATAATTCTACTGGTACCTGCTACAGAAGATCATCTTTTTAAATGCATCCCTGAGTTCTGGGCTCCGGAAGGCATATATAAAGGGGTCAATGACTGCATTACACATGATCAACATGCCATTCACCTGGAAGAGGGACATGTAGCAGGCACAGTAAGGGTTATTTGGGCAAAATGTCATTAAAAGAACATGAAGAATGAAGGGGGCCCAACAGAAGATGAAGACCCCAAGCAGGATGGTCAGCGTGATGGCCCCTTTCATGTTGGCTCTGGGAAGGGTCAAGATCTTCCTGGCATGTGAACGGGCAAGCAAGAACATGTGCACATAAAGGCACAAGATAAAGACCAACATCAGAGGGAACAGCGACGTGAAGGTGATCACTGTGGGGATGTGATGAGAGAAGATGACCATGGTAATAGCACTGCCCATGCACCCAGTCCAGGTGACCATCAGGACAATAATGGCACGGCGCATGGTCACAATGCTGTGATATTGCAGAGCATGGAAAATTGTGAGGTAGCGGTCAGCTGCGATCATGGACAGGCTGAAAATGGAGCCAAGGAGGGAGAGGATGAACAGGGAGTCGATAATATCATCTGCTGTGGTTTCAAAATTGCCACGAGGCTTGAGATAACCCATGTTTCTTAACATGATCAGGATATTTTCCAGGATCTTATATAGGCTGCCCAACATATCAGAAATAGCCAAGCTACAAATGAAAAAGTACATGGGTGACTGGAGATTCTTATTCTTGATCACCGCCAGAAGGACCATTAGATTTTCCAAAACCCCAATGATGGATATTATAAAAAATATCTCTTCTGGCAAAATCACATGAGGACAGTCTGAATTATTTCTTGCTGTATCATTGATGTTTTCATATAAATTGATAATGTGCTTCATTTCTCCTGCTAAGACAGGGTTGTTACTTTGACTTGACAGAAAGCTGGATTGATTCTTCAGAATATTTTCTTCTTTGTATTACTTGCTGGAGGTCTGAGGGAAAAATCACTAGGCCACCTAAAGAATAAACAGCAACATCAGAGATATTTTTAAAGGGGGAAGGGGCAATATGGCAGAGGAGCTGGGGACTCCATTTTAACTGGTTCCCTGAATTTAGCTGGATATCTACCAAGCCATTCTGAACATCCATGAAATCACCCTGGGATGTAAGATTATATGCTTGGATCTTTACAGGGGTAGAAGATAATTAGTTGGGAGGTACAAAGGATGGAGTTGTGACTGTGTGGACAGATACCAGAGGGTAAACAGAAGGGTGAGGGAGCCACCAGAAGTTAGCCACTGGAAGTTTGCACTGGAAGTTTGCACTGGAAACCAGTGCAAAAGCATCCTGCACCTGGGGACCAGCGATAGCTTGCAGAGTGGTGGTGGTGGGTTGGGAAGAGCCTGATAACAGCACTCAGACATGATACAGGAGCTGAAGTGGCATACAGTGGGACCAGGGCAGCTGCTCATGCAGACCTGTGCCCACAGACCTGGGGGCTGGCCACCACCACTGCTGACACCCATGTGGCCTAACCATGCCTGCGCATGCTGGGATCCCTCATGGTTTTGGAAGCACAGGGGGCAGAGACAAGTGGGGGTCTGCGTGGACCTCTGAGAGTGTCGCTGGGGGCATGCGCTGCCTCTGGGAGGCTTTGGTTTTCAGCAGTGCTTACAGAAAGGGAGACTGTGTGTTCTGGAGGATTCAGAGAGGCGTAGACTGTGGCTTCTCTCCCCTGGGACAGAGATCTGGGTGCAGACATTTTCCTTTGCTCTGATCTTCCAAAAAGGCATGAAAAGCTGCCAGAGAACAAAAATCCCCAAAACTGGTTTCCACAGAACCCAGGCCCTTGATAGGGCGTAGGGAAACTCCACCCAAGCAGGATTGCCTGAAAAACAATGAGGCGGGCTCCCTCCCCCAGAAGGCAAACTGGAAGAATGAGAGGACAACAACACTAGGGTATCCATAAAACTATAAAACCCCAACACCAGGGGAAAATAGTACATTGAGCTCCTGATATTGCCTTATGGCCTGTGTATTTCTTAGATACAACTTTTTTTTTATTCTTTCTCATGTTTCTTCTCTGTTTTTTCTTTTAACCTACTAATTTCAACTAGATGTTTAATACAACATATTCCATAGTAGCTTTTAAACTTGTACTTTTCACACCTATATATTTTTTCACTTCTTAAGCTTCAATGTAGTCCTTTTTTCCCTATTCAATACTACCTTTATATATATATATATGAGTTTAAATTTCCCTGTAACTCTGGGAAGTAGTGTTCTCTAAGAAAGAAAACAAAATACACCCAGGAAGAACTGAAACACCCTATTTCACCCACACTGAGCGATAGTCCCCACCTCCACTCAACCCCCACCTTTTCTTTGAACTCTGTAAATCTTATTCTTGGGTTTCATTTTGGTTGGGATTTTCTCTGGGGGGGGGAACCTCCCTCTCCCCCTCCCCCTTTGAGGGAAGCAGTGATTTCCCACTGCTCTGAACTTTCCCAGGGTACATCTTGCCTGGATTGTGGTTGATATTTTTGACTCTGTATGTCTCATCAACCACTGCCCAACAGAATGACTAGGAGGAAGAACACCCAACAACAACAACAAAAAGAACCAGAGAAAATGGCCTTTCCCACAGACCTAACAGATATGGATATAAGCAATATGTCAGAAATAGACTTCAGGGTAACAGTTGTGAAGAAAATAGCTAGGCTTGACAAAACCATTAATGGCAACATAGAATCTCTAAAGGCAGAAATGAAAGCTAATCATGCTGAATTTTAAAATGCTATGAATGAGATGGAGTCTAAACTAGATACTCGAACAGCTAGGGTAAATGAAACAGAAGAATGAATTAGTGATATAGAAGATAAATTAATGGAAAGAAAGGAACAGAAGGAGGCCTGGAACAAATAGCTTAAAATCCATGAGAACAGATTCAGAGAAATGAACAATGCCATGAAATGTCCCAATGTCAGAATTTTTGGGATCTCTAAGGGGTTGGAGAGAGAGAGAGAGAGGACTAGAAGATATATTTAAGCAAATTGTAGCCAAAAACTTCCCTAATCTGGGGAATGAAACAAGCATTTGTGTCCAAGAAGCAAAGAGGCCCCTCCCAAGATCAAGGAGAACAGACGAATGGCTGGCATGTAATAGTAAAACTCACAAACTTAGAGCCAACAAAGCCATACTAAGGGCAGTTAGGGGGAAGAGATTCCTTATGTACAAAGGGAGGAACCAAAGAATAACATCAGACTTGTCCACAGAGACCTGGCAAGACCAAAAGGTCTGGAAAGACATATTCAGGGTACTAAATGAGAAGAACATGCATCCAAGAATACATTATCTGGCAAGGCTGTCATTCAGAATGGATGGAGAGACAAGGACCTTCCAGGACTGGCAGAAACTGAAAGAATATGTGAACACCAAGCCAGCCCTGCAAAAAACATTGTTTGATTCCATAAACAAAGACCCCAAAAGTAATACAGACCAGAAAGTTACAGAGACAACCTATAGAAACAGGGACTTTACAGGTAATATGATGGAGCTAAATTCATACCTTTCAATAGTTAATCTCAATGTGAATGGCATAAATTGTCCTATCAAATGGCACAGGGTTGCAGATTGGATAAAAAGGATCCATCCACATGTTGTCTGTAAGAGATTCATGTTGTAACCTAAAGATACACCCAGATTGAAAGTGAGTGGATGGGGCACCTTGGTGGCTCTGATGGTTGAGCATCTGCCTTCAGCTCAGGTCATGATATTCGGGCCCTGGGACTGAGCCCCATGGCAGGGTCCCGGCTCAGTGGGGAGTCTGATTCTACCTCTGCCTCTGTCTCTCTCCCTGCTTGTGCTATCTCTCTGTCTCTGTATCTCTCTCAAATGAATAAATAAAATCTTTTTAAAAAGTGAGTGAATGGAGAACAATTTATCACACCAATGGACCCCAAAAGAAAGCTGGGGTAGCAATTCTCATATCAGACAAATTAGATTTTAAACCAAAGATGATTACAAGAGATGTAGAGGGACAGTACAACATACTTCAAGGCCTATCCAACAAGAAGAGCTAAAAATTTTAAATATCTATGCTCCCAGCATGGGAGTAACCAACTACATAAGCCAACTGTTAACCAAAATAAAAAGTCATGTTGATAATAATACATTATTAGTAGAGGAGCTCAACACTCCACTCTCAGCAAAGGACAGACCATCTAAGCAGAAGTCAACAAAGAAGGAGGAACTTTGAATGACACATTGAACCAGATGGACTTTGTAGATAAATACAGAATATTTCATCTTCAAACAATAGAATACTCATTCTTCTCAAATACACATGGAACTTTCTCCACAATAGACCACGTACTGGGTCACAAATCAGGTCTCAATCAATACCAAGAGATTGAAATTATTCCCTGCATATTTTCAAACCACAATGCTTTGATACTGGATCTCAACCACAAGAAGAAATTGGGAAGGAACTCAAACACATGAAAGTTAAAGAGCACCCCGCTAAAGAGTGATTGGGTCAACCAGGAAATTAAAGAACTTAAAAAATTCATGGAAACTAATGAGAATGAAAACATATCAGTCCAAAATCTATGGGACACTGCATAAGTGGTCCTAAGAGAAAAAACATAGCCTTCCAAGCCACTCTCAAAAAATTATAAAAATCCCAAATGCACAAGTTAACCTTACACCTAAATGACCTGTAGCAAGAACAGCAAGTAAGACCTAAGCCAAGCAGGAGAAGAAAAATAATAAAAAATTAGAGCAGAAATCAATGAAATAGAAACCAGAAAAACAGATCAATGAGCTAGAAGATGGTTCTTTGAAAGTATTAATAAGATTGATAAACTTCTGGCCAGTCTTATCCAAAAGAAAGGGGAAGGACCCAAATCAATAAAATGATGAATGAAAGGGGAGAGATCACGACCAACACCGAGGAAATAGAAAGAATTACTAGAAATTATTGCCAGCAACTATATGCCAACACATTTAGCGACCTGGAAGAAATGGACACATTCCTGGAAATTTATAAACTACCAAGACAAACAGGAAAAAATAGGCAATCTAAACAGATAATAACCACTAAGGAAATTGAAGCAGTAACCAAAAACCTCCCAAAACACAGGAGTTCAGGGCCATATAGCTTCCCAGGCGATTCTATCAAACAATTAAAGAAGAAATAATATCTATTCAACCGAAGCTGTTGCAAAAAACAGAAACAGAAGAAAATGTCTAAACTCCTTCTATCAGGCAAACATTATCTTGATCCCAAGAGCAGAGAAAGACTGCATCAAAAAAGAGAATTACAGATTAATATCTCTGAGGAATGTGGATGCCAAAGTACTCACCATGATCCTAGTCAATAGGATCCAACAGCACATTAAAAGGATTATTCACCATGGCCACAAGGGATTTATTCTTGGGATGCAAGAGTGGTTCAACATTCACAAATCAATCAACATGAATAATCACATTAATAAAAGAGAAAACAAGAACCATATGATCCTCTCAATTGATGTAGAAGAAGCATTTGATAAAATACAGCATCCTTTCCTGATTAAAACTCTTCAAAGTACAAGGATACATGAAACATACCTCAATATCATCAAAGCCATGTATGAAAAGCCCGCAGTGAATATCATCCTAAATGGGAAAAAACTGAGAGTTTTTCTCTTAAGGTGAGAACACGATGAGGATGCCCAATCTCACCACTACTGTTCAACATATTATTAGAAGGCCTAGCCTCAGCAATCACATAACAAAAAGAAAGAAAATGCATTGGAATTGGCAAAGAAGAAGTCAAACTCTCACTTTTTGCAGAAGACAAAGTACTTTATGGGGAAAATGCAAAAGACTCCACCCAAAAATTGCTAGACCTCATACTGGAATCCAGCCCCATGGCGGGATACAAAATCAATGCACAGAAATCAGTTGCATTTCTATACACTAACAATGTGACTAGAGAAAGAGAAATTAAAGAATCAAACCCATTTTCAATAACACCAAAAACCATAAGATACTTAGGAATAAACCTAACCAAAGAGGCAAAGGATCTGTACTCTCAAACCACAGAACACTTATGAAAGAAATAGAGTAAGACACAAAGAGGTGGACAAATACTCCATGCTCATGGATCGGAAGAATAAACATTGTGAAAATGCTTATGCTGCCCAGAGCGAACTACAATTTCAGTGCAATCCTTATCAAAATACCATCAACATTTTTCACAGAACTGGAACAAACAATCCTAAAATTTATATGGAACCACAAAAAAAAAAAAAAACAGGGGAATTTTGAAAAAGAAAATGAAAGCTGGGGCCATCATGATGCCTGACTTCAAGCTCTATTACAAAGCTGTGGTCATCAAGACAGCATGGTACTTGCACAAAAATAGACACATAGATCAATGGAACAGAACAGAGACCCCCAAAGGGACTCTCAACTCCATGGCCAACTACTCTTTGACAAACTGGGAAAGAATATCCAATGGAAAAAAAGAGACTCCTCAGCAAATAATGTTGGGAATATTGGACAGCGTCATATTAGCAGATTGAAACTGGACCATTCTCCTACTCCACAAAGAAAAGTAAACTGGAATTGGAAGAAAAAAAGACCTAAATGTGAGAAAGGAATCCATCAAAGTCCTAGAGGAGGACATGAGCAGTAACCCCTGTGACCTTGGCCACAGTACCTTCTTCATAAACACATCTGTAAAGGTAAGGGACACAAAAGCAAAAATGAACTTTTGGTACTTCATCAAGATAAAAACTTCTGCACAGCAAAGAAAACTGTCAACAAAATTAAAATCCACCTACGAATGGGAGAAGATATTTGCAAATGACACCACGAATAAAGGGCTGGCATCCACGATCCTTAAAGAACTTATCAAACTCAACACCAAAAAAACCCAAACAATCCAGTTAGGAAAAGGGCAGAAGATATAAACAAACATTTCTCCAAAGAAGACGTACAAATGACCAACAGACATTTGAAAAAGTGTTCAACATCTCTAGCCATCAGGGAAATACAAATCAAAACCACAATGATGGGGCGCCTGGGTGGCTCAGTGGTTAAATCCTCTGCCTTCAGCTCAGGTCATGATCTCAGGGTCCTGGGATCGAGCCCCGCATCGGGCTCTCTGCTCAGTGGGGAGCCTGCTTCCTCCACTCTCTCTCTGCCTGCCTCTCTGCCTACTTGTGATCTCTGTCTGTCAAATAAATAAATAAAATCTTAAAAAAAAAAAAAAACCACAATGAGATTCCATCTTATACTTGTTAGAATAGCTACAATTAACAAGAGAGGAAACAACAAATGTTGGAAAGAATGTGAAGAAAGGGTAACCCTCTTACATTGTTGATGGGAATGCAAGCTGTACAGCCACTCTGGAAAAGAGTATGGAGGTTCCTCCAGAAGTTAAAAATAAAGTTACCATATGACCCAGTAATTGCAGTATTGGTGTTTAACCCAAAGATACATATGGAGTGAAAAAAGGGACACCTGCACACCAGCGTTCTTAGCAGCAATGTCCACAATACTCAAACTGTGGATGGACCTGAGATGTCCTTTAAGCAGGTGAATGAATAAAGATGTGGTTTATTTTTATGTTATTTATTTCTGTTATTTAGTTAGTTAGTTAGTTATGTTAGTCACCATACTGGACATCATTAGTTTTTTTTTTTTATTTAATTTCTTTTCAGTGTAACAGAATTCATTGTTTATGCACCACACCCAGTGCTCCATGCAGTATGTGCCCTTCTTGATACCCACCACTGGGCCAACCCATTCCCCCACCTCCTTCCCCTTTAAAACCCTCAGTTTGTTTCTCAGAGTCCATACTCTCTCATGGTTTGTCTTCCCCTCTGATTCCCCCACCCCAATTTTTCCCTTCCTTCTCCTAATGTTCTCCATGCTATTCCTTATGTTCTACAAGTAAGTGAAACCACATGATAATTGACTTTCTCTGCTTGACTTATTTCACTCAGGATAATCTCCTCCAGTCCCATCCATGCTAATGCAAAAGTTGGGTATTCATCCTTTCTGATGGCTGAGTAGTATTCCATTGTGTATATGGACCACTTCTTCTTTACCCATTTGTCTGTTCAAGGTCATGTTTACTCTTTCCACAGTTTGGGTATTGTGGCCATTGCTGCTATGAACACTGGGGTGCATATGGCTCTTCTTTTCACTACATCTGTATCTTTGGGGTAAATACTCAGTAGTGCAATTGCTGGGTCATAGGGTAGCTCTATTTTTAATTCTTTGAGGAACATCCACACTGTTTTCCAAAGTGACTGTATGAACTTACATTCCCACCAACAGTGTAAGAGGGTTCCCCTTTCTCCACATCCTCTCCAACATTTGTTGTTTCTTGCCTTGTCAATTTTTGCCATTCTAACGGGTATAAGGTGGTATCTCCATGATTTTGATTTGAATTTCCCTGATGGCTAGTGATGCTGATAAATTTTTCCATGTGTCTTGTTAGCCATTTGTATGTCTTCTTTGGAGAAGTGTCTGTTTGGGTCTTCTGCCCACTTTTTGACTTGATTATTTGTCCTTTGGGGTTGAGTTTGAGGAGTTCTTTATAGATCTTGGATATACCCCTTTTTTCTCTACTGTCATTTGAAAATATCTTCTCTCATTCCGTGGCTTGCCTCTTTGTTTTGTTGACTGTTTCCTTTGCTGTGCAGAAGCTTTTTATCTTGATGAAGTCCTGAAAGTTCATTTTCGTTTTTGTTTCCCTTGCCTTTGGAGAAGTGTCTTGAAAGAAGTTGCTGTGGCCGATATCATCTCCTCAGGATTTGGGTGGAATCCTGTCTCACATTGAGGTCTGTCATCCTTTTTGAGTTTATCTCTTATTCTTCTCTATATAGCTGTCCAATTTTCCCAGCACCATTTATTGAAGAGACTTTTTTCCATTAGATATTTTTTCCTGCTCTGTCAAACCTTAGTTGGCCATAGTGTTGAGGGTCCATTTCTGGCTCTCTACTCTGTTCCATTGGCCTATATGTCTGTTTTTGTGCCAGTATCATGCTGTCTTGGTGATCACAGCTTTGTAATATAGCTTGAAATCAGCCAATGGGATGCCCCAGCTTTGTTTTTCTTTTTCAACATTTCCTTCATGATTTGGGGTCTTTTCTGGTTCTGTACAAATTTTAAGATTATTTGCTCTAGCACTTTGAAAAATGCCATTGGTATTTTGATTGGGATGGCATTGAAAACATAGATTGTTCTGGGCAGCATAAACATATTCACAATGTTTATTCTTCTGATCCATGAGTACAGATTGTTTTTCATCTTTTTATGTCTTCTTCAATTTCTTTCATGAGTGTTCTGGAGTTCCTAAGGTATAGATCTTTTAACTGTTTGATTATGCCCACTCTTACCACTGCTGTTCAACATAGTACTAGAAGTCCTAGCAACAGCAATCAGACAACAAAAAGAAATAAAATTACTTAAATGGGCAAAGAAGAAGTCAAACTTTCTCTTTGCAGATTACATGATACTTTATATGGAAAACCCAAAAGACTCCACCTCCAAATTACTGGAACTCATACAGCAATTCAGTAATATGGCAGGATACAAAATCAATGCACAGAAATCAGTTGCTCTCTTATACACTAACAAGGAAACTGTAGGAAGATGTGTTTTGTAAATGAAAATATGCTGAGTGAAATAAGTCAGTTAGAAGAAAACAACCGTGGTTTCATTCATGTGTGTAATATAAGGAATAGTGCGGAGGATCATATGGAAGTGAGGAAAACTGAATGGGAAGTCATTAGAGAGGGGACAAACCATGAAAGACTTTTGACTTTAGGAAACAAACTGAGGGCTATGGAAGTGTAGGTGGTGGGGGAATGGGGAAACTGCGTGGTGGGCATTAAAGAGGATATGTGCAACTTATGAGTTATTGAACAGTAATCTGGAGCTTAGGATGTACTATATGTTTTGTTTTTTATTTTTTATTAACATATAATGTATTTTTTGTGTCTGGGGTACAGGTCTGTGAATCTTACACAATTCACAGCACTCACCATAGCACATACCCTCTCCAACATCCACAACCCAGCCGCCATATCCCTCCTCCCCCTGTCCCCAGCAACCCCCAGTTTGTTTCCTGAGATTAAGAGTCTCATGTTTTATTTTTAAGAGTCTCTTGTTTTATTTTTCCCTCCCTTCCCCACACAGCCCCCTCCCCTGGTCTCTCAAATTCCTTGTATCAGAGAAATCATATGATAATTGTCTTTCTTTGGTTGACTTATTTTGCTTAGCATAATACCCTCTAGTTCCATTCACATCATTGCAAATGAATAAAATTATGAATTAAAGGGGAGAGATCATGACTAACACCGAGGAAATAGAAACAATCATTAGAAATTATTATCGACAACTATATGTTAATAAATTTAGCAACCTGTAAGAAATGGATGCATTTTTGGAAGCCTATAAACTACCAAGACTGAAACAGGCAGAAATTGACACCTTGAATAGACTAATAACCAGTAATGAGATTGAAGCAGTGATCAGAAATCTCCCCTGAAAAAAGAGCCCAGGACCTGATGGATTCCATGGGGAATTCTAGCAAACATTCAAAGAAGAAATAATACCTATTCTACTGAACCTCTTTCAAAAAACAGAAACAGAAGAAAAACTTCCAAACTCATTCTATGAGGCCAGCATTACCTTGATTGAAAACCAGGCAAAGAACCCATCACAAAGGAGAATTTCAGACCAACATCCTTGATGAACACAGATGCAAAAATTCTCACCAAAATACTAGCCAATATGATCCAACAGTACATTAAAAGGATTATTCACCACCACCAAGTGGGATTTATTCCTGATCTGTAAGGTTGGTTCAACATCCGAAAATCAATCAATGTGATACAATATATTAATAAAAGAAAGAACAAGTGCTTTGGAGTCTCTTTCAAATCATCTCTGCTTCTCATTATAAGAGTGGTTGCCTCCAATCATCTCAGTCTTAGCATGGGGGGATTTCTGTATAGTTCCATGTATCTCTAACTGTCTTGCATAAAACTGACACCAGACTACCACTCCCATCCTGGTACTTTCCTTCAGGTGAAAGTATCATCTCCAGAAATACTTTCTTTTTCAATCATTTATGATTTATACCTTAGACAATGTTGACACAAATTTACATAATCCCATTATTTATGATTTATAGAGTGGTCAGATAACTCAGAAGGGAATATGAGCAGGTATAGTTGACTTTGGTGAGAGTGTGAAGTAAGAAGACCTCAGAGTTTGTCACTTCTAGGAAAAGGAGACATGTTACAGTATTGGGGACCAAGAATACATGCACATAAGGGGTGCTGAGGGCCCTTGGCAGGGTTGGGTGTATCAAGGAGCAACCTTAGTGGCATCCAACCTCTCCTAGAACTTCATCTTTATCAAATGAAGTTACTGCATCAAACACTTGTTGCAGTTCTCCTTAAAAATGAGTACTAAATTATTTACTGCACAGTTCCATTTCTATTCCCATTCCTGAAATAGCTCCAGATTCCCCCTCCTTTCCAAAAGCATGAAGTGATTTCTAACTGGTTTAGTCAGCTGAACAAATAAAACAATATTAAACAACTGTTTTTCTCTTACAGATGAAGAATTTTAAACTCTTCATATCTTTGGATGTGTTCCTTGAAGCCTTCTTTGCCTCACCTGGCTCCTCTTATCACTACATTTGGGAAGTGTGCGGATTCCAGCCTAAATGGACCCCAAGGCTGCCATGAGCACAACAAGCAGCTTAGGTCTTTGGATCTTGCTTTGGAATTTTGAGGAACTAGTGGTCACTGACTCTTCTTCATGCACTCCATAGTGGGTCTTAGTCCCAGAGGACAAGGGGGTGTTAATTGGGGGAAGTTAATATCCAAGGGGAGTGTTGAGAGTGGGTCTATGGGAGGGTCAGGAAGAGAGGAAGCTTCAGTTTTTTTTTTTTTTTTTTACTTTAATCCAAGTAGTCAAATAAAGAATTGGCGTTTGTGAATACCTTCTAGGATCCAATTTCAGGTTATATGTGGTTGAGAGTAAAAAGATAGGAAACACCATGCTGTCCACCAAAATCTAACTGGGGAGATGTGACATGCACACCCAAGAAAAAGAACAGGCAAGTCTATATTAACTTGCTAATCTGAGTCATGGCCTCCACGTGGTGTACATGATATGAAAAAGAATAGGCATACAAGAGCTATAGGTAATTCATCATCTACTTTGTAGGGCCCAAAATGTGTGTTGAGCAATTTTAATTTATACTCTTAACAGATAAAAAAGTAAATTCCCAGTACCTCCACATATCATTAAAATTCTGCACTTTAAGGGCAATTTGATTTTGCATGGCTTCTCTTACAATGGTCTCTATGTTAAAGGTCACAAAGGGTGCATAGTAAAAGATATCTCTAATGCTCCAATTAAATATAAGAGGTACTATTCCTATTCTCTGCTTTCCCATCCATTCCATAGATAAGAAAACAGCCTCAGAGAGGTTAAGTAACTTGCTCAAGGTCAACCAGCTACTAAATCTGCCTTGCTCCAAGGCCCATGTTCTTTCTTTTATTCCATACAACCTCTGGAGGTTGAACATAAGTGGAAGCAGCAGGATTCCAGACCACAAGGCTAGTCTAACTAGGTAATAATAGTGACCCTCCAAGCATGTGAACATTTAGGGAGTGTGCAAGTTTAGGCCTGGAGTGGTAGGAGGAGTTGGAGACTGGGGGCTCCTACTGTAAGGCTATTTGGGTGCTAAATAGGATAGGATAGAATAGGATAGGATAGAAAAATAGAACAGACTAACATCATAATAAGACTTGCAGATATTATCAATCAGCACTTTGTCGAAAGAACAAGGCAAAAAGGAATTCCAATAATAGATGAATTTTCAATTCATTTATTGATCCTGGGCTGTTCCAACAGCTTTTTCTGGCATCAAATTACCACTACCAGCTAATGTCAACTTTCCTAATCTGACTGAAGAGAAGCATATCTAACTCTAGACATTGGATTTTCACATGGCGGTGCTATTTAATGATAAACATTGGCTCATCTGAATCCAGTGCACACTCTTCTTTGAATTCCATCTAGGATCACTTATAAGAGTCCTCCCAGTAACCCTATATATTGGGATATGAGGCAGCCTCATTCTTTTCTTTCCCAATGCTTGGCATAGGCAGAAGCACTATCAGTGTAAGCAACCAGCTGGCAATGGTACCTGTAGGTGGCCAGTGTCTAGATATTACAACATTTTACAGAGTTCTGCTCTTATAGTCTAATGTCTTATTTGATATTCACAAGGAGACTGGAATTACACAGCAGTGACAATGCTACCACATTTTAGGACAAGGAAATGAAGGTCCCAAGAAGTGAGGTTTTGCCCACGTTTATACAGCTGGGGTGGCTCTCTCCATGTGTGGGTTATCTCCACCCTTTTTCTCCCCTCTTCACCCTGATCTGTGACCTTCCACTGACTCCAGAACTCCCCTTGTTAAAGTTCTATTCTAGTCCTACACATTCTTCCAACACCCTTCTTGCATGTTTCTCCATGTTTACCTTTCTCTGAGGCTGATTTTTGTAACAGCTTCAAAAATGCTTGTTGGCACTATACTTCAACATTTGAACACATGCTAGGTCATTTAAGTCTCTATTGTTTGCATATATTTTGTTTTCCCACCAAGTCTGTGTCCATATAAGTTCCATATGTGTTCGTGGTGTAGTGCTTGGAACCCTAAGTTGCTCTGAGTCAGTGAGAGGGCAATTGCTACTGGAGCAAATCTCTATCTTTGCCATAAGAGATATGGGGTCCCCCGACGAGTGAAGATTGTTGCTGAAATGTCCATTGCATTCTCTGTTAGGGGCCCTGCCTCCCCCTCCACCCTGAGCTGGGGTTCCCAAAAGGCAGAGTTAGGCTTTCTGCTCTGTGCTTCCCCAGCTATGTGTGTTTGCAGGTAGAAGGTAGTGTGAGATGTTGTCTCACACCTGTGTCATCGGCCCCTGGAGCTTCTGGAGTTTTGCAGCAGGCAACCTGACTGTGGTTTTGCAGCAAGGCCTGGCACCTAAGTATCAGTGGACATTTTTGATCAGTACATGAATGAGTGAGCACAGCTTATAACCATCTCTTTTGCACTCCTGGTCAGGGTGCACTGAAAGGAATTCTCCTTTTCTTTGTCTTGCTCAGGTCCTTACTCGTAGCATCCCTCTTATTCCATTACCATTTTTATACTTCCTGGGTTTTTTCTGTGGTATATGTATATATCTCTCTATATATGTGTACATATGTGTGTATGTGTGTATATACATGTATTTGGGGGGAGGATGAGTGGTGGAGTTGTCTCAAAGTAGCCCAAAGAGACAAAAATATGAAAAACAGTGTTTTTATGAAAGGGCTGGGACCTCCACTCTGGAGAATGCATGTCCCCCATGACAGAGCCCAAACAAGTAAAGAGAGAAAGTCTGCAGTGACTGCATGGCTTTCTAAGTGAGAATCACTTTGAAGGAGTATGTGATAATGAATGTATTTTTAATTCTTGTTTATACTACATACTGTATTACTGCCTAGGAAGTCAGAGGACTACTGAGCTTAAAGGCAGAGAGAGTGTACATTGTTCCAGAACTATGAATAATCCACATACAAATGTTGATGGTAAAGTTGCTTAAACACTCATGCCAGAGGCACAGGAAAGCAACCACATGCCAGCATCCCTAATCACCAGCAACAAAACTATAGTGCTTGTAAAAACGGAAAAGCTAATCAGGTAAAAGGGTGACTCTCATGAAGGAACAAAAAACAGACAGACAAACAAAAAGAGCATGAGGATAGACCTGGCTCTAGTCCTTGCAGCAAGCTTGCTGATACTTTAAAGAATACAAGTATAGAGAAGCTAATGAAATCAGTAATAGGGAAGTCCGCTTTAGACAAACAAATAATTGGAGATTCCTCAAGAAATTAAAAGTAGAGCTTCCCTATGACCCTGCAATTGCACTACTGGGTATTTACCCCAAAGATACAGATGTAGTGAAAAGAAGGGTCATCTGTACCCCAATGTTTATAGCAGCAATGGCCATGGTCACCAAACTGTGGAAAGTACCAAGATGCCCTTCAACGGACGAATGGATAAGGAAGATGTGGTCCATATACACTATGGAGTATTACGCCTCCATCAGAAAGGATGAACACCCAACTTTTGTATCAACATGGACGGGACTGGAAGAGATTATGCTGAGTGAAATAAGTCAAGCAGTCAGAGTCAATTATCATATGGTTTCACTTATTTGTGGAGCATAACAAATAGCATGGAGGACAAGGGGAGATGGAGAGGAGAAGGGAGTTGAGGGAAATTGGAAGGGGAGGTGAACCATGAGAGACTATGGACTCTGAAAAACAATCTGAGGGTTCTGAAGGAGCGGGGGTGGGAGGTTGGGGGAACAAGGTGGTGGGTATTAGAGAGGGCACGGATTGCGTGGAGCACTGGGTGCAGTGCAAAAACAATGAATACTGTTACGCTGAAAATTTTTTTTTTTTTAAAAGAAAGAAAGATAACAAAATCCCTCAAGAAAGATGAATGACCATACTTAAAAGGAAATTCTGAATTTAATCTTTTCCCAGATTTGTTCTTGACTTAATTCCATTTATGATCCAAAAGCACTTAAGAACTAAAGAAATAGTAGAAAATGTACTTACCTTCAGTTCTGAAGCAGCAAATTCCTGGCTGAGATGACTGAGAATGAATGAGGTTTGAAAGAAAAGCAAGCAAGTGGGCCTTGGGCTGGAAAACACTAGAACATATGCATCACTGGGAGAGACAGTTAGTTTGTTATCATAACCTTGAATAAATGTCATTATGAAGTGAACTGCATATTTCTGGTAATGTGAAGTTAGAGAAATGGAAAGAAACAATTAGATTAGTACATAATTTCCATGGCCTCAGCTAGACAAGGTCGCTTCCAATGTTTATGACAAGGTTTATGGCATATTATGGAATTGAGACCTTCCTCTTTTTTTAACATCATTTAGAATACACTTAATTTTCAAATTAGGGAGTTCAATAAATGGGTTTTGAGGAAATGATTTTGGAAGAATTCGTTTGAAAATCTCCATCAAACTTCTCAAGACATCTTGTGAACATTGGCTTCATTCATCTCATTAAGAAGATGAAAATAACCTTATTGTTCATATTTCACAAGTTCAAACAGTGAGACCAGGGAATTGTGTGTTCAAGGGCACCTCATGGAGCATGAGCCAAGATGAGGAAAAACACTCATGTTCTGCCAATTCTTCTCTGTCATAAAACTGCACAGAATCCATCATCAATCATTCCATTATTCAAAGCAAGATTATTTAGGTACAATAAATTAGATTTTTGGTTTTCTGTTTGCCAAAACTTTCAGGGAAGGAATACTGTTGGTATCAGGTACACGACAACCTGCATGTTTAAATGCAGCCTGGGGCCAAGTTTTGGGATATACTGGGGCTTTGGGATGGAGTCCAAACCAGTGGCCATTTCTGAAAATACAAGCTCCAGCCCCAAGCTGAAAGATGTTCATATGTGGGTAGTCTGGAAAGTGCTGAGGACAGAGGGTCTGAGTTTGATTTTCCCAGCCCAGAAATATATTTTATAAAGCAACTTTCCTCTGGCTTGTCCCTGAAGCAAAGCATGTTCTCTCTGGATGCTGCCTGACCCAAGGTCATTCCAGATTTAGGCTTGTTAGTGAGCAGTTATATGCTCTAGCAACATGCTGTGAGGCTCAAATGAAGGTATTTCACAGGCCTCTTTTCCCCCATCAGAATCATATAATTGAGACAGTACTTAAGAGCTGGGAAGTGCCTTCAGAAAGCCACTGTTTATGTTACAAGGAGAAGAGACAACTTGTCCTCAACTCTCAGAGTTGCAGCATTATGGAACCTTTGTCAAAGATCTGCAGATGTGATTAGCTAGTTGGGAAAGCTGGTGGCAGGATCCAGGGAGAAAGCCCCAGGCAGGTTGGCACATGGATGTGGTGTTGGAGCACAGGATGATCTTGGGAGAAGGCAAGCCTCAGCAGCTGCCATCTGTGTGCACTCCTGGGAAGCTCAGTTTAGGAGAGATGAAAGAAATGTCAAGGATGGGCAAGATGACCTAAGGGTTTGACTAAGCCCTAGGAAAGAACATAGGCTTTGCTATTTTAGTTCTTCCCTTTTTTGCAGGGGTGGGAGGGTTGATCTCCCTCCAATTATGTATGAAAATAGGGCAAAAATCTCTTGGAAGGAGCAGAGTAGAAATGATATGAGATTTAGAGCCAGAAGGCATGGGTTAGAGTTCTGACTTTGCTGGGTCTCTGGATCTCCAGTGTCCTGTGTTAAGTGAGTTGTTGTGGGGATCAAATGTAATTAGGTCCTTGAAACTACTTAGAGAACTTTCCAATCAATAATACACCAATCCCTGTAGTTCTCCTTATAGCTGGGACCAAAACATGATTGAAAGGTGGTTTTGGTTTTTGTTTTTAGAGTGACCTTAGCTAGAGAGAAACACATTCAGCTGGTGAACAATAAAAAGCAAACTTGTAAACTGAGATGTTGGCCAACAACTGCAATGATGGGTGCTGCAAGTGCACTGCATGCCACACCAGTCCACCTCTTTTCCTCTGAGAGGGTGGAAAAGAAGATTGTAGGTAGCATGCATGGAACTCTCTCTCTCTCTTCTTATACAACTCAGAAGCTCAGACACTTCTGCTCTACACACCTCCACCACCGTCCTCAGAGTTATGCTGCCTTTGTGGAAAAGAAAGGTGGGGGGAAGACGGAGAAAGGTGGGGGAGAGGTAAGAAACAGAAAGGGGGGAAGAAAAGGGGAGAGAGATGAGAGAGAAAGAGGGAGAGGGAGAAGGACAGAGAGAGAGGGAAAGGCAGAAAGAGAGAGAGAGAGAGAGAGAAGGAGCAAGCCAGAGAAAGAGGGTGGGAGAGAAGGAAAGAGAAAGAAAGGAAAAGACAGTTGGAGGGGGTACTAAGTAAAGAGACAGAATCTGGGGAGCGATATGAAATGGAAAGCAAGAAGACACAAGGGCAGTTGTCCTTCATATATGCAGGGCCGTGCCATTTGCACAACACATGAAATGCTAGGGGTTGAAAAGTAGCTCTGTAAAGAATACACGCTCCTCTTGTATTTCTCTTTTACCTACATGCTCACAATACTTCTAATGCCAGGTGTGCATGTGGTTTTCCACACATCAAACACTGGTCTGACACCAGCTGGTGCCTTACAATTGAATTCAGTTCTGATAGTATCTATCTGGAGAGAGTATTAGGGCCTATAGGATAAGGGCTTATATCCCAAAAAACTGCTCCCCACTTCAGATGCCAGTTGCAAATCCCAGGTTGTCACTTGTGCTTCTGAATTATAAATCTAGGTTCCCACAACCCCTTTCTTGAGTTGTGTAATCTGCTAGAATGGCTCACAAAACTCAGAGAAATACTTGGATGTCCTGATTTATTGTAAAGAATATATAAAGGGTACAAGTGAACAGCCAAATGAAAATGTAGATGTGTTCAGCAACCCAGAAACTCTTCAAACTCTGTACTTTGGGGTGTTTTTGGAGGCTTAATGACATAGGCATGATCTCAGAATTGTCTCATTAGGAGAAAAGACACCCATATCATCCAGGACCATCCAAGGGACTTAGGAGCTCTATATCAGAAACCAAGATCAACGACCAAATAGTAGAACAAAAGATGCCCCTACCACACTTACCACTTAGGAAATTATAGGAATTTTAGTAGTTCTGTGCCAGGAACTGAGAACAGAGGTCAATATATATATTTTTTCTAGTGATTCACACATCTTTGCTGAAATATGCTGTTGAAGCAATAATAAAAGTTTACAATGGAGGACAGAAAAGATGACAGATGAGTAGGGGACCATATTTCAATTTGTTGAACTTAGCTGGATATCTATCAAAAAATTCTGAACACCCATGAAATCAGTCTGAGATATAAGGATATATATCTGGATCTCTACAAACAGAATACCTCTGATGGTCTCGAGGTATGAAGCAGGGAGCCATGATTCTGCACACAGATATTAGAAGATAAACAGAAGGCAGAGGGAGCAATCATAATCTGCACTGGGAAGGTGATATAAGACTGGAGCACAAAAGTGTCCTATGTGGGGGATGTGGCACAGACTCCCAGACTGATAGTGGTGGGGAAAGGACTTCAGTACAACCCCCTGACAGGATCCAGGAGCTGTGGTTATGCACACAGGAACTGGCAGCTCAGGGTTTTCAAAGCACAAAGGGCAGAGAGGAGCCCAGCCCTGAGTTCCACTGTTGGGTGTATTGCTGAGGGCGCACAACCAAGGAGGCTGTGGTTTCTAGCACTGCAAACAGAAACAGAGACAGTGTACTCTGGAGAGCTCAGTGAAGAACAGACTACAATTTCTCTGTTCTGAGACAGAGGTTTGGATGCAGTCGCTTCTGCTCTGACTCTCAGAGAAGACACAGAAAGCCACCAGGGAAAGCTATCAAAGAAAAAATCCCCCCAAAACCAGTTTTCACTAAGCCCATCCCCTGCCCCCAACAGGGGGCAGGACAACTCTGCCCAAGCAGGGTTGCCTGAGTAAGAGTGCAGCAGGTCCCTCCCCAAGAAGAGAGGCTGGAAGAATAAGAGGACAACTCTAGGTCCCTATGAAACAGATGCATCTTGCTTGGGTCATGGTTAATATTTTGGACTCTGTACGTTCCCTTAACCACTCCACCAAAAGAATGACTAAGAGGAGGAACCCCCAACAAAGAAAAGAACCAGGGACTGTGGCTTTTGCCACCAACCTAATGGATATGGATATAAGCAAGATGTCAGAAATGGACTTCAGAGTAACAATTATGAAGTTGATATCTAGGCTTGAGAAAAATATCAGTGATAATATAGAATCTCTAAGGGCAGAAATGAGATCTAATCAGCCCAAACTTAAAAATGCTATGAGTGAAATGTAGTCTCAATTGGATACTCTGACTGCCAGGGTAAACAAGGCAGAAGAATGAATTAGTGAGCTAGAAGATAAGATGAGAGAAAAGAAAGAAGCCAAGGAGGCCTGGGGAAAACAAATTAAAGCCCAAGAGATCAGACTGAGATAGATTAATGATGCCATGAAAAGTTCTAATGTTGGAATTATTGAAATCCCTTAGAGGGTGGAGAGAGAGAGAGAGAGGACCAGAAGATATATTTGAGCAAACTGTAGCTGAGAACTTCCCTAATCTGAGGACTGAAACAAGCATTCGTGTCCAAGAGGCAGAGAGGACCCCTCCCAAGATCAAGGAGAACAGAACAATGCCCTGGCATATAATAGTGTAATTTGCAAATCTTAGATCCAAGGAAACAATCTTGAAAGTGGCTAGGAGGAAGAGATTTCTTATTTACAGAGGGGAAAACAACAGAATAACATCAGACCTATCCACAGAGACTTGGCAACCCAGAAAGGGCTGGCAAGAAATGTTCAGGGTACTAAATGAGAAGAACATGCAGCCAAGGATACTTTACTTGGCAATGCTGTCATTCAGAATGGATGGAGAGACAAGAAGTTTCCAGGACCACAGAAACTGAAAGAATATGTGACAGCCAGGCTGGCCCAGCAAGACATATTAAAGTGTGGTTTATAAAAGTAGAAGGACCCCAAGAGTAATATAGACCAGAAATTTACAGAGACAATCTACAGAAACAAGGACTTCACAGGCAACATGACAGCAATACAATAATATCTTTCAATAATCACTGTCAACATGAATGGCCTAAATGCTCCAATAAAACAGCACAGGGTTGCAGATTGGATAAAAAAGACAGGACCTGTCCATATGCTGTCTACATGAGACTCATTTTGAACCTAAAGATACACCCAGACTGAAAGTGAAGGGATGGAGAACATTTTTTCCTGCCAACAACCTCAAGAGAAAGCTAGGGTAGCAATTCTCATATCAGACAAATTATATTTTAAGCTAAAGACTGTAGTAAGAGATACAGAAGGACACTGTGTCATTCTTAAAGGGTCTACCCAATGAGAAGATCTAACAATTGTAAATATCTATGTCCCCAACATGGTGGCAGCCAACTACTTAAGCCAACAACCAAAATAAAGAATCATATTGATAATAATACATTAATAGTATGAGAGATCAACACTCCACTCTCAGCAATAGACAAATCATCTAAACAGAAAATCAACAAAGAAACAAGAAATTTGAATGACACACTGGACCACACAGACCTCATAGATATATACAGAACATTCCACCCTAAAACAATAGAATACTCATTCTTCTTGAATGCCCATGGAACTTTCTCCAGAACAGACAAAATACTGAGTCACAAATCAGGTCTCAACTGATACCCAAAGACTGAGATTATTCCTTGCATATGTTCAGACCACAATGCTTTGAAACTGGAACTCAACCACAAAAAGAAATTTGGAAGGAACTCAAACACGTGGAAGTTAAAGAGCATCTTGCTAAAGAATGATTGGGTCAACTAATAAATTAAAGGAGAACTTAAACAATTCATGGAAACCAATGAGAATGAAAACACATCAATCCAAAACCTATAGGATACTGCAAAGGCAGTCTTAAGGGGAAAATATATAGCCATCCAAATGTCTCTCAAAAAATTACAACAATCCCAACTGCACAAGCTAACCTGACACCTAAAGACCTGGAGAAAGAAGAGCAAATAAGACCGAAACCAAGCAGGAGAAGAGAAATAAGAAAGATTAGAGATGAAATCAATGAAATAGAAATCATAGAAATGTAGAACAGTTCAATGAAACTAGAAGCTGGTTCTTTGAAAGAATTGATAAGATCAATAAACCACTGGCCAGACTTATTCGAAAGAAAAGGGAGAGGACCCAAACCAATACAATCATGAATGAAAGGGGGAGCGATCACGATTAACACCAAGGAAATAGAAACAATTATTAGAAATTATTACCAGCAACTATATGCCAACAAATTAAGCAATCTAGAAGAAACAGGCTCATTCATGGAAACTTATAAACTACCAAAACTGAAATAGAAAGAAATAGATGATCTGAACAAACCCATAACAAGCAAGGAAATTGAAGCAGTAATCAAAAACTTCCCCCAAAAAAACACAGGATTCCTGGGCCTGACGGATTACCAGGGGAATTCTACCATACATTTAAGGAAGAAATAATACCTATTCTACTGAAGCTGTTTCCCAAAAAAAGTAGAAATAGAAGGAACACTTCCAAACCCATTTTATGAGACCAGCATTACCCTGATCCCAAAACCAAAAACCCCACCAAAAAGAATTATAGGCCATTATCGCAGATGAATATGGATGCTAAAATACACAACAAGATTCTAGTCAGGAGGATCCAACAGCACATAATAGGATTATTCATCACTACCCAGGGATTTACTGCTGGGATGCAAAGATGGTTCTACATTTACAAACCAACCAAATGATAGAGTACATCAATAAAAGAAAAGACAAGGACCATATGATCCTCTTAATCAGTACAGAAAAAGCATCGTATATTTGACAATATACAGTATTCCTTCCTGATTAAAACTATTTAAAGTACAGAGATAGAAGGAACATACCTCAATATCATCAAAGCCATCTATGAAAAGCCCACAGCAAATATCATTCTCAATGTGGAAAACTGAGAGCTTTTCCCTTAAGGTCATGAACACAACAAGGATGCCCACTCTCACCACTATTGTTCAACATAGTACTAGAAGTCCGAGCCTCAGCAATCAGACAACAAAAATAAATGAAATGCATTTAAAATGGCAAAGAAGAAGTCAAATTCTCTCTCTTCACAGATGACATGATATTTTATGTGGAATACCCAAAAGACTCTACCCCAAAATTGCTAGAAATCAAACAGCAATTCAGCAATATGGCAGAATACAAAATCAATACACAGAAATCAGTTGCATTTCTATACACTAACAATGTGATGGAGAAAGAGAAATAAAGGAATCAATTCCATTTACAACAGATCCAAAAACCATAAGATACCTAAGAATAAATCTAACCAAACAGGTAAAAGAAACTGCAGAACACTTCTGAAAAGAATTGAGGAAGACACAAAAGATGGAAAAACATCCCATGCTCATGGATTGGAAGAATAAACATCACTAAAATTTCTATCCTGGCCAGAGCAATTTACACTATCAATGCACTCCTTGCCAAAATACCATGAACAGTTTTGTTGTTGTTGTGGTTTGGTTTTAAATTTATTTATTTATTTATTTATTTATTTATTGTATATAGAGCTTTTTTTTAATTTCTTTTCAGCGTAACAGTATTCATTTTTTTTTTGCACCACACCCAGTGCTCCATGCAATCTGTGCCCTCTCTAATACCCACCACCTGGTTCCCCCAACCTCCCACCCACCGCCCCTTCAAAACCCTCAGATTGTTTTTCAGAGTCCATAGCCTCTCATGGTTCACCTCCCCTTCCAATTTCCCTCAACTCCCTTCTCCTCTCTAACTCCCCTTGTCCTCCATGCAATTTGTTATGCTCCACAAATAAGTGAAACCATAAGATAATTGACTCTCTCTGCTTGACTTATTTCACTCAGCATAATCTCTTCCAGTCCCATCCATGTTGCTACAAAAGTTGGGTGTTCATCCTTTCTGATGGAGGCATAATACTCCATAGTGTATATGGACCACATCTTCCTTATCCATTCGTCCATTGAAGGGCATCTTGGTACTTTCCACAGTTTGGTGACCATGGCCATTGCTGCTATAAACATTGGGGTACAGATGACCCTTCTTTTCACTACATCTGTATCTTTGGGGTAAATGCCCAGTAGTGCAATTGCAGGGTCATAGGGAAGCTCTACTTTTAATTTCTTGAGGAATCTCCACACTGTTCTCCAAAGTGGCTGCACCAACTTGCATTCCCACCAACAGTGTAAGAGGGTTCCCCTTTCTCCACATCCTCTTCAACACATGTTGTTTCCTGTCTTGCTAATTTTGGCCATTGTAACTGGTGTAAGGTGGTATCTCAATGTGGTTTTAATTTGAATCTCCCTGATAGCTAGTGATGATGAACACTTTTTCATGTGTCTGTTAGCCATTTGTATGTCTTCATTGGAGAAGTGTCTGTTCATATCTTCTGCCCATTGACACATTGGACCAGATGGACCTCACAGATATATACAGAACATTCCACCCTAAAACAACAGAATACTCATTCTTCTCAAGTGCACATGGGACCTTCTCAAGAATAGGCCACATACTGGGTCACAAATCAGGACTCAACCGATACCAAAAGATTGAGATTATTCCCTGCATATTCTCAGATCACAATGCTTTGGAAGTGGAGCTCAATCACAAGGAAAAGTTTGGAAGGAACTCAAACACCTGGAAGCTAAAGACCACCTTGCTTAAGAATGCTTGGATCAACCAGGAGATCAAAGAAGAACTTAAACAATTCATGGAAACCAATGAGAATGAAGACACTTCAGTCCAAAACCTATGGGACATAGCAAAGGCGGTCCTAAGTGGGGAAATACATAGCCATCCAAGCCTCCCTCAAAAAAATTGAAAAATCCAGGATACACCAGCTATCTCTACACCTTAAAGAGCTGGAGAACCCACAACAAATCAAACCAACTCCACACATAAGAAGGGAAATAATCAAGATTAGAGCAGAGATCAATGAGGTAGAAACCAGAGATACAGTAGAATGTATCAATGAAACTAGAAGCTGGTTTTTTGAAAGAATCAATAAGATCGATAAACCATTGGCCACACTAATCCAAAAGAAAAGAGAGAGGACCCAAATTAATAAAATTATGAATGAAAAGGGAGAGATCACAACTAACACCAAGAAACAATCATCAGAAGTTATTATCAACAGTTATATGCCAATAAGCTAAGCAACCTAGATGAAATGGATGCATTCCTGGAAAACTATAAACTCCAAAAATTGAACCAGGAAGAAGTTGACAACCTGAATAGACCAATATCTAGTAAAGAGATTGAAGCAGTGATCAAAAACCTCCCAAAAAACAAGAGCCTAGGACCTGATGGATTCCCTGGGAATTCTACCAAACTTTCAAAGAAGAAATAACACCTATTCTCCTGAAGCTGTTTCAAAAAATTGAGGGAGAAGGAAAACTTCCAGAATCTTTCTACGAAGCCAGCATTACCCTGATCCCCAAACCAGGCAAAGACCCTACCAAAAAGGAGAATTTCAGACCAATATCACTGATGAATATAGATGCTAAGATTCTCAACAAGATCCTAGCAAACAGGATCCAATAGCACATTAAAAAGATGATCCACCATGACCAGGTGGGATTCATCCCTGGGCTACAAGGATGGTTCAACATTCACAAATCAATCAATGTGATAGAACAAATTAATAAGAGAAGAGAGAAGAACCACATGGTCCTCTCAATTGATGCAGAAAAAGCATTTGACAAAATCCAACATCCGTTCCTGATTAAAATGCTTCAAAGTATAGGAATAGAGGGAACATTCCTGAACTTCATAAAATCTATCCATGAACAGTTTTTACAGAGTTGGAACAAAAAATCCTAAAATGTGTATGGAACCAAAAAGATTCTGAATTGTCAGCGGAATGTTGAAGAAGGAAACCAAAGCTGAGGGCATCACACTGCCTGATTTCAAACTATATTACAAAGCTGTAGTCATCAAGACAGTATGGTCTTGGCCCCAAAACAGACACATTAGATCAATGGAACAGAATTGAGACTCCAGAATTGGACCCTCAACTCTATGGTCAATTAATCTTCACTGAAGCGGGAAAGAACATCCAATAATGAAAGTCAGTCTCTTCAGTAGATAGTGCTGGAAAACTATACAGCCACAAGCAAAAGACTGAAACTATACCATTCTTTTACACCATACACAAAGATAAACTCAAAATGAATGGAAAACCTCAATGTGAGACAGAAATCCATCAAAATCCTAGAGGAGAACATAAGCAGTAACCTCTTTGACACTGGACAGAAATTTCTTTCAGGACACATCCCTAAAGTCAAGGGAAACAAAAGCAAAAATTAACTTTAGGGACTTCATCAAGATATAAAGATTCTGCACAGCAAAAGAAACAGTCAACAAAACTAAGAGGCAGCCCATGGAATGGAAGAAGATATTTGTAAATGACATCTAGGATAAAGGGCTAATATCCAAAATCTACAAAGAACTAATTAAACTCAACACCCAAAGAACAATCCAGTCAAGAAATGGGCAGAAGACATGAACAGACACTTCTCCAAAGAAGACATACAAATGGCTAAAAGACACATGAAAAAATGTTCAACATGCCAGCCATCAGGGAAATAACAAATTAAAACCACAATGAGATACCACCTTAAACCAGTTAGGATGGTAAAAATTAACAAAACAGGGAACAACAAACATTAGTAAGGATGTGGAGAAAGGGGAACTGTCTTATACCATTGGTGAAATCAAGCTGGTACAGCCCTTCTGGCAAAGAGTATGTAGGTTCCTCAATATGTTAAGAATAGAGATACTCTACAACCCAGCAATTGCACTACTAGGTATTTACCCCAAAGACACCAATGTAGTGAAAGAAGAGGCACATGCACCTTAGTATTCATAGTAGCAATGTTCGCAATAGCTAAACAGTGGAAGGACTGTGGAAAGAACCAAGATGCCCTTCAATGGACAAATGGATAAGGAAGATGTACACTCCATATACACTATGGAGTATTATGCCTCCATCAGAAAGGATGAACACCCAACTTTTGTATCAACATGGACGGGACTGGAAGAGATTATGCTGAGTGAAATAAGTCAAGCAGAGTCAATTATCATATGGTTTCACTTATTTGCGGGGCAAAACAAATAACATGGAGGACATGGGGAGATGGAGAGGAGAAGGGAGTTGAGGGAAATTGGAAGGGGAGGTGAACCATGAGAGACTATGGACCCTGAAAAACAACCTGAGGGTTTTGAAGGGGCGGGGGGTGGGAGGTTGGGGGAGCCAGGTGGTGGGTATTAAGGAGGGCACATATTGCATGGAGCACTGGGTGTGGTGCAAAAACAATGAATACTTTTATGCTGAAAAGAAATAAAAAATAAATAAATAAAATAAACAGTGGAAGGAACTGAGATGCCCTTCATACAGTTCAAATTTTTTTGCCTTTGAAATGTGTCAGGTTGCATTTATAATGAGAATTTTTTTTTAAATCAATGGTGAAGGATAGGATTTTTCTTGATTTATTGTTTCCTATTTTTGCATTAGGACCTTTAGATATATTCTGTCTGCATCAGAACCTTTTGAGTTTCCTTCCTTTGGTTTGCCAATTTTTTGACTGGGTGGATGTAGAAGGAAGAAAATGTTGTGTTATGTGTGTGTGTGTGAATGTGAGTACATGGCTGGGACTAGGGGTATAGTAATGCCTGAATCAGTGAATGGCAGGACCACAGTCTTTCTTATTTAAAGATTCTACATGTCCCATCTTTTTCTGGTTGGTTTAAGGAAATGCAATGGTGCCACTCTGTACCAGGGAATTCCCATAGTGGAAGATGACAGCTCAGTCCTACTGATGATAAATGCAGCTACATTTATTTTATGAGATGGAAGTAGTCTGGGGGATGGAAAGGAAGCAGTTGCACACCTACCTTTCTGGTGGAATTAGGGATTTTCCCATTAGATTTGTCACTCTGTGTCCACCTGTAAAGCCTTCCTGATTTCCCAAGAACTACTGCTCAGAGAATCTGGGTAGTCATGGAGACCATCTGCTCCTCACCCTCTCACCCTAACTCTACTGGTCATCTCAGGGTTGCACATTAATTCTGGCTGGTATGTTTTTTGTTGTTTTTGTTGTTTTTGTTTTTGTTTTGCCCTTTTTTTTTCCATTTCTTTTCAGTGTTCCAGAATTCATTGTTTATGAATCACACTCAGGGTTCCATGCAATATATGCCCCCCATAACACTCACCACCAGGCTCAGCCAACCCCTCACCTCCCTCTCCTCCAAAACCCTCAGTTTGTTTCTCAGAGTCCACAGTCTCTCATGGTTCATCTTCCCCTCCAATTTCCCCCATCTCACTTCTCTTCTCCTCTCCAGGAGAAGTGAGATCACTGGTATTTTAGTTGGAAGTAAGGTACAAGGCAAGACTCAGGGGAAATATTCACTATTTTTTCTATGTATTTTTCATTTATTCTTTTATCCATCCTTTGCACTACCCACCAATCAGCACATCCATATCTGACCAATATATGTGATGATCTATGTACCAATCTTGTCCTATAGTTGGAAATATTCTTTTTTAAAGATTTTATTTATTTATTTGACAGACAGAGAGAGAGAGATCACATGTAGGCAGAGAGGCAGCCAGAGAGAGGGGAAAGCAGGCTCCCCACTGAGCAGAGAGCCCAATGTCAGGCTCAATCCCAGAGCCCTGAGATCATGACCTGAGCTGAAGGGAGAGACTTAACCCACTGAGCCACCCAGGTGCCCTGGCTGGAGATATTCTTAATGAAGAATAAGATCCTCATTTGCTCCCTGGAGCTCATTAGCTATATCTGGAGTCAGACTAATATGCACTTTGCTAGAATATTACATGCATTATAACAAGCAGGCATGAAGCACCCTGGAAGTGGAAGAAGTAATTAATTCTCTTCTGCATGTGGGGCTGGAAGATCTAGAAAATGTTTCCTGAGAAGTGATATGGAGTAGGATGTGAAGTGAGGAGTAGAAGCCTTTCAGGCAGAAAGGGGCTTATTGAATAAATGAAAGGTTGTACAGGACAAGAAGGCAAAGGGGAAGGGAAGGAGCATGGGCAGAGCATGGGCCCCAAGTGCATGTGGAGAATTCAGCAATTCTGGGCTGTACAGCTGGAGCTGAGGAAGGAGAAGAAAGTTGAGGCTGAGCAGATTCAGTGAGGAAGTGACATGATTCACCTGCATTTAAGATTAATAGACACATGACTAGAACATCGTTCCTTTCTTGTCACCCAACTTCACTATTTTCCCTTGGTAAGACAGCTATATGGTATAAAATTGTCCACAAATGTGTAAGTTGGCCTAAGGTTGTCATTTTAAAATTTAACTCCTAAAATAAAATAAAATAAAATAAAATTTAAGTCTTGTTTAGTTTATAATAGTGACAAAATTTGAAGAAGGATGATTTCAGCACATTCAAGAGAGGTTCATGTATCTCATCTGCTGGCCAAGATGGCTTTTTTCCCAAGGACTACCTCACTTCAGAAGGAAAACAAGAGAAATGAACTGGTTACTACTGACAACATTTTTTATATCCAGAAGAATAATCCAGAGAATTTTTTTTATTTTATTTTTTTCAGTGTTCCAAAACTCATTGTTTATGCACCACACCCAGTGCTTGTCACATGTACCCAGATCTCACTGGGTTGAAGTTGAAGTGGGGTGTACTACATCAACCTGGCTAAACTGGAACTCTGTTTTGCAGAATCCCCTTCGCTGATTCCAGATCAGAGCTGGCTAAAAGAGAAAGATGAATGGGATTGAGTAGGCAGAAGCAAACAGAAGCTGTGATGTTCTGTAGGTCATCCTGGTGGGAGGCAGTGAGAGAGACAGGTGCTGGCAGGCCCCATCTCATCGTAGTCTCTTCTACCAGGTTCTCTTCTGGACTGCTGGTCTAGCCAACTCCCAGTGATCCAGGCATGCAGATCAGATGCATAGGCCAAACCTACCACTAACTATTTGTTAGTGGTATTTGTTCTCTCTGATGACCCTACTCTGGCAGCTGGGCACACTGGCTTTGGGAGGGCTGCTTGGGGACTTTACTCTGATCCCTCAACTCTTCCTTTCAAATTCCTACTTCTCCACCTTTCCTGAAATTTTGTAGGATCTTATTTCTACAATACATCCCTTATTTCATAATACTCATAATGGCTTTGCACCTCTGAATGCTGACTTAAGAATTTAGCAGCTAAAAATAGGAGTCCTCAGTAACAAGAAACAAAAAAATTGGCTTTGGGTCTGATTGGTTGCAGAGGCCTGAAGGTTTCAAAAAGAAAAGAAAAAAGGCCATTAGTGAAGCCTTGAAGGAAAGTAAGAAAATTTTAATGAGACTGAGGAAAGGAGGACCCATGTTATACGGTGGTGAAGCATTTGGTGGAATTGTAGGCTTCAGCAAATTGAAGTTAGATAGATACCTAAGAAACTTAGGGTCTGACTAAGAAGATTTCAAAGCAGAATTTTGTAGGGGATACCCAGCTACTTTCCACTGACTATAATATATTATAGGAGAAGCTACATGTGTTAGAGGGCAACTATTTAATTTCAAGCAGAATTTAGAAGAAATACAAAGGAGCCAGAATTTACTGTGTTGGAAGTAAAGCAGGTTATCTTTCTCAACCTCTCCAGATAGCAAGATATTTTAAAAGTAATAAAAGTAATAAATTGGCCTTAAGGAAAAAGATAATATCCAAAGCACTAATAGCCTAACACCCTTAGAGTAAGTTAGCCTTAGTTCAGACAAGAGATATTTAAGGTGGTGTCTTCAAGTTGGACAAAAATTCTAATAATATCAAGCATGTACCTTGTACACCTGTTGACTAGATATTTGGGCTTCTAGGAATCTCAGGATTATTCTCCCATATCAATCTCACATGGAGCACAAAGTAGAGAAATGCCTATCTCAGAAAAAAAAATGTGGTATGACTTCTGTCTAATGGAGTGTGATTGTGACTTTGGTCTAATTTTATACATGAGAAACTCACAAGTTTTTAGAGAAATCGTGTCATCTCAGACTGAAAGGCACAAAGCCTGTTTAAAATAAAAAGGGGACTCTGGGTCCTCAAGCTCCTATGGGCAGGAAGCAAAATGAGAATTTTTTTTAGCTACAACATGAATCATTTCTTATGTGAAAAGAAGGATTGTTTAGATGACAGAGTCAAGAATCTCAGAGAACTACTCCCAGGTAGCTGCAGTGAGCCCTAATCAACTGGTGCCGTGGGTCCAGCTAGATTTCACAATTGCTCTCCACCAATGACTGTGTGCTTCCTCCCTCTCCCTCCCTTTGGAATGAGAGGAATGGCAGTGAATATCCTCTGTGTGTCCTATGTTGGGTATATATGAAGCTGAGAATTTGTGACCTATGAAATAAGGAGACAAATTTAGATAAACTACCAAGAAGTTGCAACCAAGGAACCACAATGGAGGAAATGTATCTTGTTTGTTTGTTTAATGTTTGTTTTTGTTTGCTTTGTTCAATTAGCCACTTTATAGTACATAATTGTTTTTTTAAAAATATATAATTTCTTTTCAGTGTTCCCGAATTCATAGTTTATGCAACATACCCAGTGCTCCATGCAATACGTGCCCTCCTTAATACCGACCACCAGACTCACCCAAACCCCCACCCTTTTCCCCTCCAAAACCCCCAGTTTGTTTCTCAGTGTCCACAGTCTTTATGGTTCATCTCCCCACTTAAATTTACCCCAACTCAATTTTCCTCTCCATCTCCCCATGTCCTCTGTGTTATTTTTATGCTTCTCAAATAAGTGAAACCATAAGATAATTGACTCTGACTGCTTGACTTATGTCACTCAGCATAATCTCTTCCAGTCCCATCCATGTTGATACAAAAGTTGGATATTCATCCTTTCTGATGGAGGCATAATACTCCATAGTATACATGGACTGTATCTTCTTTATCCATTTGTCTCTTGAAGGGCATCTTGGTTCTTTCCACAGTTTGGTGTCTGTGGTTATTGCTGCCATGAACACTGGGGTATATATGGCCCTTCTTTTCACTACATCTGTATCTTTGAAGTAAATACCCAGTAGTGCAATTGCAGGGTCATAGGGAAGCTCTATTTTTAATTTCTTAAGGAATCTCCACACTGTTTTCCAAAGTGGCTGCACCAACTTGCATTCCCACCAACAGTGTAAGAGGGTTCCCCTTTCTCCACATCCTCTCCAACACATGTTGTCTACTGTCTTGTTAATTTTGGCCATTCTAACTGGTGTAAGTTGTATCTCAATGTGGTTTTGATTTCAATCTCCCTGATGGCTAATGATGATGAACACTTTTTCATGTGTCTGTTAGCCATTTGTATGTCTTCTTTGGAGAAGTGTCTGTTCATGTCTTCTGCGCATTTTTTGACGTGATTATCTGTTTTGTGTGTGTTGAGTTTGAGGAGTTCTTTATAGATCCTGGATATCAGCCCTTTGTCTGTAGTGTCAATTGCAAATATGTTCTCCCATTCTGTGGGTTGCCTCTTTGTTTTGTTGACTGTTTCCTTTGCTGTGCTTTTGATCTTGATGAAGACCCAACAGTTCATTTTTGCTTTTGTCTCCTTTGCCTTTGGAGATGGGTCTTGAAAGAAGTTGCTGTGGCCAATGTCAAAGAGGTTACTGCTTATGTTCTCCTCTGGGATTCTGATGGATTCCTGTCTCACGTCGAGGTCTTTTATCCATTTCGAGTTTATTTTTGTGTACAGTGTAAGAGAATGGTCAAGTTTCATTCTTCTACATGTAGCTGTCCAATTTTCCCAGCACCATTTATTGAAAAGACTGTCTTTTTTCCACTGTATATTTTTTCCTGCTTTGACAAAGATTATTTGACCATAAACTTGAGGGTCCATGCCTGGGCTCTCTACTCTGTTCCACTGGTCTTTGTGTCTGTTTTTGTGCCAGTACCATGCTGTCTTGGTGATCACAGCTTTGTAATAAAGCTTGAAATCAGGCAACGGGATGCCGTCAGTTTTGTTTTTGTTTTTCAACATTTCCTTAGCAATTCGGGGTCTCTGCTGGTTCCATACAAATTTCAGGATTGCTTGTTCTAGATCTTTGAAAAATGCCTGTGGAATTTTGATCGGAATGGCATTGAAAGTATAGATTGCTCTGGGCAGTATAAACATTTTAACAATGTTTATTTTTCTGATCCATGAGCATGGAATGGTCTTCCATCTTTTTGTGTCTTCTTCAATTTCTTTCATGAGTGTTCTGTATTTCCTCAAGTACAGATCTTTTTCCCCTTTGGTTAGGTTTATTCCAAGTTATCTTATGGTTCTTGATGCTATAGTAAATGGAATCAATTCTCTAATTTACCTTTCTGTATTTTCATTGTTAGTGTATAAGAAAGCAACTGATTTCTGTACATTGACTTTGTATCCTGCCACATTACTGAATTGCTGTATTACTTCTAGTAGTTTGGGGGTGTATTGTTTTGGGTTTTCCTATAAAGTATCATGTCATCTGTGAACAGAGAGAGTTTGACTTCTTCATTGCCAATTTGAATACCTTTTATTTCTTTTTGTTGTCCAATCGCTGCTGCTGGGACTTCTAATACTATGTTGAAAAAAAGTGGGGAGAGTGGGCATCCTTGTCGTGTTCCTGATCTCAAGGGAAGGCTGTCAGCTTTTCCCCATTGAGAATGATGTTCACTGTGGGTTTTTCATGGATAGAGTTTATGAAGCTGAGGAATGTTCCCTCTATCCCTATACTTTGAATCATTTTAATCAGGAACAGATTATGTATCTTGTGAAATGTTTTTTCTGCATCAATTGAGAGGACCATGTGGTTTTTCTCTCATTTATTATTGATTTTTTTCTATCCCATTGATTGATTTGAGAATGTTGAACCACCCCTGCATCCCATGGATAAATTCCATCCGGTCATGGGGGATAATCTTTTTAATGTACTGTTGGATTCTATTAGTTAGGATCTTGTTGAGAATCTTAGCTCCATAATAGACCACATACTGGGTCACAAATCAGGACTCAACCAATACCAAAAGACTGAGATTATTCCCTGCATGTTCTCAGACCACAATACTTTGAAACAAGAACTCAACCACAAGAAAAAGTTTGGAAGGAATTCAAGCACCTGGAAGCCAAGGACCATGTTGTTTAAGAATGTTTGGATCAACCAGGAAATCAAAGAAGAACTTAAACAATTCATGGAAACCAATGAGAATGAAGATGCATCCATCCAAAATCTATGGGATATATCAAAGGCGATCCTAAGGGAGAAATACATAGCCATCCAAACCTCCCTCAAAAAAATAAGAAAATCCAGAATACACCAGTTCTCTTCACACCTTAAGGAACTGGAGAATCAACAACAAATTAAGCCAACTCCACACACAAGAAGCGGGGGGAACTGATTATTTAATCAAGATTAGAGCAGAGATCAATCAGATAGAAACTAGAGATACAATAGAACACATAAACGAAACTAGAAGCTGTTTTTTAAAAAAAAATCAATAACATGGGGGGTTAAGGGGGTAGGAGAAGAATAAATGAAACAAGATGGGATTGGGAGGGAGACAACCGTAAGTGACTCTTAATCTCACAAAACAAACTGAAGGTTGCTGGGCGGAGGGGGGTTGGGAGAGGTGGGTGGGGTTATGGACATTGGGGAGGGTATGTGCTATGGTGAGTGCTGTGAAGTGTGTAAACCTGGCGATTCACAGACCTGTACCCCTGGGGTTAAAAATATATTATATGTTTATAAAAAAATAAAAAATTTTAAAAAATCAATAATATCAACAAACCATTGCCCAGACTAATCCAAAAGAAAAGAGAGATGACCCAAATTAATAAAATTAATTCATAATTAATGAATAATAGGGGAGAGATCACGACTAACACCAAGGCAATAGAAACAATCATCAGAAATTATTATCAACAATTATATGCCAATAAGCTAAGCAACCTAGACGAAAAGGATGAATTACTGGAAATCTATAAACTTCCAAAATTGAATCAGGAAGATATTGACAAGCTGAATAGACCAATATCTAGTAACAAGATTGAAGAAGTGATCAAAACCTCCCAAAAAACAAGAGCCCAGGACCTGACGGATTCCCTGGGGAATTCTACCAAACATTCAAAGAAGAAATAATAGCTATTGTCCTGAAGTGTTTTCAAAAAATTGAAGCAAAATGAAAACTTCCAGACTCTTCTTATGAAGCCAGTAATACCCTGATCCCCAAACCAGGCAAAGACCCCACCAAAAAGGAGAATTTCAGACCAGTATCCATTTTTAGTTTTTGATGTACTGTTCAATGACTCATTAGTTAACTATAATAACTAGTGCTCATCATAGCACTTGCCCTCCTCAACACCCATCACCCTGTTACCCCCTCCCTCTGAAACCTTCAGATTGTTTTTTCCCTTTGGATTTCCCTCCCTTCATCCATAGTCCTCCATGCAATTGCTTATGTTTCACATATGAGTAAAACCATATGATAATTGCCTTTCTCTGCTTGACTTACTTCACTTAACATAATTCTTTCCAGTTCCATCCATGTCAATGCAAATGGTGGGCATTCATCATTTCTGATGGCTGAATAATATTGCATTGTGGATATGGACAACATTTTCATTATCCATTCTTCTGTTGAAGAGCATCTCAGTTCCTTCCACAGTTTGGCTATTGAGGATATTATTGCTATGAACATTGGAGTGCAGGTGCCCCTTCTTTCACTATATCTGTATCTTTGGAGTAAATACCTAGTACTGCAATTGCTGGGTCACACAGTAGCTCTATTTTTAACATCTTGAGGAACCTACCTAGTGTTTTCCAGACTGGTTGTATCGGCTTACATTGCCACCAACATTATAAGAGGGTTCCCTTTTCTCCACATTGTTGCCAATGTTTGTTGTTTCCTGTGCTGTTAATTTTTGCCATTCTAACTGGTGTAAGGTGGTATCTCATTGTGGTTTTGATTTGTTATTTCCCTGATGGCTAATGATCTTGAACATTTTTTCATGTGTCTGTTAGCCATTTGTATGTCTTCTTTGGAGAAAGTTTGTTCATGTCTTCTGACCATTTTTTGACTGGGTAATTAATTACTAGAACTCACACAGCAATTAGCAATGTGACAGGATACAATAAATGCACAGAAATCAGTTGTTTTTCTGTATGCTAACAACGTAACTGTAGAAAGAAAAATTAAGGAATTGATTCCATTCACAATAACAACAAAACACGTAAGAAACCTAGGAATAAACTTAACTAAACAGGTAAAGGACCTATACTCTAGAAACTACATAACACATATGAAAGAAATAGAAGAAGACACAAAAAGGTGGAAAAACACTCCGTGATCCTGGATTGGAAGAATAAACATTTTTAAAATGTTTATACTGCCCAGAGCAATCTATACTTTCAATGCCATTCTGATCAAAATTCCACAGGCATTTTTCAAAGATCTAGAACAAGCAATCCTGAAATTTGTATGGAAACAGCAGAGACCCCGAATTGCTAAGGAAATGTTGAAAAACAAAAATAAAACTGGGGGCATCACTTTGCCTGATTTCAAGCTTTATTACAAAGCTGTGATCACCAAGACAGCATGGTACTGGCACAAAAACAGACACAAAGACCTGTGGAATAGAGTAGAGAGCCCAGACATGGACCCTCAAGTTTATGGTCAAATAATCTTTGACAAAGCAGGAAAAAATATACAGTGGAAAAAAGACAGTCTCTTCAATAAATGGTGCTGGGAAAATTGGACAGATACATGTAGAAGAATGAAACTCGACCATTCTCTTACACCATACACAAAAATAAACTCAAAATGGATAAAAGACCTCAACGTAAGGCATGAATCCATCAGAATCCTAGAGGAGAACATAGGCAGTAACCTCTTTGACATCAGCCACAGCAACTTTATTCAAGACCCATCTCCAAAGGCAAAGGAGACAAAAGTGAAAATGAACTTTTGGGCCTTCATCAAGATCAAAAGCTTCTGCATAGCAAAGGAAACAGTCAACAAAACAAAGAGGCAACCCACGGAATGGGAGAACATGTCTGCAATTGACACTACAAAGGGCTGATATCCAGGATCTATAAAGAACTCCTCAAACTTAACACAAACAAAACAGAAAATCACGTCAAAAAAAAAAAATGGGCAGAAGACATGAACAGACACTTCCCTACAGAAGACATACAAATGGCTAACAGACACATGAAAAAATATTCAACATCTCTAGCCACCAGGGAATTACAAATCAAAACCATGATGAAATAGCATCCTAACCAGGTAAAGTGGTAAAAATTAACAAGGCAGGAAACAACAAATGTTGGTGAGGATGTGAAGAAAGGGGAACCCTCTTATAATGTTGGTGACAATGTAAGCTGGTACAGCCAGTCTGGAAAAAACTGGGAAGGTTCGTCAAGATGTTAAAATAGAGATACCCTGCAACCCAACAATTAAACTACTATATCTTTACCACAAATATACAGATGTAGTGAAAAGAAAGGCACATGCATCCCAATCCTCATAACCACAATGTCCACAATAGCCAAACTGTGGAAGGACATGAGATGCCCTTCAACAGATGAATGGACAAAGAAGATGTTCATAAATACAATGAAATATTATTCTGCTATCAGAAGGGATGAATACTCACCATTTGCACTGACATGGATGGAACTAAGGGGATTATGCTAAATGAAATAAGGCAAGCAGAGATAGACCATTATCCTATGGTTTCACTTATTTGTGGAGCATAAGGAATAGCATGGAGAACCATAGTGGTAAAGAGGGAAAACTGGAGGGGGCAGAATCAGAGAGGGAGACAAATGATGAGAGACTCTGGACTCTGGGAAACAAACTGCGGGTTTCTGAGGGGGACGATGGAGTATGGGGTGACGGACCGGGTGATGGGTATTAAGGAGGGCACATGTTATGATGATCACTGGGTGTTATATGCAACAAATTAGTCATTGAACACTATGTTAAAAACTAATGATGTACTGTATGGTGCTAACTTAACATAATAAACATAAGGAATAGCATGGAGGACTGTAGGGGAAAGGAAGGAAAACTGAAGGGGGAGAAATCAGAGAAGATGAACCATGAGAGACTATGAACTCCAGGAAACAAACTGAAGGTTTCAGAGATGGGGGTGGGGGAATGGGATAGTTGGATGATGGGTATCAAGGAGGGCATGTGTTGTGTCGAACACTGGGTGTTAAAAACTACCAGTGAGTCATTGAACACTACATCAAAAATAAATGATAAACTATACAGTGGCTATCTGAACATAATAAAAAAATAAAAAAATAAAATTGCCCCCCCAACACACACACACACACACACACACACACACACACAAGAATCACAAAGGGCAGTGGCTCTCCTGGGGCTCTGGAACTACCCGTGAGAGAGTTGGTGTGGGCATGCACCACAGGAGGCTGCAGCTTTTGGAGGCCCATACTGAAATGGATACTCTTTGTCCTGGAGGGTTTGTTAAAGAGGGCAGACTGCAGTTTTTCTGCTCTGGGCCAGAGGTTTGGCTGTGGCCATTTTACTCTGATCCTCTGAAGAGGGGTGGAAAGCCTCCAGAGAACAAAGGCCACACAGAGGACCAGTTTCACTGAGCCCATCCCCCTGACAGGGATGGGACAACTCCCCCCAGGCAGGGAAAACTGAGAAAAAGAGCAGCAGACCCCTCCCCCAGAAGACAGTTCAGGACATGTAGATGACAATGTATGGATCCCATAGACTATAAAATTCCAGTGCCAGAGGAAAATAGTATATTGAGCTCCAGGTGTTGCCTCATGACTTATTTATTTTTCTGATAAAATTCTTCTTTTCTTTTTTTTTTTTTTTTTCTTATGATTTTTCTTTTTTTTTTTTTTTTTTTTTTTTTTGCTTTTTTCTCATTTCAACTTGATGTTTATTATATTGACATTTCATAATTGCTTTTTTTTAAATTTTTTAATCTTTTTTTAAATTTATTTTCAGCATAACAGTATTCATTGTTTTTGTACCATGCCCAGTGCTCCATGCAGTCCGTGCCCTCTCTAATACCCACCACCATGTTCCCCCAACCTCCCACCCCCCCACCTCTTCAAACCCTTCAGATTGTTTTTCAGAGTCCATAGTCTCTCATTGTTCACCTCCCCTTCCAATTTCCCCCAACTCCCTTCTCCTAACTCCCCATGTCCTCCATGCTATTTGTTATGTTCCACAAATAAGTGAAACCATACGATAATTGACTCTCTCTGCTTGACTTATTTCACTCAGCATAATCTCTTCCAGTCCTGTCCATGTTGCTACAAAAGTTGGGTATTCATCCTTTCTGATGGAGGCATAATACTCCATAGTGTATATGGACCACATCTTCCTTATCCATTCATCCGTTGAAGGGCGTCTTGGTTCTTTCCACAGATTGGCAACCGTGGCCATTGCTGCTATAAACATTGGGGTACAGATGGCCCTTCTTTTCACTACATCTGTATCTTTGGGGTAAATGCCCAGTAGTGCAATTGCAAGGTCATAGGGAAGTTCTATTTTTAATTTCTTGAGGAATCTCCACACTGTTCTCCAAAGTGGCTGCACCAACTTGCATTCCCACCAACAGCGTAAGAGGGTTCCCTTTTCTCCACATCCCCTCCAACACATGTTGTTTCCTGTCTTGCTAATTTTGGCCATTCTAACTGGTGTAAGGTGATATCTCAATGTGGTTTTAATTTGAATCTCCCAGATGGCTAGTGATGATGAACATTTTTTCATGTGTCTGATAGCCATTTGTATGTCTTCATTGGAGAAGTGTCTGTTCATATCTTCTGCCCATTTTTTGATATGATTATCTGTTTTGTGTGTTGAGTTTCAGGAGTTCTTTATAGATCCTGGATATCAGCCCTTTGTCTGTAGTGTCAATTGCAAATATGTTCTCCCATTCCGTGGGTTGCCTCTTTGTTTTCTTGACTGTTTCCTTTGCTGTGCAGAAGCTTTTGATCTTGATGAAGTCCCAAAAGTTCATTTTTGCTTTTGTTTCCTTTGCCTTTGGAGACATATCTTGAAAGAAGTTGCTGTAGCTGATATCGAAGAGATTACTGCCTATGTTCTCCTCTAGGATTCTGATGGATTCCTGTCTCACATTGAGGTCTTTTATCCATTTTGAGTTTATCTTTGTGTATGGTGTAAGAGAATGGTCGAGTTTCATTCTTCTACATATAGCTGTCCAGTTTTCCCAGCACCATTTATTGAAGAGACTGTCTTTTTTCCACTGTATATTTCTTCCTGTTTTGTCGAAGATTAACTGACCATAGAGTTGAGGGTCCATATCTGGGCTCTCTGCTGTGTTCCACTGGTCTATGTGTCTGTTTTTATGCCAGTACCATGCTGCCTTGGTGATCACAGCTTTGTAGTAAAGCTTGAAATCAGGTAACGTGATGCCCCCAGTTTTGTGTTTCTTTTTCAACATTTCCTTAGCAATTCAGGGTCTCTTCTGATTCCATACAAATTTTGGGATTATTTGCTCCAGCTCTTTGAAGAATACTGGTGGAATTTTGATTGGAATGGCATTAAATGTATAGATTGTTCTAGGCAGTATAGACATTTTAACAATGTTTATTCTTCCGATCCAAGAGCATGGAATGGTCTTCCATCTTTTTGTTTCTTCTTCAATTTCTTTCATGAGCGTTCTGTAGTTCCTCTAGTACAGATCCTTTACCTCTTTGGTTAGGTTTATTCCCAAGTATGTTATGGTTCTTGGTGCTATAGTAAATGGAATCGATTCTCTAATTTCCCTTTCTGTATTTTCACTGTTAGTGTATAAGAAAGCCATTGATTTCTGTATATTGACTTTGTATCCTGCCACATTACTCATAATTGCTTTTTAACTTGTATTTTCTCACACCTATATTTTTTATAGATATACAATTCATTTTAGTCTTTTTTTTTTCACTCTATTCAATTTTATCTCTCTCTATATATAAATTTTACTTTCCTTGGAATTGGGGAATATAGTGTCTTCTAACAGACAGAACAAAATTCACCCAAGAACAAGTGGAACACCCTGCTTTGTCCACACAAGAAATTGTAATTCCTCTTCTCCTTCCTCTTTTTTTTTCTTTTCTTTATTTCTTTTTTTTTTTAATTTTTAAATTTTATTCTTGTGTTTCATTTTGGCTTTGTTTTTCTGTGGTGGCTTCCAACTACTCCAGATTTTGCTAGGGTGCATCTTAACTTGGGTTGTCATTGATGTTTTGGACTCCATTCATTTGCTCAATCATCCCTCAACAAAATGACTAGGAGGAGGAACTCTCAACAAAGAAAAGAACCAGAGACAATGTCCTCTGCCACAGAACTAATGGATATGGATATAAGCAAGATGGCAGAAACATAATTCAGGATAGCAAGCATAAAATCAATAGCTAGGCTTGAAAAAAGGATTAGTGAAAATATAGAATCTTTAAAGGCAGAAATGAAATCTAATCAGGCCAAACTTAAAAATTCTATGAATGAGATGCAGTCTAAACTGGATACTCTAACAGCCTGAGTAGATGAGGCAGAAGAGATAAGTGGTCTAGAAGTTAAGGTGATGAAAAGGATGGAAGTTGGGAAAAACAGAGATAGGTAGCTATTAGCCCATGAAAAAAAGACTTGGAGAGATTAATGACATCATGAAACATTCCAGTGTCATAAATATTGAGATCCCCGAAGGGGTGGGAGGAGAGAGAGGGCTAGAAAGAATATTTGAGGAGATAATAGCTGAGAAGTTCCCTAACCTAGGGAAGGAAACAAGCATTCATGCCCAAGAGGCAGAGAGGACCACTCCCAAAATCAACAAAAACAGAACAACTTTCTGACATATAATTGTGAAGCTCAGCATAATACCCTCCAGTTCCATCCATGTTGATGCAAATAGTAAGTATTCATTCTTTCTGATGGCTGAGTAATATTCCATTGTATGTATGAACTACATTTTCTTTATCCATTCAACTGTTGATGGACATCTCAGCTCTTTCCACAATTTGGCTATTGTGGACATTGCTGCTATGAACATTGGAGTACAGGTTCTCCTGCAGATCACTACATTTGTACCTTTGGGATAAATACCCAGTAGTGCAATTACTGGGTCATAGGGTAGCTCTATTTTTAGCTTCTTGAGGAACCTCCCTAGCATTTTACAGACTGACTGTACCAGCTTGCATTCCCACCAATGTGTGAGAATATGTATGCCTCACTTTTTACATCAGTATATAGTATATAACATATTAGTATACAGAAAGGAAAAAATATAAGAAAAATAGGATGTGCTTCAGTTAGAGACAATGCTTGTCTCTATTTGTTAAAATAAATGTGATTCTTTATCCATTTTTTTTTTCATTTTTCCTTCCAAGGGCTGTTTTTGGTGACAAGTCCCAAGAACATTTTCCCAGAGTAATCAAAGCTTAGGACCATGTTCTACAGTATATGTGAAACGTTAGTTTTAAAAGGATGACCATACAGGAGGAAAGCTAGTTTAAGAGAGTTTACTGGTTGGGAAAATAAAAAGACCAACATCTATAAGTTATAACTGTGGGATTAAGTTAAATAATATTGACAGATTACAAAACTGAGAACCTATTTTGTGCAAATCTTGTGTTCTGCATGGTATATTAAGTCTTGGGGAAGAAAATCAGGGAGTACTTATGATAGTCTTAGAGCTACATGCATTGTGCTGATGAAGGACTCTGAGGAAGAGCAGATCAGTTCAGGTGGGGTTGTTAGAAAGGCTTGGATAATGTTTGAGGATAGATAGGGTTTTGAGGGGTAGAAAGGAGAGAGAAGAGCATAGCAGATATATGGAAAGATGTGGCCAAAAGTACTGGGGAATATGTGGCCTATGAATCCTCCAGGATAGAGATTTCATACTAGTTCCCTGTGGTTCCTATAATGGCCTCGGATGGCTTTTGAGGGTGTTATGAACTATGGGAAATTTTTGTGATGTACTATACATTTGTGTGTATATGTATTTTCCTGAGAGGGTCCATATCTTTCACCAAATTATTTGGGGATCTGTGATTCAAAAATGGAAAAATCTTATTGTCAATCTTTCTGATTATGTTCATATTGGACCATAATCTTCATACCCCTATGCAATCAGTGAGTGAGTTTATTAATTCTACCTTAAGAAGGTGTTTTATTTTTCCTTTTAAATCTTTATTTCCTGTTTGTTACTAGCAGTAGTGCTCTTGAATTTAGATCAACTAATTCAAAAGACACAATAGGTTTGTTCATCACCAGGCTGACTTGGCTTTAAGACAGATTACAGGACAAAAAGCAACTCAGCTCACACCACACCCATAAGCAAGCGTCTTGAGGCACAATTTTCCTTATCAGACACTCTGCGCTTGGGATACATGTGGCCAGGAGAGATGAGGTACAGCACATATGTATAATCTAAATCATCAGGAAGATGTCACTTCTTGAGTCCCTTTACCTTTATATATGCCATGGCACAGAGCTCTTACAGGTACATGTGATTAGTTCTCACTTCTGGAGGTAGCTGCATTTCACCAACACAACTTAAAAACAATTTGACCATGAAATGCAAGTGCTTGCTTTGGCAAATCATCAACAGTCGGGCTCTCAGTCAACAGCTGGGTTCTCATTTATCAAGCTCCTGACAAATTCTTGAGTTAATGTTGCAGAAGAATGGACAAATGTTCAAATCCTCATACAATTTCTGTTATGGTACATTGTTATAATTGTTCTATATAATTGTTCTCCACAAGGGAGTTCTCTTGGAAAGCAAATTTTAAACTCATTTTTGCTTAACTCTCTCAACTAGCTTTTGCAGCTACTGTGAAGGGTTTTTTTCCTTTATAGAATTTGAGCAAGTATGAAGTGTCAAGCTGCGAGAATTCTTTTTTTTTTTATTTCTTTTCAGCATAACAGTATTCATTGTTTTTGCACCACACCCAGTGCTCCATGCAATACGTGCCCTCCTTTTTTTTTTTAAGATTATTTATTTATTTATTTGACAGACAGAGATCACAAGTAGGCAGAGAGGCAGGCAGAGAGAGAGAGGAGGAAGCAGGCTCCCCACCGTGCAGACAGCCCGATGTGAGGCTCGATCCCAGGACCCTGGGATCATGACCTGAGCCAAAGGCAGAGGCTTTAACCCACTGAGCCACCCAGGCGCCCCAATACGTGCCCTCCTTAATACCCACCACCTGGTTCCCCCAACCTCCCACCCCCCGCCCCTTCAAAACCCTCAGGTTGTTTTTCACAGTCCTTAGTCTCTCATGGTTCACCTCCCCTTCCAATTTCCCTCAACTCCCTTCAAGCTGAGAGAATTCTTATAAACATTTATAAAGATGAATTCTTGAAATATTAATATCTTTAAAATGTTTTGTTGAACTTTCCCTTTCTTGGTGAGTCAGAGGCATGTCCATATCTTTGAGGAAAATTAGGATTGTTATGGAAGGAATGCAAAGAGAAAGAGTTGATGCACAGGTGTTTTGATCTCCATAATAGGTTGTTCAGAGTCAGAAGGGAAGCTCAGAGATAGACAGGGAAAGTATAATAGATTGGGAAGACAAAACAGGAAGAGGCATATGTCATTTCCAGTCCATTGCTGCCTAGGTCACTTCCATTCTCAGATGATAGGATTGGACCTTGGAGAATATGTAGGGAGGATGGGGTCAACACAGAAAGACCCATGTCTTCTGACTGGTGTCCTGAATGGCCACCACCCAGCAGCCTTGTGAAGGTTGAGCCAATGCTCCAAATCACCCCAACTCTTTCCATGAACAGCATGACTGTCTTTGCTGAGAGTATATCTGTTTTTCAGAACTTCAGTGGTTGAGGACTCACAATTGACATGAACTGCTTTCAGCAGTTTCCTTACAGCCAGCCTCATTTCTACCTATACAGCAAAGTAATTTTAGATCAAGAAGGTCATCAGAGCTGCCAAGTGCATTTTATTTTCTGCATTGACTCTGGTTGGTTGGTAGATGATACATGGTGTGTGGTGAAAAAGATTGTGGTGCATTGTACAGGATTGTGATCCCTGGTGCAGAAAGAGTTTGGGGACCATGTAGCTCTGTCTCCCCTGAGATCAAGAGCACTGAGTAGTAGTGGCATGAGCCCCAAGTATTTCTTGACTTAATTTGTCTATTAGATAAGAACTCTAGTCTCATTTAAGCAAAAGAACTTGTTCCAAGTCACCTGACTAGTTAGTGGCAGAGCCAGGATTAAGTCTGTTTTCAGATGCCTATGCTGATTTTCATTCTTCTCTCTTACTCCAGTTCAGATCAAAAGTGCTTCCTTGGGGGGTGCCTGGGTGACTCAGTGGGTTAAGCCTCTGCCTTTGGCTAGGGACATGGTCTCAGCATTCTGGGATCAAGCCACACACTGGGCTCTCTGCTCGTCAGGGAGCCTGCTTCCCCCACTCTCTCTGCCTCTCTGCCTACTTCTGATCTCTCTCTCTCTCTCTCTCTCTCTCTGTCAAATAAATAAATAAATAAACAAACAAATAAATAAATAAATCTTTTTTTTTTTTTAAGTTCTTCCTTGGTACCAAAGACACTGTGCAATTTGGTCCCTGGTTCCCATTAGGAATCTTCCACTCAGAGTAGTCCATTCCTTCAGATAGACCTGGTGTGTTTGCATGTCTTCATATTTGTTTATACTATGCACACTCATGTACACCATTCTTCCCCTCAGTTTGATCAGTCACAGTCCTGGACATCCTCTGAGAACCAGGTCTGTCCTACCTCCTCTATTACATACATCCAGACCACGGTGATCTCTTATTTTTCTGAACTTGTTTTAATAAACTGTCACTTAACATAAATTTCCTTGCCAGTAAAAAGGTAGGGTGGAAGGGTGGGAGGGAGCAAAACAGGGAGAAGGAGATGAGAGGGAGGGAGAAACATTTGATATAAACAATGGTATTTGGAATTATAGAGATTATTAAAATGAAATGAAATTATAGATTATTAGAGAAGGTATCTTAGACTAATTTAGTCCAATCTCTTCATTTTACAAATGAAGAAACATGTTCAGGCTCTCCATGCATGGCTATTTCCTGGAACCCACTACTCAAACCACTTGTGACATTCAATGTCTACACAGCAATAGGAAAGCAGAGATGGCAGCTCTTTGGTTAATTTGATTATTATAAGAGGTATATAGAAAACTTTCTGGACAGAAGCTTCCTGAAAACATAGTGACCAGTATGGTGCTCAGTGACCTTGTCTATGTGTGTCTAAACTGAGAATATTACTGGGGGTTAAAATCTTGGCAGAAGGGATTAAGGTTAATGCTCTTTGAGTGTTCACCATGTGGAAGACACTGTGCTAAACACTTCATAAATACACTTTCCATTCCTTAGCCATGAACACATGGAAACTTAATGAATTAATCCACTACATGATATTAAGAGATATAGGGTACAGAAAGCCAAATGGAAGTGCCTAACTTTGCCATTGGATCCCCTAGAGCAGTGGCTCTCAACCTGGGATTCTGATTAGAATCAGGTGGGGGATTGTTTAAAAATATTCCCAACCTACCCCCACCTCCCACACTCCACCAGAGATGGCGTCAAAATCCCTGGGAACATCTCCTGGGAATCTGTTTGTTTTTAAAGCTCCCCATGTGGTTGTGAGGCTGAATACTTCATTCCTAGAGGGAAAGCATATGGGTGGATACAATTTTTTTATTTATTTGTATTTATTTATTTTATTATTATGTTATGTTAGTCACCATACCACACATCATTTGTCTTTGATGTAGTTTTCCATGATTCATTGTTTGTGTATAACACCCAGTATTCCATGTAATACATGCCCTCCTTAATACCCATCACCAGGCTAACACATCCCTCCACCCCTCTCCCCTCTGAAACCTTCAGTTTATTTCCCAGAGTCCAGAGTCTCTCATGGTTTGTCTCCCCCTCTTATTTCCCCCACCTTCATTTTTCCCTTCCTTCTCCTAATCTCCTCCATGCTATTCCTTATAGTTCCACAAATAAGTGAGACCACATGATAATTGACTTTCTCTGCTTGACCTATTTCATTTAGCATAATCTCCAGTTCCACCCATGTTGATGCAAAAGTCGGATATTCATCCTTTCTGAAGGCTGAGTAGTATCTCATTGTGTATATGAACCACATCTTCATTATCCATTCATGTATCGAAGGGCATCTCAGCTCTTTCCACAGTTTGGCTGTTGTGGACATTGCAGCTATGAACATTGGTGAGCATGTGGTCCTTCATTTCACTACATCTCTATCTTTGGGTTAAATACCTCATAGTGCAATTGCTGGATAATAAGGTAGCTCTATTTTTAACATCTTGAGGAGCCTTCCTAGTGTTTTCCAGACTGGATGTACCAGCTTGTATTGCCACCAACAGTGTAAGAGGGTTCACCTTACTCCACAACCTCTCCAACATTTGTTGTTTCTTGCTTTGTTGATTTTTGCCATTCTAACTGGTGTAAAGTGGTATCTCAGTGTGGATTTGACTTGAATTTCCCTAATGGCTAATGATGATGAACATTTTTTCATGTGTCTGTTAGCCGTTTGTATGTCTTCTTTGGAGAAGTGTCTTTTCATGTCTTCTGCCCATTTTTTTACTTGATTATATGTTTTTTGAGTGTTGAGTTTGAGGAGTTCTTTATAGATCTCGGATATAAATCTTTAAGTATCTTGGATCTTTGTCCATAGTGGCATTTGCAAATATCTTTTCCTATTCCATGGGTTGCTTCATTGTTTTTTGACTATTTCCTTTGCTGTGCAGAAGCTTTTGATCTTGAAGAAGTTCCAGCAGTTCATTTTTGCTTTTGTTTCTCTTGACTTTGGAGATGGGTCTTAAAAGAAGTTGCTGTGGCCGATGTCAAAGAGGTTACTGCCTATGTTCTCCTCTAGGATTTGAATGGATTCCTCTCCCACATTAATGTTTCATCCATTTTGACTTTATCTTTGTGTATGTTGTAAGCAAATGGTTGAGTTTCATTCTTCTGTATGGAGCTATCTAATTCTCCCAGCACAATTTATCGAAGAAACTGTCTTTTCTCCAATGGATATTTTTTTCTGCTTTATCAAACATAAGTTGACCATAGAGTTGAGGGTCCATATCTGGGCTCTCTATTCTGTTTCATTGGTCTATGTGTCTGTTTTTGTGCCAGTACCATGCTGTCTTGGTGATCACAGCTCTGTAATATAGCTTGAAATCAGACAATGTGATGCCCCAGCTTCATTTTTCTTTTTCAACATTTCCTTGGTGATTCAGGGTCTTTTCTGGCTCTATACAAATTTTAGCCTATCACTTTTCTGGTTCTTTCACCTCTTCTCTTTGTTCATGAAGGTCTGGACTGGTTGTCCAGAACCTAATCTTAATTTCCCAATTGAAGAGTTCTGTGAATATATCTATGCAGTTTGGATGGATTTGGGTTTGAGTCCTTGTTAAGTATCTATAACTCTGAAAGTGAAATTAACCAGTGTACTTAAGGTAAATACAGATTTATCTCCCATCTGTTCTTCTTAGCTATCTTCATTCTGGTTTCCAGTTTTCTAAGAATCTCAGCACTTACTCATTCCAAATGGCAGGTGCAGAGAGGACTGGAAATACTGAATAGTGCATACTATGATTGTTATGCCCTCCTTGCCTTATGGCATTGCTGTTGTAGGTGAGTCCTATACAACTACCTGGAAGCATGTCCACTTCGCAGTGGTGCTATTCTTGGACCAGACCCTGTACTAGCTTCAGTGATACCCCACACTATTTACCAAGAGCAGCTCTTTTAATTAATGTTAAGCTATTTTTCCCATCGGGGATGCCACAATGTCATGCAAGCTGAGTTCCCTTAGCACACCAATCAGGCACACACTCACTGCCCAGTCAGCAGTTCCCTAACTTCCCTGAGCCCCTGATGATGAGCTCAGGCCAACAGCCCTGCTGCCCCATTCATTTTGAGCTCTTGACTAGTCTGCTATGTCAAGTTCCCATAATTTTGTTCTGAAGGCCAGAGACTAGGCCTGATTCCTTCTCTCTCAAAAGACCCTCAGTCTCTTTTGTCAATTGGTTCATCCCCTTCCCAGAGCTCTTTATACTCACAACACAGGGAGCTTTCTCAACTGCACACACATGGTCCTGTTACACTCTCACAATGGGACAATGGGTGCTTACAGGCTATATGTTTTAAAACATAGTGACCATTAACCAACCATATTCTTTTATCATGTTGTGGCTTCAGTGATCTCAGCCTGCTGGTATTATATTCTGTGTAACCCTCTCCTTTCGCATGTGGGCAGGACATAATGACTCACTTCTGATGATGGAATATGGTAAGACTTATGGAATATCACTTCTGAGGTTAGGTTACAATGACATGGTGGCTTCTATCTTGGCATCTCACCCTTTATCTCACTCACTTGGCTGGAAATAAGGCAACTGCCATGTTGTGAATAGCTGTGGGAAGAGACTTCTATGTCAAGTAAGTGATTATTTCAGTTAACAGTCTGCCAACAATGACATGAGTCAACTTGAAACTGGGTCCTCTTCCAGTTGAACCTTGACAGGACCACAGTTTCAGCCAACACTTTGAATGCAGCCTGAGAGACCTTGAACCAGGGTTACCCAGCTAAGCTGTGCCCAGATTCATGACTTACAGACTCTGTAAGATGATAAATGTGTTTTAATCTACTATGTTTTGGGGTAATTTTTTAATGTAGCAATAGATAATTAATATCCTATCACTGTAGGTCTAAGGAGTATTTGGAGAGGCTGTTGGCAGCTTATTTTTATACTTCCCCTACCTACCCAGGTTAAAGTCTGCATATCATAGTTTGCTCTCTATGTTAATAAGCACCCCATTAGAACTATGTAATTGTACACAAGACACTTAATCTTCTTGGCCCTCCATTCTTCATCTATAAAATGGATGGATTATTATATAATAATACCACCTTCACAGATTCAGCACATTGGAGATGCCAAAAAAGTAGATGATTCTCATTCTTCCTTCCTTCTTCTTAGTATAAGTTATGATTATGATAAATTCTCCAGAGAATTATTACACAACCAACATATATTTCTCAATTATTTAAGAAACCGGGTACTGAATGATTTATAGCATGTATTAGATTGAATTATATGAAATTGTCATTTTCGTAGGTCAAAGGTATTCACTGTTGTCTCCCTAGTATCTGTACAATGCCTTGCTCATAGAAGGAAAGTTATTGACTGAATTCTTTGTATTAGATTGTAAAAACTAATGGTCTACTGGAAAACTCCTGGGTATTCTTCAAGACACAGTCAAATTTTGTAACATCTGTGAAGCTTCCTCATCTGTGTAGCTGTTCTCTCTTCTAATTTATGATACTCTCCATCCATTGATCATATTGTTGCTATATTTATTAGCCTCCTTCATTGTCTTCATTCACTATTTTAAGACATTACCTGTTAGCTTCCTTTAGGACAGATAAGAAGTCTTGTTGTCATACCCTCTTCCCTTTCCCCTCATCTTCCTAGTGTAGTTGGATATTTTCTGGTTATATTCATATTCAGTGTTTGTATTATAACAAAAGGGTTGAATATTCACTGCTGAACCACAATGTATGCTAGTATTATTGCTTCTTTCTTTTTACCATGTTTTGTTTTCCAGGACTTAATAAATATCTTTTTCAAATAATGAATGCTGGAACACTAAAAAGAAATAAAATAAATGAAAAAAAATGTTGCTTTGGAGTCTCCCATTCTACATTCAAATGTTCCCATGTTCTTCAATGGTTCAATGGTTCTAGTGTGGGTACGGTCCGTCTCTAGTGCTCTCTTTCCAGGTTGAAGGAAGGATGCTCTCCTGGGACTTCCTTCACTTACACCTGTGTAATTCCTTTTCTGGCTGGAGCCCTTCATTCTTAAACCCGATTATTTTCCTTCTATAGTGTACACCCTTGTTTTGGTGGAGCATATCCTCCAGTATGAGAAACCATGCATGAAGAGTAATTTTTAGTTTTTACTTTTCATATCTGAAAATATCTTTATTGTTCTCTCACACTTGGCCTATATAGTTGTATAGAAAATTCTGGGTTAAAAATAATTTTCTTTCAGAAATATAAGGCATTGCTCTGCTTTCCTCTATAATTCATGGTTATTGTTGAGAAGTTCAATCTCCTTTTGATTCTTATGCTTTATATATGAACTTTTCTTCTCCTTTAATGCATTGTACAATATACTTGAATCCTTTCTTATAAGGAACTCATCTCTCATAATGAGAAACTTTAATTATTTCTTATTTGTTTGACAAGTTCTTCCTCTTTGTTTCCTCTCTTCTCCATGAAGCTGCTGTAAAATTTCTTACATGTATGTAAGAACATACTGGATTGATCTTGAGTTTTGTTTTCTCATCTCCTTGAAGGGAAGACTTCATCCTGACTTCAGATTTGAGGAAGACCCTTACTGTAGTCCCACAATTGTCAATAAAACATAACACCACATATGTTCACCAAGAAAACTGTTTTTATACTTTTGTCAGAAAATAAGGCATGAGAGAGGGGACCCACACTGGTTTGTGTGGGGCTCCCTTGCTTATGCACAGTTACTGCCAAGCTCTGGGCTCAGACTCACCATGGGCAGCAAATATTTTTATATCATGCTTGATATTTTTTCCACCATATGTGTAGGCTGGCAAGATCTTGACTTCAGAGTTGAGAGACCAGAACATGGCTAGAGGTAAGGAGTTATGCAGTGATCTTTCCAGAGAGGCCTGGCAAATATGTATGATGAGATGGAGAACTGTGATGCCTGTTTGGGAAAAGAAATGAAACAATTTCCTTTGGCTTCATACATTTCTCACTGGCAAAAATATTTTCCCCACTTAGCCTGAGCAAAGTCATCTTGATTCTTTATATCACTTCTGTATGAATAAACCATGAATAATGTGTTAAACACTGGGTTTTCATGGATTAGCAAGGATTTGCATACAGATCATTTCCTGAGATGATGCATCTTGAAGATAACATAAATATGTGGTACTCTTTAAATATATGTAAAGATTTATCTTTAGTTACCTTGAAACAAGTGATACTCTCTGAGTTAAGAAACTAGATAAACCTTTCCTCTTTCATTCCTGGCAACAATCTATTTCTTAATAGAATAAGTTTCTTGATCATGCCAGAATAGGGAAAAAAGCTATGGTTACCTGGAAGGATTTAAAGGCTCTGATTACTATTATAAATATTTGGAATGCAATAAGCCTCATAAAATTAAAACAAAAATTGAGATGCTTTAAGGATGTGTATTGATGATAAATTAGCACTTCCTTATTATTTTCTTATTTTAACTACATTTTCCACAGACAACCAATATTAAAATGGGACAGTAGATTGCTAAATTATTCAACTACTGTTAATATTTAAGAATCCATGGCATTTGAGAAGAGATGGAATCCAGGATAACATAAAACTATACAAGGCCATTTTCTAAAATATTTTATTTATGTGTTTGAAAGAGAGAGAGAGAGTGCGCAAGTTGGGGCAAGGGGCAAAGGGAAAGGGACAAGCAGACTTCCCTCTGGGAGGGGAGCCTAATGCAGGGCTGGATCCCAGGACCCAGAGATGATGACCTGAGCTGAAATTAGATATTTAACCAATTGAGTTACTGATGTGCCCCATAAAAAGTATACTATGTTATGCTAAATATCAAACTCCCTTTCCCAGCATGAACATCTGGAAACTTACAGGTGAAGGTTTCCACCTTCCTTTTGTGATTGTTTAGGTGCATATGATTTAATCATCTTTTCCTTTATCACTCCTTTTATGAATTGTTTTTCTTTAATTTGATACAGTTCAAATTACCATAGTGGTGTGTGGAAAGGACAGTGAGTTAGAGTGACATGAAGAAGAAAGAGAGGAAAAAGAGCAACTTTCTAGATACGAGGAAAGGTAGATAAGCAGAAGAGCTTTTCATTGACATTTCATTGTCCTCAGATTATGTGTCTCTCCAATTGGTAAAAGAGGAAGAGCTTAGATATGATGCTTTTCATAGTCTGTACAAGATCTACAAATTTGATGCCATTCTATAGCCTAGGTATTTGATACAATTGCTGATTTGTGAACTTTATGATCTTAGGGGAGTTTTAATTCAAGTTTTCATTTTCATTCTAAAATCACAAACTTTGGGGCACCTGGGTGGCTCAGTGAGTTAAGCCTCTGCCTTCGGCTCAGGTCATATCTCAGGGTCCTGGGATTGAGCCCTGCATCGGGCTCTCTGCTCAGAGGAGAGCCTGCTTCCCCCTCTCTCTCTGTCTGCCTCTCTGCCTACTTGTGATCTCTGTCTGTCAAATAAATAAATAAATAAAATCTTTTTTAAAAAAATAAATTAAAAAAAATAAAATCACAAACTTTTGGTGCGAGAAGGGACTGTGGTCATCACTGAGTCCCACCCTCCTTTTACTAACAGGCCACCTAGGTGTGGAGAGATGAAATTACTTGCTCAACATTATGCAACAAATCTGAACAGAATCATGCCTAGTGCCACCTTCTCCAACTTCCAGTCCAGGGTTTTTTCACTGTGCTCTGCTGCCTCCTGAAGTCTTTGATTTCTGGCTGGGGAACGAGTGTAAACTTTGTCGAGGAAAGTAAATCTACATACTATAGGAATTTATTTCATGATGTTCCAACTAAAATAGGTGGGTGTGTGTATCTATGATCTTTGAATTTGATATCTGTTGTTATAACTTTCTTTTGATATTTTAAGTTGTTCTAAAACTTAAAAATATATGGAGAATTCCTTTCAAGTAAAATGAAATCAATAATAGGTAAAAGTAAAGGTAAGAGGCAGACAAGGAACAAGTGTGAGGGAGGCAGATGTTCTTAAGCCAGGCACTCTACTTTTCTCCTTACTTTGGCCAGTCACTGAATCTCATGTGGGGGCAGAACTCATTATCATTTTACACATAACCCCAGTTGGGCATATGTGTGGGAAAGAAGTCAATCCCTAACTGAGGCATAGGTTGATATGTGCAGGAAGTGACTCTTCCAGGAAGATAAGCAGTGTGCCCTCAGCTGACTGCTAGAGCTAAAAGGTAATTTCATAACCCTTGCTCTATATCTGTATATAGTACTCTGACTATTCAAAAGTTTCCACAGACATGGGATGTTCACGGAAGACACCTCAGCCTCTAGTTTTTGGAGTACTTTTTCTTATGTTCTTTAGCCAAATTAACCCTTTGGTTATCTGTTCCAGTGGTTGATTACAATAGAGACAAATCAGTTATTTTAGTCCTTCAGCGGTCTGATTTGTCTTAGTGAATCATATTTGGTTAACATATTAACAACTGTGAGGAAAAGCAAAGAATCCCAAAGAAAGAACAGAGAATATTCAGAAACACAAACAGCAAATTAAGTGATATTGGATGAGCTCTAGTCTTGTAAGTTTTTCTCATTATTATTTTTTGAGTTTTTTTATTGAAGTATAGTTGACACAATGTTACTTTAGTTCCAGATATATAAATTAGCCATTTGACAACTCTATATGTTATGCTATGATCACCAAAGGTGAGGACCATCTGTTACCATATAGTGCTATTACAATGTTATTGACTACTTTTTCGAGATATAATTGACATATAACATTGAAAGTTTAAAGTGTACAATACACTACTGGGTATTTACCCCAAAGATACAAATGTAGTGAAAAGAAGGGCTATATGTACTCCATTTTTCATAGTAGCAATGTCCACAATAGCCAAACTGTGGAAAGAGCCAAGATGCCCTTCAACAGATGAATAGATAAAGAAGATGAGGTCCATATATACAATGGAATATTACTTAGCCATCGAAAAGGATGATTACCCAACATTTGCATCAATAGAGATGGAACTGGAGATTATGCTGAGTGAAATAAGTCAAGCAGAGAAAGCCATTTATCATATGGTTTTACTTACTTGTAGAACGTAAGGAATAACATGGAAGACATTAGGAGAAGGAAAGGAAAAGTGAAGGAGGGGGAAACCAGAGGAGGAGATGAACCATGACAAGCTGTGGACTCCAAGAAGCAAACTGAGGGTTTTAAGGGGAGGGTGGGTGGAGGGATGAGTGAGCCTGTTGGTGGGTTATTAAGCAGGGCACATATTGCATGGAACACTGGATGTTATATGTAAACAATGAATCTTGGAAGACTATATAAAAAACTAATGGTGTACTGTATGGTGACTAATATAACACAATAAAAAATAAAGTATACAATATGTTGCTTTGATACATTGTATATTGCAATATATTAAAGTAGTCCCACCTTATCCCTGAGGGATATGCTCCAAAACCACCAGTGAATGTGTCTATTTTCAAGCTTTAAATAAAATATATCATAGAAACTCTGCAAGGGTATTTAAAACATAATCATTGGGGAGGGTATGTGCTATAGTGAGTGCTGTGAAGTGTATAAACCTGGCGATTCACAAACCTGTACCCCTGGGGATAAAAATATATGTTTATAAAAAATAAAATTAAAAAAAATGCAAAAAAAAAATAAAACATAATCACCTTTGCTTATTAAGATCATATAAGGCAGATCTTTTGGAACAAATATTATATTTGTATATCTGTTATATAGAGAGAGATTAGCTTATATCTGTAGAAATTATCTTAAAGCCAAATGATAAACTATTGGTTTGTAAGTAACTCTTAATTCTTTTTTTAAAAGCATAATTTGTAATATTTTATTTTTATCAGAATATATACACAATCTATCTGTATATGCAAGAAAAAGATTAAAATAAAATACACTAAGATAATAAGAACAATTAATTTTGATTGGTGGAATGACAGATTTTAGTGTATAAGCCCCTCTAGTTTTTTTTATTGTTATTATTTTTTTAATCATTTTTTTAATTTATTTTCAGCATAACAGTATTCATTGTTTTTGTACCAACCCAGTGCTCCATGCAATCCGTGCCCTCTCTGATACCCACCACCATGTTCCCCCAACCTCCCACCCCCCCACCTCTTCAAACCCTTCAGATTGTTTTTCATAGTCCATAGTCTCTCATTGTTCACCTCCCCTTCCAATTTCCCCCAACTCCCTTCTCCTAACTCCCCATGTCCTCCATGCTATTTGTTATGCTCCACAAATAAGTGAAACCATATGATAATTGACTCTCTCTGCTTGACTTATTTTACTCAGCATAATCTCTTCCAGTCCCGTCCATGTTGCTACAAAAGTTGGGTATTCATCCTTTCTGATGGAGGCATAATACTCCATAGTGTATCAAATGGCTATCAGACACATGAAAAAATGTTCATCACTAGCCATCAGGGAGATTCAAATTAAAACCACATTGAGATACCACCTTACACCAGTTAGAATGGCCAAAATTAGCAAGACAGGAAACAACATGTGTTGGAGGGGATGTGGGGAAAGGGGAACCCTCTTACACTGTTGGTGGGAATGCAAGTTGGTGCAGCCACTTTGGAGAACAGTGTGGGTATTCCTTAAGAAATTAAAAATAGAGCTTCCCTATGACCCTGCAATTGCACTACTGGGCATTTACCCCAAAGATACAGATGTAGTGAAAATAAGGGCCATCTGTACCCCAATGTTTATAGCAGCAATGGCCACAGTCGCCAAACTGTGGAAAGAACCAAGATGCCCTTCAATGGACGAATGGATAAGGAAGATGTGGTCCATAAACTCTTAATTCTTGATTGTGCACTGACAAGTTCACTCTGATTTGAGGTATATTGTCCCAAAAAATTGGATTCTACTTTACTAAGATCAAAGATCTTTTTTTTTTTGCCATTTTGAAAGATAATTTTTTAAAAATTTTTTTAATTTTATTTTTTATAAACATATAATATATTTTTATCCCCAGGGGTACAGGTCTGTGAATCGCCAGGTTTACACACTTCACAGCACTCACCATAGCATATACCCTCCCCAATGTCCATAACCCCAGGCCCCCCTCCCAACACCCCTCCCCCCATCAACCCTCAGTTTGTTTTGTGAGATTGAGAGTCACTT
>NW_019154092.1:3877847-3974270 GCF_002288905.1 Enhydra lutris kenyoni | reverse complement strand
GCATAGTATTCCATTGTGTATATATACCACATCTTCTTTATCTATTTGTCTGTTGATGGACATCTAGGTTCTTTCCATAGTTTGGCTATTGTAGACATTGCTGCTATAAACATTCTGGTGCACGTGCCCCTTCAGATCACTACGTTTGTATCTTTAGGGTAAATACCCAGCAGTGCAATTGCTGGGTCATAGGGTAGTTCTATTTATGGGGAAGGTCTTCTACTTAAAATTATTTGCTCTGTATGATTTGAACTTGCTTTGTTTCTGTTTTCCTGCCTTAATTGTTCTTCATGAAGCTTGATTTCTGCTAACAAACCAGTCTTTTAGCAAATAAGACCAAGATGCAAGGTAGACTACTGCTCATGTTAGTGAGGTGAACAACCTTTTCTACCACTGGGCAGAAAGTTGAGCAGTAAGTCAGTAGGAACATTGGAAGGGAAAAAGCTAATTTCTAAATATGAAGGACAACGTCCCACGTGAAAGGCCAATTTTGGTAAGGCATCAAAAAGGAGATGGTGGAAATAGTTGAGAGGATGACTTTGAGCTAGTGAGGAATGAATGATAAAATTGAGCACCTGAAGAATTTCCAGAACAAAAGAGGGCAAAGCCAAGAAATAAGCGTGCAGCAAAGGCAAAATTAGAAATGTTAGATTTTAAGTCTTGACAATGATAATGTAAATATCTATAAAAATTTGGAATTATCTTCTTGATGTTTTAATTATACTTTTTAAAATTTTGAGATTCACATGTACTTTTAATCAATAATTTAGAGAGATCCTGCATACGCTTTACTGAGTTTTCTCCAATGGTAACATAAAGCAAAACTATGTATCTTGCATATACAGATAGATTGTGTATATATTCTGTCCCAATATCACATTGGGATAATGACATTGATACAGTCAAGATACTGAAAAATTCTGCCACCACAGGATCCCTCATGTTGCCCTTCTATAGCCACACCCACTTCCATCTTACTCTCATCCCCTACCGAACCTCTGACAGCCACTAATCTATTTCATTACAATAATTTTGCCATTTTGAGAATGTTACCTATACATATATTTTGATTCTTTTGGGATTAGCTATTTTCTATTTTCTTTTTTTATTTTATTTTGTTTCTTTTCAGTGTTCCAGAATTCATTGTTTATGCACCACATCCAGTGCTCCATGCAATACGTGCCCTCCATAATACCCATCACCAAGCTCACCCAACCCTCCACCCCTTTCCCCTCCAAAACCTCCAATTTGTTTCTCAGAGTCCACAGTCTCTCATGGTTCATCTCCCCCTCTGATTTCCCCCAACTCCCTTCTCCTCTCCATCTTCCAATGTCCTCTGTGTTATTCCTAATACTCCACAAGTAAGTGAAACCGTATGATACTTAATTCTCTCTGCTTGACTTATTTCACTCAGCATAATCTCCTTCAGTCCCATCCATGTTGGTACAAAAGTTGGATATTCATCCTTTCTGATGGAGGCAATATTCTCCAGGTATATGTGGACTGTATCTTCTTTATCCATTCATCCGTTGAAGGGCATCTTGGTTCTTTCCACAATTTGGCAACTACTATGAACATTGGGGTACAGATGGCCCTTTTTTTCACTACATCTGTATCTTTGGGGTAAATATCCAGTAGTGCAATTGCAGGGTCATAGGGAAGCTCTATTTTTAATTTCTTAAGGAATATCCACACTGTTCTCCAAAGTGGCTGCACCAACTTGCATTTACACCAACAGTGTAAGAGAGTTCCCCTTTCTCCACATCCTCTCCAACACATGTTGTTTACTGTCTTGTTAATTTTTGGCCATTCTAAGTGGTGTAAGGCGGTATCTCAATATGGTTTTGATTTGAATCTCCCTGATGGCTAATGATGATGAACATTTTTTCATGTGTCTGTTAGCCATTTGTATGTCTTCTTTGGAGAAGTGTCTGTTCATGTTTTCTGTACATTTTTTGACATGATTAACTGTTTTGTGTGTGTTGAGTTTGAGGAGTACTTTATAGATCTTGAATATCAGCCTTTTGTCTGTAGTGTCAATTGCAAATATGTTCTCCCATTCTGTGGGTTGCCTCTTTGTTTTGTTGACTGTTTCCTTTGCTGTGCAGAAGCTTTTGATCTTGAAGAAGTTCCAGCAGTTCATTTTTGCTTTTGTTTCTCTTGCCTTTGGAGATGGGTCTTAAAAGAAGTTGCTGTGGCTGATGTCAAAGAGGTTACTGCCTATGTTCTCCTCTAGGATTTGGATGGATTCCTCTCCCACATTAAGGTCTTTCATCCATTTTGACTTTATCTTTGTGTATGGTGTAAGCAAATGGTTGAGTTTCATTCTTCTGTATGGAGCTATCTAATTCTCCCAGCACTATTTATCGAAGAAACTGTCTTTTCTCCAGTGGATATTTTTTTCAGCTTTATCAAACATAAGTTGACCATAGAGTTGAGGGTCCATATCTGGGCTCTCTATTCTGTTTCATTGGTCTATGTGTCTGTTTTTGTGCCAGTACCATGCTGTCTTGGTGATCACAGCTTTGTAGTAAAGCTTGAAATCAGGCATCGTGATGCCCCCAGTTTTGTGTTTCTTTTTCAACATTTCCTTAGCAATTTGGGGTCCCTTCTGGTTCCATACAAATTTTAGGATTGTTTGTTCCAGCTTTTTGAAAAATGCCTGTGGAATTTTGATTGGGATGGCATTGAAAGTATAGATTGCTCTGGGCAGTAAGACATTTTAACAATGTGTATTATTCCGATCCATGAGCAAGGAATGGTCTTCCATCTTTTCGTGTCTTCAATTTCTTTCATGAGTGTTCTGTAGTTCCTTGAATACAGATCCTTGACCTCTTTGTCTAGGTATCCCAGGTGTCTTATGGTTCTTGGTGCTATCGGAAATGGAACTGATTCTCTAATTTACCTTTCTATATTTTCATTGTTAGTGTATAAGAAAGCAACTGATTTCTGTACATTGATTTTGTATCCTGCCACATTACTGAATTGCTGTATGAGTTCTAGTAGTTTGGGGTGGAGTCTTTTGGGTTTTCCATATAAAGTATCATGTCATATGAGAACAGAGAAACTTTGATTTCTTCTTTGCCAATTTGAATACATTTTATTTCTTTTTGTTGTCTGTTTGCTGTTGCTTGAACCCCTAGTACTATGTTGATGAGAGTGGACAACCTTGTCATGTTCCTGATCTCAAGGGAAGGCTGTCAGCTTTTCCCCATCAAGTATGATGTTCGCTGTGGGTTTTTCATAAACAGAGTTTATGAAGCTGAGGAATGTTCCCTCTATCCCTATACTTCAAATCGTTTTAATTAGGAACGGATGCTGTGTCTTGTCAAATGCTTTTTCTGCATCAACTGAGAGTAGTTGTCATTTCATATTATCTATATACATATATTATGATATTGCATATTACATAGGTATTGCATAGTATATATACATTGCATATTTTATATCTATATCTGTATCTATATATATATCTTATTAGTCTACTTTTATAATTATTTTATGAGTTCAAGTGAAGTGCAGAAATCTTACTTCATTTTATATCCTTTATTCTCCCCATGTTTTATCTAATTGTCTTAACTATTTCCTTTAAACTATTTATTTAGAACCACATTAGACAATGCTTTATATACACAGATAGATAGAGAGAGAGGGGGGATAGAGGGACAGAGGTAGAGAATCTTTTTTTTTTTTTTTTTAGAGAGAGAATCTTAAGCAGACTCCACACCTAATGTGGAGCCAATATGGGCCTTGATCTCACAACCCTGAGATCATTACCTGAGCTGAAAAGAGTTGGAATTTTTTTTTTACTTTTTTTCTTTTTTATTTCTTTTCAGTGTTCAAGAATTCATAGTTTATGCACCACACTCTTAACTGACTGAGCCACTCAGGTGCCCCCACTTTAAATAATGTGATAATTTTTCCTTAAAGTATATAACATAGCTTAGAAAACTCAAGGGGAGAAGGAAAGTCTATTGTATTTACCCATACAATATTTTTGCTTACTGTATTTTTCTTCCTTCTTGATGTTCCAAATTCTTTATTTTTTCCTTTGTTTTTAGAGAACTTTGATTAGTCATTTTTAAGGTAAGGTCTGCTGGTAACAAATTCTCTTAGATTCCTTCAACTGAAAATGTCTTGACTTCCTCTCATTCCTAAAGTATATTTTCACTTCACATAGGATTCTGAGTTGATAGGTATTTTCTCTCAAAACCTGAAAAATGTGTCATTCTTTTTGACCCACCCCTTTTTTTTTAGTAACATATTTTCATTTGAACTGTTTGTTACCTATAGACAAGGGATTGTTTTTATCTTGCTGCTTTGAACATTTTTTCTTTGCCATTATTTTCAGAATTTTGACTATGAAGTGTCTTAATGTGGATCACTTTGGTTTTATTCTTTTCCAGGTTTACTCGACTTCTTGAATCTGTAGGTTATATCTTTGCCCAAATACAAAGTTTTCAGCTGTTATTTCTTAGGGTACTTTCAGCCTCACTGTCTTCCTCTTCTTTTGGGGGGGACTCTAATGACATGATTATTAGATCTTTTGTAATAGTGCCACAGGTTCCTGAGACTCTGCATGGTCTTTTTCAGTCTATTTTTGTCTTTGTTTTTCAGATTGAGTAACTTCTATTAACATTTCTTCAAGTTTACTTATTCCTTTTTCTGTATCTTCCGTTCTGCTTTTAACTCATCCATTGTTTTTAATTTCCATTATTGTGTTTTTCAGTTCTAATTATCCATTTTGTTCTTTATATCTTCCATTTATTTGATGAAGCTTTCTGTATCTTTGCCAAGACTTTCAATCTTTTTTCATATAAGTGTATTTGTAATCCTGTTGAAACATTTTTATAATGGTTACTTTAAAATTTGGTCATATAGCTCCAACATATCTGTCATCTCAGTGTTGTCATCTGTTGATTGTCTTTTCTCATTTTGAGATCTTCCTGGTTCTTGGTATGATGAATGATTTTGATTCAGCCTGGACATCTAGAATATTAAGCATGAGACTCCAAATTTTATTTATACCTTCTGTTTTAACCAGGTGTTTCTAATACTGATCCATGAGAGAAGGGGGAGTGTTCATTACTGCCAGATGAATATAGAAATGCCAGTTGACTATTTTTCCTCTACTGACACCCAAGATTTGCACTGAGGAGGGAGGCTTCTTTTTTTACTATTAGGTAAGGGTGGAATTCTAGCTTCTCATTTGGCCTTCCCTGATATCCTCCTCTTATGGGTGTCTCATGTCCCCATGTAGCCTCCACTGACTCTATGAGGGAGTGTGGCCTTATTACTGCATGGAGGCAGTGAAAGTCCTGACTCTTTGCTATGCCTTCCTTAACATCACCACTGGGGTGTTGAAGAAGAACTGCCTCATAATAGCCAGTGGAAGTGGAAGTCCAGGTCCACGTTCATTCACTGTTGACATGGGTGGGTAGAGCCACAGTTCTTTCAGTAGGCTTAGGCTAAATAAAATGGCTAGTGTCCAAAACTTCTCATCTTGCTAAGCTGACCCTTCACTAGTCCTTGGTCCTCTGGCTGGAGAGAACAGACTTCTATTGGACTTTTTCTTTTTTGTCTGAACCTTTTTGTGTTTCTGGACTGCCATCTTTTTCACCTTCAAGTCTGAGATATATGAAGCAAAAAAAGAACCCAGGAAACTTGCCTGGGTTGTTCTTTTGGTGCTGAGGTCCCTAACTTCTCCTAACCTATTCTGCTTTCTTTTCTCCACATATTAGAGTCTTTTATGTTTGCTTTATATGTAATATCCAGTGATTTTTAGTTATCCTTAGAGGGAAGAGTAGAGTAAAGCATAGTGACTCTGTCTTCCTGGAGGCAGAAATCTCCACTTTTTTTTTTCCCAATGGTGCAGGTGTGTCTGTTGTCTTCTCTACTAGGTTGGCTGTTTCCCTTCTGCAGTAGTGACTTTCATTCCTCAAATCTGAACACCTAAAGAATTATTAGGATAGAAAATTTCTATTTGTTATGTATTAAGGATTTACTATCATAGAAGATAGCTTTCTCTTCTTAATTTTAATCACTTTCTTGTGTCTGTGGAATGATGTCAATGGTAACCTCTTGTGACACAGAAATCTTGAAGATTGTGAATAATGTATTACACTGTTTGGTTATATTTGGTTAACCTGGCATTTTATGTTTATAAAATGTTATTGTCTCTTAATGGATAAATGTATAAAAAAGATGTAGCAGTGGAAAGGCAGTTTCATTCTCAATCAGCAGGGTTAGTCTAAAAGAAGATATGAGTGTACCTAGGTGATTCAGTTAGGTCTGGAAATAAATATTTTAGGTAAAATGAAGATAACATTCATCTAAACTTGCAGATTTTAATTTAGAGAGACTATTCCAGCTACTGCAGTTGAACTGATGGAGTTTTTACTAAAGAAAATCTTCTAGTTTAATAAGTGAGTGTTGCCACCTAACTGAAAATTTTTGTGAGAATTGTATTTTTATTGGTATATGAATAAAATGACAGTATTAACATCCAGAATGTGAACATCTAGAATATGAATGAGAATGACCTATTCTTTGTAATCATAACCAAGTTGAAAAAGGATATGTGTACAACCCACATGTGATATGTGGGATCTGATACTTTGAATAGGCATAGGATGTCAGAAAATTTATTCCTCTTTACAATACTAAGGTTGAGGTCAAGAGTGTTCATATGACTTGGCCAAAAGTCACAAATGACTAAAGAGCAGAGGCAGGATTCAAACCCAGACCTGTGAGCTCCCAGCACATGGGCACTTCCTATTGTACCATGAAACTATTGTGTGAAAAGAAATCTGAGCAACAGGAAAAAAATTTAATCGCTGGAAGCTTTTAAATCTTGCCAGAAAGTTTTTTTTATTTTTTATTAACATATAATGTATTATTTGTTTCAGGGGTACAGGTCTGTGATTCATCAGTCTTACACAATTCACCAGAGCACACACCCTCCCCAACGTCCATCACCCAGCCACCCCATCTCTCCCACCCTCCTCCCCTCCAGCAAACCTCAGTTTGTTTCCTGAGATTAAGAGTCTCTTATGGTTTGTCTCCCTCTCTGGTTTCATCTTTCTTTTTAAAGATTTTATTTATTTGACAAAGAGATAGAGAGTACAACTAGGTAGGGTGACAGGCAGAGGGAGAGGGAGAAGTGGGCTCTCCACCAAGCAGGAAGCCCAATGCAAGGCTCAATCCCAGGACCCTGGGATCATGATCTGAGCCAAAGGCAATCACTTAACCGTCTGAGGCACCCAGGCACCCCTCTCTGGTTTCCTCTTGTTTCATTTTTCCCTCCCTTCCTCTATGATCCTCTGTCTTGTTTCTCAAATTCCTCATATCAGTGAGATCATATGATAATTGTCTTTCTCTGACTGACTTAGATCACATGGCATAATACCCTCTAGTTCCATCCACATTGTTGCAAATGGGAAGATTTGGGGTCTTTTTGATGACTGCATAGTATTCTATTGTATATATGTACCACATCCTCTTTATCCATTCATCTATACATGGACATCTATTGCCAGAAAGATAAAGTGAGAAATTATTGTAAAGGAGTCATTGATTGATGATGGGTTGATAAGATAAACATATTTTTATTGAATAATTAAGATAGAAAAGAAGAAAAATGAGTATGTCAACATCTCTACAGTTTAATGTTTTAGAAAAATACACCATCTATTTGCTTTGCACTTACTATTCATTAACCTGCCATGTGGTCAGTTGTTGCTCCTTGCTAGAGGGCTGCCCTAGTTCTGCAGCTAATTCATACTGAACTTTTCTCCTGTTGAACAAGAGGCTGGGTGAGGATTCCTCCTCCATTGTCTATTAGCTATGTGACTTGAGGAAAATCATTTAACTTATTTTTATCTCAGTTTTCTTATTTGGGAAATGGGAATGTTAGAAGATTAGGTGAGAGAATAGTTACAAAATAAAAGTAAGCAGTTTGGTGGCTCCTCAAAAAATTAAAAATAGAATTATCACATGATCCAGAAATTCCATTTCTGGAATGAAAGCAGGGACTAGTGATATTTGATTAGCCATGTTTACTACAGTATTATTCACAATAGCCAAATGTCCATTGCTTGATGAATGGATAAACAAAATGTGCCATTTATATACATTGGAATATAGTTCTTCCCTAAAAAAGAAGAAAATTCTGATATATGCTACAACATAGATGAACCTTAAGGATACTATATTAAGTGATATAAATTAGTCACAAAGGACAAACACTGTATGATTCCACTTATATGAGTTACCTAGAGCAGCTAAATTCATAGAGACAGAAACTAGAATGGTGGTCGTCAGAGGCTGGGGGAGGGGAAATGGGGAATTTTTTGCTTAATGCATAGAGTTTCAATTTGGGAACAATGAAAAAAGTTCTGGAGGTGGTTGGTAGTGATGGTAGCACAACAATGTGAATATACTTAATGCTGCTAAACTGTTTACTTAAAAATAGCCAAGATGGTAAATTTTATGTTATGTGTATTTTACTAGAATTTTTGAAAAGTACATATAGCAGTCACTGGAGTGATCAATAAAGGCTAAAATTACACTAAAAAACAATAAGCCATTTAATGATGACTGTCTCTGGGAAAGGTAAATGAATAGTTGGAGAACAAGACTGTGAAGGGAACTTTTGTGTATTATTCTCCATTTCTTTAATTTGGAGTAAAGTATTATTCATCTTAATATACAAAAAATTAAAATGATAAAAAATAGAAATATGCATTTTGAGATAATTCCCACTGTTTGCCACTGGGCCAGAGAAATCAGAAATAAATATATAATTTACAGAAAGGGAAATAAATTGGTTCTTAAACATATGAAAGAGGGTTTAACTTGATTTATTATGACAGAGAAAATATTAAACTTATACTGAAAAGGCAATTTCTCCTCTAGGATTAGCAAGATCTGTTTGATAACACTCTTTTGCAATGCTCTGATGAAAGAGATGCTCTCATACATGGCTAGTAAGAGCATTGACCAGTACAATTATCTGGACAGCAATTTGTTTATAACCAGAAACATTAGGATGTATGGTGTCCCCCAAACTGATGTGACAAATATCACAGTACTTGAGCATGGCGTCAGCCCAGGTGCCCACATTCAGAGCTTAAGAATTCCTATTTTACTCATTATTCCTTATGAGATTGGTAGTCATCACCTGCTTGTTTTACATGCCATTTCTAAAAAGAAATACATAGAAAGGAAAGAATACTAGAGACGATGTCCTTGTCAGCAGCAAGAAGTGCCAGCTGACAGACAAATAGTAAAATTTTAGAAAGTATATTCAAATATAGTAATTAATTAATATAATGTCACTGAAAAAGTGAGTGAATGAGCAAACTTTCAAGAACATTTATTACACAATTGATTTAACAGCAGTTCTCGTGAAAAGCATTGGATATTCTAGTTATCTGTGTGTAAAACATGAGTCAAAAATTAGAATTATACTAGGTTGAATAAACTCCTTTATTCGGTAATAGTTTAATGATTGTAAGGGACAGAATTAACCTTAGCAACCTTCAATGAGAGCATGTGTATATGCATAAAAAATGTACAGACAAATTGGACTTGTAACTCTACTTATAGGAACTTCTCTCAGATATACTTTTACACGTGTGAAATAAACTGTATTCAAGGTTTTTTTGTTTTTTGTTTTTGTAAGGTTTTTTTTGCAGCATTGTTTATAATAGTAAATCACTAGAAACAACTCTAGTGCCCTGCAGTAGACATACAGATCTTACTTTACTTACAATGGGCTTATAAACTGATAAACTCATCAGTTTATCATTATAAACTTATCATTATCATTATCATTAACTTGAAAACATCCCAAGTTGAAAATGCATTTAATACACCTAACATGCTGAGCACCATAGCTTAGCCTAAACTGCCTTAAACAAGCTCAAAACACTTAGATAAGCCCACAGGTGAACAAAATCTCCTGACACAAAGTCTATCTTATAACAAATCGATCATTTAATTGACTGAATACTCCACTGAAAGTGAAGAACAGGATGGTTCTGTGGGTATGGCATGGTTGTAAGTGTACCAGGTTGTTTACCCTTGTGATTTCATGGCTGACTGGAGTTGGAGCTACTGCGGCTACCCAGCATCATGAGAGAGTATTATATTGCATATTGTTGGCCTGGGAAAAGAACAAAATTCAGAATTCAAAGTGTGGTTTCTAATAAAAGTGTGTAACTTTCACACCACCATAAGGTCAAAAAATAGTTGAACTATCATAAATTGGGGACTGTTCTGGAATAAATTATGGTGCATTGCAGCAATGGAAGCTATAAGGAGTGAAAGTGACTGTGGAAAGATCTGTAAGATGAAGATCTGTGTGTAAAGAAAAATCAATGTGTAGAAGATTGTGTAAAAAAAAATGCTACCTTTTGTGGATAAAGGGGGGATAGTAATTTAATTTTATAAAGTTTATACTTGCATGAAGACAATCTGAAAGAGTATGTAAAATAAAAGTGGTAACCTTGGAAGAGGACTGGGAAGATTAAGTCAAGGTGAAATTACACTTTATTATTTTTGAAGTATGTTAATGTAACTAAAATTAATCATTTTTAAATTTTTTTAAATTTTTAAATTTTTTTATAAACATAAAATGTATTATTAGCCCCAGGGGTACAGGTCTGTGAATTGCCAGGTTTACGCACTTCACAGCACTCACCATAGCACATACTCTCCCCAATGTCCATATAAAATTAATCAATTTTAAGGAAAGTTTAAAGAACTGGGCTTTAGAAATGATCTTAACATATGCGGAAACAGAGGTATAGAAAGCTTAAGTGATTTGCCAAAGGTTATTTTAATTAACCCTTTATTCATAGGAATGAATTGAGTCTAGAATTTGGATCTTCTGACTTATTTGTGCTTTTTTTCCCACATGGACAATTTTCTATTATTTTATATTTTGCACTCCTGTATACTAAATAGTTTTTTTTATCTCCGGGATACTTAATTTAGTAGTTAATATTATTGATTTTCTTTAGAAGTAAAAAAGATCAGTATACTCCCAGAGGAATGTGATCAAATCTCTCTGACAATTTCTTGTTGAAAACAACAAAATCTAAATTCTTAACCATCATCCATTACTTTTTTCCCTTCTCACTGGTCATCTTCCCATACCTTGAATTGCCAGGCTCATTCCTGCCTCAGGACCTTTGCACTGCCATCCCATTTTCCTGGAACACACTTTCCTCTGATTGTTTTAATGTTTAAATTTAAATCAATTTAATTAACACATATTTTAGTATTAGTTTCAGAGGTAGAACTCAGTGATTCATCAGTTGAATACAACACCCAGTACTCATTATTTCAAGTGTTCTCTGATCTTTATGTTGCTGTATCCTCATCATTTCATGTCTTGGCTCAAAGACAGTTTCACTGACAACCTACCTAAAAGAGCCATCCACATCTGTAACTAACTCACGGTCATTACTCGGCTTAATTTCTTCATAACACCTATTTTCCTGAAGGAATGGATTGATAAATTGGTTTTTAATAGCTACACTTTCTTTACAAATGGTCATTTTATCTTGTAGATTTAGTCCAGTTTCAAGTCACACTGCCCTGGCACGGTGTTGGCACCAACTCTTAATGCAAAATGCCAGATACGGGACTGTGGTTAGATTCTTGCCTAGGGCCTTAAGAAATTTTTCAGAAATTACCTTATGATCTTGACAACAACAACAAAAATTAATAAATAAAAGTGAACCTTGTTCACAATGATCTGGATGAACAGAATTATTTTACCATACACTTTCTGGAAATTATATTGTTATCTTTTCAGAATAACTAGTATTCTATATGTAATTTTTATAAAAATAAAGTATTTAAATGTGGTGGAAAAGATTGGGATCAGGGAAGAGATTTATTTCCTTTGAACAGTGATATTTAAATTTTAACATGCTTCAGAGTCACCTGGACATCTCATTAAAACATTTGATGTGCCCAGGAAAAAATATATAGTGGAAAAAAGACAGTCTCTTCAATAAATGGTGCTGGGAAAACTGGGCAGCTATATGTAGAAGAATGAAACTCGATCATTCTCTTACACCGTACACAAAGATAAACTCAAAATGGATAAAAGACCTCAACGTGAGACAGGAATCCATCAGAATCCTAGAGGAGGACATAGGCAGTAATCTCTTCGATATCAGCCACAGCAACTTCTTTCAAGATATGTCCCCAAAGGCAAAGGAAAGAGAAGCGAGAATGAATTTCTGGGACTTCATCAAGATCAAAAGCTTCTGCACAGCAAAGGAAACAGTCAACAAAACAAAGAGGCAACCCACGGAATTGGAGAAGATATTTGCAAATGACAGTACAGACAAAGGGCTGATATCCAGGATCTATAAAGAACTTCTCAAACTCAACACACACAAAACAGATAATCGCGTCAAAAAATGCGCAGAACACATGAACAGACACTTCTTCAATGAAGACATACAAATGGCTAACAGACACATGAAAAAATGTTCATCATCGCTAGCCATCAGGGAGATTCAAATTAAAACCACATTGAGATATCACCTTACACCAGTTAGAATGGCCAAAATTAGCAAGACAGGAAACAACGTGTATTGGAGAGGATGTGGAGAAAGGGGAACCCTCTTACACTGTTGGTGGGAATGCAAGTTGGTGCAGCCACTTTGGAGAACAGTGTAGAGATTCCTTAAGAAATTAAAAATAGAGCTTCCCTATGACCCTGCAATTGCACTACTGGGTATTTACCCCAAAGACACAGATGTAGTGAAAAGAAGGGCCATCTGTACCCCAGTGTTCATAGCAACAATGGCCACAGTCAGCAAATTGTGAAAAGAACCAAGATGACCTTCAATGGACGAATGGATAAAGACGATATGGTCCATATACACTATGGAGTATTATGCCTCCATCAGAAAGGACGAATACCCAAGTTTTGTGTCAACAAGGACGGGACTGGAAGAGATTATGCTGAGTGAAATAAGTCAAGCGGACAGAGTCAATTATCATATGGTGTCACTTATTTGTGGAGCATAAGAAATAACACGAGGACATGGGGAGATGGAGAGGAGAAGGGAGTTGGGGGAAATTGGAGGGGGAGATGAACCATGAGAGACTGTGGACTCTGAAAAACAATCTGAGGGTTTTGGAGGGGTGGAGAGTGGGAGGTTGGGTGAGCCTGGTGGTGGGTATTATGGAGGGCATGTATTGCATGGAGCACTGGGTGTGGTACATAAACAATGAATTCTGGTACACCGAAAAGAAGTGAAAAAAAAAAATAAAAATAAATTTAAAAAAATATTGCTGAGCCCTACACCCACACTTTCTGACTTAGTTCATCTGTGAATATCTGAAAAATTTCCAAGTTATGGGGTCAACTCTGGAGAGAATTGTTGCACTTGGTGATCAACTGCCTTGTAGTTTAAGGTGGAGACATTTTTAAATTCTCAAACAACATGAGTCACTATAGAAACAAAATGAAACTAAAGCCAAAATATAAAAAGGATTAAAATAAAGTTAAGCATTTTCAATTTTGGTTGCAGATTGGCAAAAGAAGTTAATATATAAGAATAACTTCATTTCATTTGTTACCTAGGTGATAGAAAAATAATTCTGTAAAACAAGGATTTTTATTAGAGAGAGAGAACTGAAAAATATGTTCTCAGTTTGTGGGGGGGTAGTAGAGCTCATTGATTATACTTTAATCAAAGTGTATATTTTTCTGTTGATTTCTACATATATATGTCAACCCAACCCATCTCAAATCATCTATACACATATGTAAACTCCTTTGCTAAAAATTTTTTTATTGAAATATTTCTCCCCGTCTCCAGAATACAAACTGGTGAAATCACTATGGAAAACAGTATGGAGTTTCTTTAAAAAAAAAAAAAAAGTTAAAAATAAAGAAAATCAGAGCTGATAACATCACAATTTCAGACTTCAAACTGTATTGCAAAGCTCTAATCATCAAGACAGTATGGTACTGGCACAAAAACAGACAAGCAGAATAAAGAGCCCAGATAGACCCTGAGCTCTATGGTCAACCACTCTTTGACAAAGCAGGAAGAAAGATCAAATGGAAAAAAAGATATTCCTTCAACAAATGGTTTTGGGAAAATTAGACAACCACCTGCAGAAGAATGAAATCGGACCATTTTCTTACACCGTAAACAAAAATAAACTCAAAATGGATGAAACATCTAAATGTGAGACAGGAATCCATCCAAGTCCTAAAGGAGAACACAGGCAGCAACTTCTTGCTAGACAAAGACAAGGGAAACAAAGGCAAAAATGAACTCTTGGGACCTCATCAAGAAAAAAAGTTTCTGCATAGCAAAGGAACAGTCAACAAAACTAAAAGAAATATGTACCCTCTATCCCAACACTGTGAATAGTTTTGATCAATAAAGGATGCTGTACTTTGTCAAATACTTTTTCAGCATCTATTGAGAGTATCATATGGTTCTTGTTCTTTCTTCTATTAATGTATTGTATCACATTGATTGATTTGTGGATGTTCAACCAACCTTGCAGCCCAGGAATAAATCCCACTTGGTCATGGTGGGAATGCAAACTGGTGCAGCCCCTCTGGAAAACAGTATGGAGGTTCCTCAAAAAGTTGAAAACAGAGCTACCCTACGACCCAGCAATTGCACTACTAAGTATTTACCCTAAAGATACAAATGTAGAGATCTCAAGGGGCACATGAACCCGAATGTTTACAGCAACAATGTCCACAATAGCCAAACTATGGAAAGAACCTAGATGTCCATCAACAGATGAATGGATAAAGAAAAAGCAGCATATATATACAATGGAATACTATGCAACCATTAAAAAATGACATCTTGCCATTTGCAATGATGTGGATGGAACTAGAGGGTATTATGCTGAGCGAAATAAGTCAATCAGAGAAAGACAATTATCATATGATCTCTCTGATATGAGGAATTTGAGAGGCAAGGCAGGGAGTAATGGGAGGCCGGGAGGGAAAAAATGAAACAAGATGGGACCGGGGAGGGAGACAAACCATAAGACTCTTAATCTCAGGAAATAAACTTAGGGTTGCTGGCAGTGGGGGAGGGAAAGGATGGCTGGGTTATGGATACTGGGGAGGGTTTGTGCTATGGTGAGTGCTGTGAATTGTGTAAGACTGATACTTCACAGACCTGTACCCCTGAGCCAAATATATATGTTAATTTAAAAATAAAACCCTAAAAGAGAACATAAAGAATGGGAGAAGATATTTCCAAACAACATATCAGATAAAGGGTTAGTATCCAAAATCTATAAAGAACTTATCAAACTCAACACCCAAAATAACAAAAATTCCAGTCAAGAAATGGGCAGAGGAGATGAACAAATATTTCTCCAAAGAAGACATACAAATGGCTAACAGACATATGCAAAAATGCTCAACATCACTTGGCATCAAGGAGATATAAATCAAAACCACAGTGAGATACCACCTCATACCAGTCAGAATGGCTAAAATTAACAAGTCAGGAAACAATAAATGTTGGCAAGAATGCAGAGAAAGGGGAATCCTCTTACACCGTTGGTGGGAATGAAAGGTGGTACAGCCACTATGGAAAACAGTATGGAGGTTCCTCAAGAAGTTAAAAATAAAGCTACCCTAAGACTCAGCAATTGTACTACTAGGTATTCAGCCAAAGGATATAAACAAAGTGATTCAAAGAGGCACACGCACCCCAGGGTTTATAGCAGCAATATCCACAATAGCCAAACTATGGAAAGAACCCAGATGTCCGTCAATAGATGAATGGATAAAGAAGATGTGATACACACACACACACACACACACACACACACACACACACACACACGCAATGGAATACTATGCAGCCATCAAAAGAAATGAAATTTTGCCATTTGCAATGACGTGGGTGGATCTAGAGGGTATTATGCTTAGCGAAATAAGTCAATCAGAGAAAGACAATTATTATATGATCTCTCTGAAATGAAGAATTTGAGAGGCAGGGTGGGAGGTTGTGGCAGGCAGGGAAGGAAAAAATGAAACAAGATGGGATCAGGAGGGAGACAAGCCATAAGAGACTCTTAATCTCATAAAGCAAACTGAGGGTTGCTTTGGGGGTTGGAGGGGTAAGGATAGGGTGGCTTGGTTATGGACATTGGGGAGGGTATGTGCTATGGTGAGTGCTGTGAAGTGTGTAAACCTGATGATTCACAGACCTGCCCCTGGGGCAAATAATACATTAAATGTTAATAAATATTAAGAAACAAAAAGTTAAAAATTTTAAAAAGAAGTGGTGTATATATACAACAGAATATTACTCAGCTATCAAAAAAATGAAATCTTGTTATTTGCAATGATTTGTATGGAACTAGAGGTCATGATGCTAAGCAAAATAAGTCAACCTAAGAAAGAAAATTATCATAGGATTTCACTCATATGTGGAATTTGATAAACAAAACAGAGGAGCATAGAGGAAGGGAGGGAAAAATAAAATAAGATGAAATTAGAGAGGGAAACAAACCATAAGAGAGTCTTAATCATAGGAAACAAACTGAGGGTTGCTGGAGGGAAGGTGTGTGGGGGTTGGGGCAACTGGGAAATGGACATTAAGGAAGGCACATGAAGAAATGAGCACTGGGTGTTATATGCAACTGATGAATCGCTAAAATCTACCTCTGAAACTAATAATACAGTATTTGTTAATTGATTTTAAATAAAAAATTTTTTAAAAATCATTTGTCTATTTAAAAGAATTGACTTGGTTGTTGTTGTTGTTTTTTAGTGTGAGTTTTGGGACCTCTCTGTATATTTTAGATATAACTCCTTTATTAGATATGTGATTTGCAAATATTTCCTGTGTTTGGCTCATCTTTTTATTTGATGCTATCAATTTTCCCTTTTATGGACTATGTTTTTGATGTCCTATCTAATCTCTTTGCCAAACCCAAGGTCACTCAGATTTTCTCCGACACTTTCTTCCAGAATTGCTGTGGTTTTATGTTTGAGTCTATAACTCATTTTGAGTTAATGTTTGTGTAAATTGTGAAGTATGTGTGAAATTTATTATTTTGCATACAGATAACTAGTCGTTCCAGCACTGTGTGTTGAAGAGTATCTATTCTCTCTTTTGAGTTGCCTTCACCTTTTCATGAAGAATCATTATATCTGGACTCTATATGTTCCACTGGTCTATATGCTTAATTCTTTGCCAGTAAGACACTGTCTTAATTATTGTAGCTTTATAGTGAGGCTTGAAATTGAGTAGTTTGGGTTTTCAATTTAGTTTTGTTTTTTTACAAATTTACTTTTATTTATCTTATTTTTTTAATTATGATATGTTAGCCAACGTATATGACATAATTAGTTTTTGATGTAGTGTTCAATGATTCATCAAAATTATTTTGGCTATGTTAGGTCTTTTGCATTTCCATACATATTTTTAAATCAACTTGTAGGTATTTTATTTTATTTTATTTCATTTCATTTTTAAAAAGATTTTATTTATTTATTTGACAGAGGGAGACACAGTGTGAGAGGGAACTCAAGCAGGGGTAGTGGGAGAGGGAGAAGTAGGCTTCTGGCCAAACAAGGAACCTGATGTGGGGCTCATTCCCTGTGGCTCAATCCCAGAACCCTGGGATCACGACCTGAGCAGAAGGCAAACACTTAATGACTGAACCACAAGGCATCCCTTAACTTGTAGGTATTTTTAAAATGTCTGCTTGGATTTTGATTGAGATTACATGGAATCTATAAGTAAATTTGTCCAGAATTAACATTTTAGCAATATTGAGCTTTCCTCAATATTTTATCTGTCTCCATTTACTTTAATTTTCTGTGATTTTCTCACCAGCGTTTTATAGTTTTCAGTATAGAGATCCTGCATACATTCTTGTTAGATTTATACATAAGTATTTTATTTTGGGGTGCTATTTAAAAAGGTATTGTTTAATATTTTAAACTCTCCTCATTGAAAAGGTCTTTTCAATGAGGAGAGTGAGTGGTTTGGTGGTGGCAGCCTTGTGGACACAGAGATGCAGCTGATAGGCAAGGTCATCACCCTCCAGATAGAGCCCGGTGACACCAGTGAGAATGTTAAAGCCAAAATCCAAGGCTAGGAGGGCATCTTCCCAAACCAACAGCATCTTATTTTTGTGGGCAAACAACTGGAGGATAGCCACAGCCTCTCAGACTACAATATCCAAAAAAGAGTCCACCTGCACTTGGTGCTTCACCCGTGGGGTCGCATCATTGAACCTTCATTCAGCCAGCCGACCCAGAAATGCAACTGCTGAAAGATGATCTGCCACAAATGTTATACTCACCTGCACTCCCCTGATGTCAACTGTTGCAAAAGTGCAACCACAACAACAACCTGTGCCCCTAAGAAGAAGGTCAAATAAGGCTCCTCCATCAGCTCTTCTTTTTTTGACAAGGCAGTTTCCTGCAGGAGCCCCTAGGCCCAATGACATCAATAAAGTTTCCGTTTGGGGCACCTGGGTGGCTCAGTCATTCGGCATTGGCCTTCAGCTCAGGTCATGGTCCCAGAGTCCTGGGATCGAGCCCCACATTGGGCTCCCTGCTCAGCCAGAAGCCTGCTTCTCCCTCTCCCACTTCCCCTGCTTGTGTTCCTTCTCTCCCTGTCTCCTTCTGTCAAATAAATAAATAAATTCTTTTTTAAAAAATAATAAAATAATTAAAAATAAAGTTTACCTTTCATTGACTGGGGAGAAAAAAGAGTTTTAAACTGCAATTGTTACTTGATGGCATAGAGAAATCAATTGATTTTTGTATACTGAGCTTGTGTCTTTAAAACTTGCTGAACTTGGGGCGCCTGGGTGGCTCAGTGGTTTAAAAGCCTCTGCCTTTGGGTCAAGTCATGATCCCAGGGTCCTGGGATCGAGACCCGCATCGGGCCCTCCGCTTGGCGGGAAGTCTGCTTCTCCCCCCTCTCTCTGCCTGCCTCTCTGCCTACTTGTCATCTCTGTCAAATAAATAAATAAAATCTTTAAAAAAAAAAAACTTGCTGAACTCACTAGTTCTAGGATTTTTTTTTTTTTGTATAGTCTTTGGAATTTTTACAAAGATAATTAAGCTAACTCTTAGACCATTTATTTTCAGTTTGACATTTTATATATGTATGTATGTCCTTTTGCCTTACTGCCTGGCTAGAAATTCCAGTATAATGCAGAATAAGAGTGGTGGGAGTAGAGACATTCCCTTCTCTTGATATTTGAGTTTTTATTATGTTAGTTGTAAGTGGTGTATACCATTTATTATCTTAAGAAAGTTCTCTTTGATTGATATTCAAATGTTGGAGCAGCCTTAGCATAGGGTAAACCTCAGTTGATCATGATATATTATCGTTTTCATGAGAGATATTGGTCTTTAATTTTTTTTCCTTATTATATTTCTGTCTGTTTTTGGCATTAAAATGATGCTGGAAACAAAATGATTTAGAAAATGTTCCCTTATTCTTCTATATTATGGAAAAGATTGGTGGAATTAAGATTATTCTTGGGATGTTTTGTAGAATTTACATGCAGAAGCGTTTTCTTTATTGGAAGATTTTCAGCTACGATTTTAAACTCTTTAATAGGTACAGAACTATTCAGTTTAGCTATTTTTTCCTTGATTGAGTTTTTGCTTATGTCTACCAAAAAACTGGTCCACAGCATGCAAGTTTTTCAAGTTATGAGTATATAGTTATTTGTAGTATACCTTTATAATGCTTTTAATGTGTGAGAGAACACGCGTGATGGCCTCTCATCCTTCCTGATATTGATCATTTACGCCTTCTATTTTTTGTCACTCCGGCTATGAGTATATTGATTTTATTGATTTTTTTCTTTCAAAGAACCAGCTATACAATCTATTGAATTTATCTATTTTTTTCTATTTTCTGTTCCATAGGTTTCTTTTTTTTTTTTCAGCATAACAGTATTCCTTGTTTTTGCACCACACCCAGTGCTCCATGCAATACATGCCCTCTCTAATACCCACCACCTGGTTTCCCCAACCTCCCACCCCCCCCACCTCTTCAAACCCTTCAGATTGTTTTTCAGAGTTCATAGTCTCTCATTGTTCACCTCCCCTTCCAATTTCCCCCAACTGCCTTCTCCTAACTCCCCATGTCCTCCATGCTATTTGTTATGCTCCACAAATAAGTGAAACCATATGATACTTGACTCTCTCTGCTTGACTTATTTCACTCAGCATAATCTCTCCCAGTCCCGTCCATGTTGATACAAAAGTTGGGTATTCATCCTTTCTGATGGAGGCATAATACTCCATAGTGTATATGGACCACATCTTCCTAACCCATTCGTCCGTTGAAGGGCATCTTGGTTCTTTCCACAGTTTGGCAACCATTGCCATTGCTGCTATAAACATTGGGGTACAGATGGCCCTTATTTTCACTACATCTGTATCTTTGGGGTAAATACCCAGTAGTGCAATTGCAGGGTCATAGGGAAGTTCTATTTTTAATTTCTTGAGGAATCTCCACAGTGTTCTCCAAAGAGGCTGCACCAACTTGCATTCCCACCAACAGTGTAAGAGGGTTCCCCTTTCTCCACATCCTCTCCAATACACATTGTTTCCTGTCTTGCTAATTTTGGCCATTCTAACTGGTGTAAGGTGATATCTCAATGTGGTTTTAATTTGAATCTCCCTGATGGCTAGTGATGATGAACATTTTTTCATGTGTCTGATAGCCATTTGTATGTCTTCATTGGAGAAGTGTCTGTTCATGTGTTCTGCGCATTTTTTGACGCGATTATCTGTTTTGTGTGTGTTGAGTTTGAGAAGTTCTTTATAGATCCTGGATATCAGCCCTTTGTCTGTACTGTCATTTGCAAATATCTTCTCCCATTCCGTGGGTTGCCTCTTTGTTTTGTTGACTGTTTCCTTTGCTGTGCAGAAGCTTTTGATCTTGATGAAGTCCCAGAAATTCATTCTCGCTTCTCTTTCCTTTGCCTTTGGGGACATATCTTGAAAGAAGTTGCTGTGGCTGATATCGAAGAGATTACTGCCTATGTCCTTCTCTAGGATTCTGATGGATTCCTGTCTCACGTTGAGGTCTTTTATCCATTTTGAGTTTATCTTTGTGTACAGTGTAAGAGAATGATCGAGTTTCATTCTTCTACATATAGCTGTCCAGTTTTCCCAGCACCATTTATTGAAGAGACTGTCTTTTTTCCACTGTATATTTTTTCCTGTTTTGTCGAAGATTAACTGACCATAGAGTTGAGGGTCCATATCTGGGCTCTCTACTCTGTTCCACTGGTCTATGTGTCTGTTTTTATGCCAGTACCATGCTGTCTTGGTGATCACAGTTTTGTAGTAAAGCTTGGAATCAGGTAACGTGATGCCCCCAGTTTTATTTTTGTTTTTCAACATTTCCTTAGTGATCTGGGGTCTATAGGTTTCTAATTTCATCTTTATTATGGTCTTCCTTCTGCTTATTTTTCCTTTGTTCAGTTAGCCAGCATATAGCACATCAATAGTTTTTGATGTAGTGTTCAATGATTCATTAGTTGAGTATAATACCCAGTGCTCATCACAACATGTGCTCTCCTTAATACCCATCACCTGGTCACCCCATCCCCTCACCCCCTACCATTCAGTAACCTCAGTTTACTAGGGTCCAGAGTCTCTCATGGTTTGTCTCCCTCTCTGATTTCTTCCTCCTGAGTTTTCCCTCCCTTTCCCTGCAGTCCTCCCCATTATTCCTTATGTTCCACATATGAGTGAAACCATATGATAATCATCTTTCTCTGCCTGACTTATTTCATTCAACATAACCCCCTCCAATTCCAACTATGTTGATGCAAATGGTGGGTATTCATCTTTTCTGATGGCTGAGTAGTATTCCATTGTATATATGGACCACATCTTCTTTATTCATTCATCTGTTGAAGGGCATCTCAGTTCCTTCCACTATTTAACTATTGTGCACATTGCTGCTATAAACATTGGGGTACATGTGCCCTTTCTTTTCATTACATCTGTATCTCTGGAGTAAATACCTAGTAGTGGAATTGCTGGGTTGTAGGGTAGCTCAATTCTTAACATCTTGAAGAACCTCCATACTGTTTTCCAGAGTGGCTCTACCAGCTTGCATCCCACCAACAGAGTAAAAGTGTTCCCCTTTCTCCTCATTCTCACTCATTTTTGCTTAATGGACCTGTGTTTTAATATCTTTAACAATTCTGATGTTGGAATAATCTCATTCGATGTATCTTCACATTAATAAACAATCATATGTTCTATAATTGATGGTAATTTAATTTCTCCTTTGCATTATTTTATCTACTGTTAATTTTTCATGTCCCCTTGTTTAGCACATAGTCATTCCTTGTGTACTTCTTGGTTAAGATGGAAAAGAGTATTTTTTTTTTTTTTTAGTTCCAGCATGGAATCAGCCATTCATGCATTCAGTAAATTCCATTTCATCTCCTATGATTATTCTTTTTGGATTATACTAAAACAATATATAAGGCATCTATATTCTATTCAGATTTCTGAATCATTACAGATGACACTTGCTTCCAAAATAAGAAATTGGATTTAAATTAAAAATTGCCATAATCATAATTTTCTTTAAGAAAAAGTAAAACCATTCTTTTTAAAAATGACAAGATATTTTTAAAAACGAAAAATACAAGAACATATCTGAGGTTGTAACAGCATAGTGATTCAGAATGTCAACTCTTGACCCTGCTGTTCACAAGAGTGACTTTAAAAATGTCATTCAGGGGTACCTGGCTGGCTCAGTCGGTAGACCATGCAACTCTTGATGTCAGGGTTGTGAGTTCAAGACCCATGTTGGGTGTAGAGATTACTTAAAAATAAAATCTTTTAAAAAAAGGTCATTTAGACTTCCTGAGCCTCAGGTCTCTTCACTTACAAAATGGGAAAAATAAAGCACTTCTCTCATGTTGTAAAAGCTATATATAAAACATTAATAATAGTTCTCCTAGTGGGGATATGAGATTTTTATAACAAAATCTTAGAAAAAATGGATTTGATAAGAAATATATGGGCTGGAAACAGTGATAAGTGGACAAATAGGGGATTTTAGTTGCCATGATAAAACAAATCTCATGTGTTTCCTTCAATATCCTCTCTGAATGGGAGTACAGTCACTGGAAAATGACAAACGGGCTCCAGGAACTTAGCAATATAAATGTTGTTATTTCAGACAACAGTTCAATTCCTAGGGAATTTCTTCCATCTTTGCCATTATAGCTTCCTTTATTTTATTGGAGCTACATCAAAGTCCACAGGTTTGATTTTAAAGCCTCTTACTATAGCTGACTCCTTGGTCATCCTCTGTAAAATAGTCCCACAGACAACAGCAGCTTTAGGATTGGAATATTTCCTCAACAATATTGGATACAAATTGTTTTCTATGTTCACAGAGTGGGCAGGGACAGATGCATTGGCTTCTTTATGCATTGTCTAGGCTATCACAATATGTTCTATATTGTGAACAATATATTGTTCACAATATATTGAATATTATGAGTATACTCACTGAATACTCACTGAATAAAATAGGAGTCCACGAGCCTATATTGTTATAAGGCTGAATAACAATATAGCCTTATTGTTATAAGGCTATAACAATAGCCTTATTGTTATAAGGCTATAACAATAGCCTTATTGTTATAAGGCTATAACAATAGCCTTATTGTTAAGCTGAATAAACTTAACTACTTAAGCTTAAAAACTACAAGCTCTCCATTATATCAGGTTCCCCACCATCCTGAACATGCTGGTAAATAGCATTTTTTCCTTGTCTGTGACTGGCAAGTGAAACAGCAAAAACATCACGGAGAAAGAGGACTGGGGAGACTATTCTTTTTTTTTTTTTTTTTTTGAATATTGTATTTATTTATTTGACAGAGAGACACAGCGAGAGAGGGAACACAAGCAGGGGGAGTGAGAGAGGGAGAAGCAGACTTCCTACCAAGCCGGGAGCCTGATGCGGGGCTCGATCCCAGAATCCTGGGATCATGACCTGAGCCGAAGGCAGACACTTAACGACTGAGCCACCCAGGTGCCCCCTGGGGAGACTATTCTGCCATAGCTACATAACTACATGATGTCTACACACAGCATCATAATCACCCTATGATGTTTTGTGTTTGGGACCCATGATCTGGGTTTTTATCTCGTGCAGGCACAAGTAGTGGGTCCAGCATGTCAAGAGTTTACCTAAGTGCCTGCATGATATTACTGCTTTGGCATCCCTCATGGGTGGCCAAGCAGCCTGCAAGCCTTGAACTGAAACTAGTGCCCCCCCTCCCCTGCCCTTGAGCACATGCCTCGATAACAGTCCACAGAGTCACAAGCAAAGATGTAAGCCCCTGATAGTGATGTCCCAAGCAGCCTTTTGAGCAAGCCTCCCTTGGCTGCCAGGATCTTCTCCTTGTGCCCTTAAATAAGACCCCATAGAACCAACCAAAACCACTCTTTTTGGTTTGAATTGACCAATTTGATCTTATCCCCAAAACCCCAAAGCACTCCACCTGTGAACCCTAATAAAGGTGTGTGCCCCAGATCTTGCCGCTCTCTTTGTTCTCTGCCTTAACCATCCTGTATGGTCCCTAAAAGCATGCTGTGTACCTTTTCTAGGAGCTCTGGAGGGTGGAAGTGTGAACAGTGAGACTCCCATCAACAAAGGACAACAAGGGATTTGAAACAGAGATTTATAACTCACAAGTCCTAGAAAACGTGAAAAGATAATCTACATCTTTACTATTAGGGAAATAAGTATCGAAACCACAATGATACATCTCTCCACACTTAGGATGGCTATATTCAAGAAGAAAGATGAAGATGATAACAAATGTGGGTACTACTGGGATTGCAGAATGGAGCAGACATTTTAGAAAACAGTTTGGTAGTTTTTCTAAAAGTCGACATAGAGTTATGATATGTCCCAGCAATTCCACCCCTAATTGCTCTTAAGGAATTCTACCCAAAAGAAATGAACACATAAATCATACAAAAACTTTATGAATGTTCATAGCAACAGTCCTCATTATAGTCAAAAAGTGAAGACAACTCAAATGTCCACCAATGGATAAGTGAAACAAAAGGTGGTGCATTCATATGATATAATATTCTTCATCCATAAAAAGGAATGAAGTACTGATATGTGTTACCACATGGATGAACATTGAAAACATTGCCCAGTGAAAAAAGCTGGACATGACATATTGTGTATTGTATAATTCTATTTGTATGAATATCCTGAATAGGCAAATTTGTAGAGACAGAAAGTGGATTAGTGGTTGCCATAGGCCAGGGGATGGGAAAACGGTAATTGACTACCCAATTGGTGTGGAATTTCCTTTTGGAGTGATGGAAGCATTCTGGATAGTGACTTAATAGTAGTGATAGTTGTACAACATTGTTAATATACAAAAAATGATGAATTGTGTTATGTGAATTTTATTTCAATTAAAATAACTTAAAAAACAAAGAATAAACCCAAAACTATTGTTGCGCATACATGTAGCCAAAAATCTAAATTAGCACAGAGAAAAGCTGAAAAAAATAGAGTCAACAAATTTCTTTTTTTTTTTTAAAGATTTTATTTATTTGACACACAGAGAGAAATCACAAGCAGGCAGAGAGGCAGGCAGAGAGAGAGAGAGAGGAGGAAACAGGCTCCCTACTCAGCAGAGAGCCCAATGTGGGGCTCGATTCCAGGACCCTGAGATCATGACCTGAGCCGAAGGCAGAGGCTTTAACCCACTGAGCCACCCAGGCGCCCCTAGAGTCAACAAATTTCTATTGGTGCTTTGGATTTACTCAGGAGAGCCAAGAAAAGATATACTCGGGCTTATGTGGTACATTTCTGTGTCATGGAAATTTTTCTGGCTCTGGTATGTGAATCAATTGGTGTTATTCATATCAGTGTGGCTTCAGAAATGGTTAAAAGATAATTTTTTAAAAAGGGGGTAAAAATCATGGCACTCATACAGAATATGAACACATGTTAAAACACATTGAAACACATTTCTGAACCCATATTAAAATATTTTAACTCATGAGGGAACCAACAGATATTATAACCAGTCAAAAAAAATGCAAAAGAACAGACACAGGCATATAGATTGGAAAAACTGAAACACCCAAGGGCACAGAGAGGCTTTGGGCATGAAGGTCTCAGAGTTCATGTTGCTGACAACAAGACAGAATTCCTTGCCTGGTTGACCTTCTCTTGACAATTGTGACCTTGTCACTTTTGAAATTCCAGAGAGTTGTTTAGAAGAGTATTTTTATTTTAGGTTTGTCTGAAGGGCCCTCAAAATTAAATTTAAACAAGAATCTTCTAGTAGTGGTGATATGTCCTTTGTACTTCATCCTAGCAGGAGGTACATGACTGTGATTTGTCCCATTTGATCACTTGAATAAGACAATATCTGCCAGGCTATTCTCTTCCCCTTTGTAACCGGGGGGGAGGGTAAAGAGGTAAAATGGGATGGGATGGCATAGAGGTATAACGGGATGCTGTGAATATCTCATTCCTCACAAATTTCATCCTCTAGTTTTAGCATTCTTTGGTATTTCTTGGAATGTCAAATGGTAATTTTCTAATCCATCATTCCTTTGACCTTTATTATTTAGCATTTTACTGAAAGGAAAAACTTTATTCTCTCTGCCTCTGCTTATTCACATATGTACTTATAACAATATAAGCTCTATGGACTCCTATTTTATTCAGTGAATAATAATCCATTACTATCATTATTTAGTTTAATACTCAAATTCCCAGATTTGGATAGTGGAAGCCCCTTCAAATTGACTTTTATGTCCTTTAAACATGTCTCCATTATTCTCTTTCTTTCCTTCCTCTTCTTTCTTTCTTTCTTTCTTTCTCTTCTTTCTCTTTCACACTTAGTTTCTTATACTACACAATGGTCCAGACGTAACTCAAATCTCTTTCCCCAGTACCAGAATCAACTATTTCCCCCAAGAAGCCCCATTACATTTAGTGGAAAATGATATTTAAATACTAATACTTAGTGGTAAGCGTACTTATTGATTTGGGTGGTCATTGCTCCTATTCTCCTGTGTACACCCTCTTTGCCACACTTGAGCTATGACACTGCATTCTGCCACAGAGATGCCCTTTCACTCTACTTGGGCTTCAGCATTCCTATTCAAGTCTCTTGCTGGGGTTCTCACACATGGCCCTGGTCTACTGCCGGCATTGAATCCTGAAGTGCATGCCTCCCACTTGGCTTTGACACTTGGCACTGGGCTACACAGACACCTTTTCACCTTGATTGGGCTCTGTGGATCTGGGCAATATTTTGTGGCTAGTTGGAAATGCCACTATCTTAGGAAAGAGAGGCCCACTCCTAGTGGTATAGTTTTCAACAAAGCATATATATATGCTTGTGACAGGAATGTAAGTATTATATCTTTCAGATAGCTAGGGTCACATACAGATTGACAACAAATAAGTTCAATGTTTTAGAAATAGCTTTCTAGCTCTGATATGCAAATGAATGGTTATTCTGTATCACCTTTTATAAGAGTTAACACATCCAGATCTGTTCAAGTGACAAGAGATAATTTTTCCCCCAGGAGTAGAAAGAGCTGCGGTAAAACTATTCAGCTTATGACAAAGCATAAAATGTTTAAAATTCGAAGTGCTCAGGAGAACATTAAGAGATCATTATGAATCATTTCTTTCTTGTGAAAATGCTAGATAAATATGATCACAGAGTCTTAGAAATTCTTTTTCTTTTTCCACCATTATTCTTTCCCTTTCTTTAATAACTTTACCTTTCCATTTAAAAAGTGATTTAATTTTTTACTAGAGAAATTAAAATTACTATTACTAAGAGTTTAAAAAAAAAATCTTTCCTTATAAACTTCCATGAAGCAGTTGGAAAATTCCTCAGTTATATTTTGGAAGGAAAGTTTGAGCATTCTAAAATTTTCTGTGACTTGATTTACCCACCCAGTGTCCCATGACAGAATTATCAATGAGTCAGTTAATAAAGATTTTCTAAAGAGTAGATTTTCTTACTGTTTTTGGTATCCAACATTGCATACATAATATATTATTTTATACGGAATAAAAACAGGTAGAATTCCTAGTCTTACCCAATGAGGCAATCTCCTCTTGGAATTTCACGTGTGTCAAAACAGAATGGCAGTATCTTAGGGAGTATGTGTCAATGGTTTTCTGAATTTTTTGTGTCAGAGCATATGGTAAGAGCCATCAAAGAACTATGCTTCTTTTCTTTATAGTAAAAAGAAGCTTTGAGTGGCTACTAAACTGGAATAACATATTAAGGTTTGCCATTTTTTAGGAGGAAAATAACTCCCTGCTTGATTATAGAGGCAGAGCCTGGACTTTAAAATAATGTTTTGTTTTATTTGAGACAGAAATGTTGTAAATGCTGGATTTCCTTTGAAATGAAGAGCAAAGTTCAGTTGAAAAAGCTAACAACCATATTTCCGAAAATAAACCCTAAGGGTGTTCAAGAAAAACATCAAAATGATGCAATCTCTATAACTTAGAAAACAAGCTGCCCTGACATGTTGAAAGGAAAGCCTTTGGGAAAGAATTATGTGCTTTAACAAGCTTTTCATTAAAGATGTTAACTACAAGATAGATTCTTATTTTGAGAACCAAATATTTAAACAACTTTTGAAAATTATTTGGAATAGTTCAGAATAAAATGATATGTCTCTCTGTTTCTCCCCAGACTTTCCCTGCTGGATTTGCAGCTGGGCCCTAGCGTGGTGATGTGAGGGCAACACTTCACTCCCCCTGTATTGCTAGGTCTAATTTAGTAACACTGGTAGGCTGGATATTTTTGTAATTTTTATTTTAACTCTCTTAAAATAATCCTGAAGGCTTGGGGGGAGTAGCTGTTGGGAATTCAGACGCAAACCACATATATTCATCCTGGAAATGGGTGCCCAGGTTATGAAGTCAAAGACCCTGGTTGAAGACAGCCGTGTGACCTAGCCAAACCACATCGCCTTTTTAAACTTTGGTTTCACCACTTGGTTTTCACCACTTGGTTTACCATTTTCAAACTGCGACTGTGAATATTAGATAAAATAGCTCATGCTGAAAAAAAAGTTTCATCTGTGAGATATACCGTGATAGCTGTTGTCATTGTCCTTGCTGTTAGGATCAGCCCACAGAGCTGACACTGGGGCGGCTCACAGTGTGAACTTCCTGCTATTTCCAGCAGCCTGGACTCCCTAGAATGCAGTACTGCTGTGGCACACCCACAGGGGGCAGGGCAGTGTCCGGAATTAAGCACGCAAAAATAAAATTCAGGAATGGGAAATGAGAAGGAGAAGTGGTGTACTAAGCGGGAGTTGATGTCTACGAGTTCCATGAAGCAGTCAGAGGTTTGCTATGAGGTTCAGCGTTAGGAGGGATCCTGGATCTGTCCAGCACTGGTGCAGCTCTCTCCCCACACGTATGAGATCTGGGGACCGGCGCCTGGCTGGATTTCTAGTATCATCCAGATGTTAGTCTTCTCTTTCACTTTTTCTTCTCCTCCAACCCCCACTTACACTATACCAGCAAATAGTGTAAGGCAACCAGGGATGAGAGACCGAGAAAAAGAAAACTAGAGCAATATAGCACCACCACTCCCTGATGGATAAAGGAATGGTGTATCCTTGGCCGCATAAGCAGGATAACAGGATGAGACAGTGGCAGGAAGATAGTCCTTGGTGGGGAGAGAAACCTGCTTCTCAGGGCAGGGGACCCAAGCAGATGCCACCACCTTGCTCCTTGGCTGGCCATGCTTCCTTTCTGTTCTCCACTCTTCACTTGCCTCTTGTGGTCAAAAAGTGTCTTTTTATTATACCACTATGTATAGTTTAAATTCCTTGAGGTCATCTGTGTCTTGGCATATCCTCCTTTGGTAATTCTGCATACAATCTTAACATTTGTGGAAGAGCTGTGACAGGTAGCCACAGAAACCATGCTCTAAATAGTAACAGAAGATTGTTTTTTAACGTAGGAAAATGAACTCTCTTTTATTTTGGTTTCTTTTTTTAGCTTTTGTTTTTTAATTTAATTTTATTTTTTTCAGTGTTCCAAGATTCATTGTTTAGTTTTTATATTTTACTATTTTTTTTGCCTGTGCCAGAGTAATTGAAATTTTTTAAATGATATTCTTTTTTTTAATATAATTTTATTTGATCTTTTCAGTGTTCCAAGATTCATTGTTTATTCTTATGGAAACAGAAGTATCACTAAAATCAAGGCTGAGTAAATGCAGTACAGTCAGAAAAACAGGAAAGTCAAAGAACAGAAAAACTATTTTACTATTAAGTTGAACTCTCTTTTAATAGCAGAAGAAAAGAAAAGCACGTGTGCTTAAAACAGGTGATTTCCACATCTAAGTCAGATTTAGGGCCTCTGAAAATCACTACCAGTCCCCAAAATCCTTTTTAGAATATTTAACAAAAATAATAGCAATTCTATTTATTGGGTAAACAGTTTATATTAGAAAATATATAAAGTTATTTATACATGTGATTTCATTTAATTCATGGAACAACCCATCACTAAATGCTCACATGTGAAGAAACTGAGGCTTATAAGAGAGGCTGAGTCACTTGCTCAATACTTGAAAAATGGACAAGTTGGGATGAGGAGCAGGTTTTTCTGCCTTCAAACCCGTGCTCCTCAAGTCCATCTGGAGACCATATATTAATTGTTACAGAAAATAATGTTGGTTGAAACATGTGTGGGCAGGGCCTGCATGTGCCTTTGGGCCAGTTTTCTTGCTTTGTCTTGTCATTCTGAGCACGCACTGTTCCTTTGGCCAAAGGGCACATAACTGCAGGAGGTGCTGAAATAAAGTATAGATGTGCAGGCGGGGTGTTCCTGGCATGCACATGAAATCACTCACAGTGTAGGATGGAACTGGAGCTGGGGAGACCAGAAGGGCCAGAGGCCTGCTCTCTCCATGCTGCCTCAATCCAGTGGGACTCCAATTCCTTGTCCTGGGGAAGAAAAAACTCCCTGACTGCTGCCACTCAAGGGCTAACCTGGCTAAAAGAGCTAGGCCATGGTGTTCTGTTGAACATAAACAATTTCCCAGAACATCAAAATCAGACAAAATCACTAGGTGAGCATGATAAAGTGAATAAAAAATAAGATCACTACCTAATCATATCTGGACAAAAATGAAAACATGTGCAAATCACAAGTTCTTTCAAATGTCTTCCTCTCCCTGTTATGTGACAACTGCTTCCTCTTTACCACTTATAATTTTAGCTCCACTCTGCTTCTGCCAGTTCTTAACGAAAGCTATTAAAATACCACTTATAGAATCACGTAGTTCACAATCACATAGTTCACCCTCCCAACACCCAATCACCTAGCACAAGCCCAACCCCAATCATAGCATACCCGAACATCCTCCCTGAGATGCCCTAATTATTTTCATGGTGTGTGGCCAACCCTGGTGCAACAAGGACCAACAATCCTACTTTGTTTGGTGATAGGTGTCTTCTTGGTGGCCTTTGGCAGGTAGGCATGGGCAGTTCAAGGCTGGCTTCCGAGATCTTTACAGAGATGTGATCTGACACAATGGCTCTCTCACTAGTCTAAAGACATGTTGTTTCTTCTCAAGTCTTCAGCAAATTCATTGTCTCTTCAACAGGCTTGGGTCTCATTTCTCCAGAGTCTGAAGTTATTTGTAATTATCTCCCTAGTGGAGTCTGAATATGTGTGTGCATGTGTGCATTTGTTTTTTTTTTTTTCATATTTTATTTTATTTATTTTTTAATCATTGTTTTAATTTATTTTCAGCATAACAGTATTCATTGTTTTTGTACCACACCCAGTGCTCCATGCAATCCGTGCCCTCTCTAATACCCACCACCTGGTTCCCCCAACCTCCCACCCCCCCACCTCTTCAAACCCTTCAGATTGTTTTTCAGAGTCCATAGTCTCTCTTTGTTTTTAAACACAGAGTGGTGATGATCTACTGAATACTACTGAGTAGGCAGCATAAGGATGGATAATCAGTCACAGGCTAGACTTCCTAATATATAGTAAACATAACTATATACTATACTTAATATACAGTATACATAAGAGAATATAGTAACTGAATACATTTTAAATTCAATAACATTGTCCTATTTGATTAAATGAGTTGGAAAACTAGTGGAATATTTGGATCATTGTGCTCTCTAATATATGCTTAAGTATAGTATTACTTGCAAAATTAATACTTGCTAAAAATTACCTAGGTTATCAAGGATTGAAGGTGATGTTAAGTTAGATTAGAAGATAGGACAAAGAGTAGAAGAAATTAGGTTGGCTAATTATAACAATATAACCACAAAAGATGAAAGGAGGAAGAAATGAAAGTAAAAGTAGGTTTTATTGTTCTGAACTCAAGGCCTTTGCCTTTCTGTCTTTCCTCTGACCCTAGAGGTCCCAATCTCCCCATGTGGTCCCACCATGCTGCTGTTTTTAGTTGTGTCTTGAAAGGACTCTGGATCAGGAAATCAAGAGTGGACCAAATATTAAAGAGGACAAGATACTTATACCAGTAAGTTAAGTGAGGAGCCTCGGCATTTCAGGAAAATCTATGCCTGCAGGTACCTACTGCCAGTCCAGTCCCATTGATCTTCATGTATTAGTCTCATCTTGTATGAACTCTGGAGCAAGTCTTTCTCCTTGACTCTGTGCCTATGTTCACTTGTGTCCTCTCCTGACTCATCCCAGGTTGTGCAGTCTCACCTGCCCTTCCCCACCTCTTCTTCCCTGAGTCTGATCTGTCAGTGTGTCACCCAAATAGAGGTCTCTCTCTGTTTCTTGCTGGTAAAAATTAGGAAAGCATTGTTTTATCCATCTATTGTGACCCACAATGGTTGCCCCCATATTTTATTACCTGTAATTCACATTTTAGTAATTTATTATACTCTGTACTGTTGTGAAGAAAATTATTAATAGTGTAAAATAAATTGCTTTCAAGTTTCACAGAAGAGTAGTATGGTTGGCAGAAAACTGGTCCCCAAAGATGTCCACATCCTAATCCCCAGAGCTTGTGAATGTGTTACTTCATATGGCAAGGGGAACTTTATTTTTTTTACTATTAATTTCTTTTCAGCGTAACAGAACTCATTGTTTATGCACCACACCCAGTGCTCCATGCCATATGTGCCTTGCATAGTACCCACCACCTGGCTCCCCCAAACCGCCCACCCTCCACCCCTTCAAAACCTTTAGATTGTTTTTCAGAATCCATAGTCTCTCATGGTTCATCTCCCCTTCCAACTTCCCTCAACTCCCTTCTCCTCTCCATCTCCCTATGTCCTCCATGTTATTTGTTATGCTCCACAAATAAGTGAAACCATATGATAATTGACTCTCTCTGCTTGACTTATTTCACTCAGCATAATCTCTTCCAGTCCCATCCATGTTGATACAAAAGTTGGGTATTCATCCTTTCTGATGGAGGCATAATACTCCATAGTGTATATGGACCACATCTTCCTTATCCATTCGTCCGTTGAAGGACATCTTGATTCTTACCACAGTTTGGTGACTGCAGCCATTGCTGCTATAAACATTGAGGTAGAGATGGCCCTTCTTTTCACTACATCTGTATCTTTGGGGTAAATACCCAGTAGTGCAATTGCAGGGTCATAGGGAAGCTCTATTTTTAATTTCTCAAGGAATCTCCACACTGTTCTCCAAAGTGGCTGCACCAACTTGCATTCCCACCAACAGTGTAAGAGGGTTCCCCTTTCTCCACATCCTCTCCAACACATGTTGTTTCCTGTCTTGCTAATTTTGGCCATTCTAACTGGTGTAAGGTGGTATCTCAATGTGGTTTTAATTTGAATCTCCCTGATGGCTAGCGATGATGAACATTTTTTCATGTGTCTGATAGCCATTTGTATGTCTTCATTGGAGAAGTGTCTGTCCATGTCTTCTGCGCATTTTTTGACATGCTTATCTGTTTTGTGTGTGTTGAGTTTGAGAAGTTCTTCATAGATCCTGGATATCAGCCTTTTGTCTATACTGTCATTTGCAAATATCTTCTCCTATTCCGTGGGTTGCCTCTTTGTTTTGTTGACTGTTTCCTTTGCTGTGTAAAAGCTTTTGATCTTGATGAAGTCCCAAAAGTTCATTTTCACTTTTGTTTCCTTTGCCTTTGGAGACATATCTTGAAAGAACTCAACATAACATTTTAACAATATTTATTCTTCCAATCCATGAACATGGAATGTTTTTCCATCTCTTTGTGTCTTTCTCAATTTCTTTTATAAGTGTTCCTTAGTTTCTAGAGTACAGATCTTTTACCTCTTTAGTTAGGTTTATTCCTAGGTATCTAATGGTCTTGGTGAAGCTGTGAATGGGAAACATTCCTTAATTTCTCTTTCTTCAGTTGCTTTGTTAGTGTATAGAAATCTGATTTCTTTGCATTGATTTTGTGACTTGCCACTTTGCTGAATTGTGGTGTAAGTTCTAGCAATCTTGCTATTTGGCTGAATTGTGGTATAAGTTCTAGTCTTTTGGGTTTTCCACATGAAGTATCATGTCGTCTGAGAAGAGAGAGACTTTGACTTCTCCATTGCCAATTTGAATGCTTTTATTTCTTTTTGTTGTCTGGTTGTCGATGCTAGGATTTCTAGTATTATGTTGAACAATAGTGGTGAGAGTGGGCATAACTGTCGTGTTTCTGATCTTAAGGGAAAAGCTTTTCCCCACTGAGAATGATATTTGCCATGGGCTTTTCATAGATGGCTTTTATCATTTTGAGGCATGTTCTCACTATCCTTATTCTTTGAAGAGTTCTAATCAGGAAAGGATACTCTATTTTGTCAGGGGCTTTCTCTGCATCTATTGAAAGGATCATAGGGTTCTTGTCTCTTTCTTTTTTTTTTAAGATTTTATTTATTTATCTGACATAGAGAGATCACAAGTAGGCAGAGAGGCAGGCAGAGAGAAAGGACAAGAAGCAGGCTCCCCACTGAACAGAGAGCCTGACGCGGGGCTCGATCCCAGGACCCTGAGATCATGACCTGAGCCGAAGGCAGGGGCCTTAACCCACTGAGCCACCCAGGTGCCCCGTTGTCTCTTTTGTTAATGTGCTTTAATGTTGAACCATCATGCGGCCCAGGAATAAATCCCACCTGGTCATGGTGAATAATTCCTTTAATGTACTGTTCAATTCTATTGGGTAGGATCATGGTGAGTTTTTTGGCATCCATTGTTCATCAGAGATATTGGTCCATATTCTACTTTTTGAAGTGGTCTTTGTCTGGTTTGGGGATTGAGGTAATGCTGGCCTCATAGAACAAGTTTGGAAGTTTTCCTTCCATTTCTGTTCTTTGAAACAGCTTCAGTGGAATAGGTATGATTTCTTTTTTAAATATTTGGTAGAATTCTCCTGGGAATCCATCAGACCCTGAACTCCTGTTTTTTGGGAGGTTTTTGATTACTGCTCCAATTTCATTACTCGTTATTGGACTCATTCAGTTTCTTTACTCATTATTCAGACTGTCTATTTCTTTCTGTTTCAGTCTTGGTAGTGTATAAGTATCCCGGAATGCATCCATTTTTCCAAACTGCCTAGTTTGTTGGCACATAACCACTGATAGTAAGTTCTAACAATGGTCTCGGTTTCCTTATTAGTCGTGATCTCTCCCCTTTAATTCATTATCTTATTAACTTGAGTCCTTTCCTCTTTTCTTTTGGATAAGTCTGGTTAGTGGTTTATCAATCTTATTAATTATTTCAAAGAACCAGCTTCTAGTTTTGATGATCTGTTCTACTGTTTTTCTGGTTTCTATTTCACTGATTTTTGCTCTAATCTTTATTATTTCTCTTCTTCAGCTTGGTTTAGGCTTTATTTGCTGTTCTTTTTCCAGCTCCTTTAAGTAGAGGGTTAGCTTGTGCATTTGGGATTTTTCTAGTTTTTTTTTTTTTTTTTGAGAGAAGTTTGGATGGCTGTGTATTTCCCTCTTAGAACTGCCTTTGCAGTATCCGATAGGTTTTGAACCAATGTGCTTTCATTTTTATTAGTTTCAATGAATTGTTTAAGTTCTTCTTTAATTTCCTGGTTGACCCATTCACACTTTAGCAGGATGCTCTTTAACCTCAAAGTGCTTGAGTTCCTTCCAAACTTTTTCTTATGAATGAGTTCCAGTTTCAAAGACTCATGGTCTGAAAAATATGCAGGAAATAATCTCAATCTTTTGATATTGTTTGAGACCTGATGTGTGACCAAATATTTGGTCTATTCTGGAGAAAGTTCCATGTACACTTAAGAAGAATGAGTATTCTCTTGTTTTGGGGTGGAATGTTCCATATATATCTGTGAAGTCCATCTGATCCAATGTGTCATTCAAAATTCTTGTTTCTTTTTTGATCTTCTGCTTAGATGATCTGTCCATTGCTGTGAGTGCAGTGTGAAGTATCCTAGTATTAATGTATTATTATCAATATGCTTCTTTATTTTGGTTTTTAATTGGTTTATGTTGTTGGCTGCTCCTATGTTGGGAGCATAGATACTTACAATTATAGATCTTCTTGTTGGATAGAACCTTTAAGTATGATATAGTGTCCTTCTCCATCTTTTACAGTCTTTAGTTTAAAATCTAATTTGTCTGATATGAGTATTGCTACCCCAGCTATCTTTAGCAGTCCGTTGGCATGATAAATGGTTTTTCATCCCCTTGCTTCAACCTGGAGGTATCCTTAGGTTTCAAAATGAGTCTGTCTTTGTATCTAATTCTGAATATGGATGGGTCATGTCTTCATATCCAATCTGCAACCCTGTGCCATTTCATGAGAGCTTTTAGGCCATTTGCATTGAGAGTGGCTATTGAAAGACATGATCTTAGTGCCATCATGTTGTCTGTAAAGTTCCTTTTTCTATAGATTGTCTCTGTAAATTTGTGTTCTGTATTACTCTTGTGGTTTTCCTCTTTCAAAGAATCCCCCTTAATATTTCTTGAAGGGCCAGCTTGGTAGTCACAAACTCTTTCAGTTTCCTGCCAGTCTTGGAAGGTTCTTGTCTCCTCATCTATTCTGAATGACAACCTTGTTGGATAAAGTATCCTTGGCTGCATGTTATTCTCATTTAGTACACTGAATATTTCTTGCCAGCCCATTCTGCCTTGCCACATCTCTGTGGACAGGTCTGGTGTTATTCTGATGTTCCTCCCTCTCCATATAAGAAATCTCTTCCCCCTAGCTGCTCTCAGGATAGCTTCTTTGGCTCAAAGATTTGCATGTTTTACTATTATATGCCAGGGTGTTGGTCTGTTCTCATTGACCTTGGGAGGGATCCTCTCCACCTTGTGGACATGAATGTTTATTTCCTTTCCCAGAATAGGGAAGTTTCAGCTATGATTTTCTAAAATATACCTTCTACTCCTCTCTCTCTCTCTCTCCCTCACCCCCTCAGAAATCCCAATAATTCTGAAATTGTAACGTTTCATGGTGTTATCAATCTCTCTAAGTCTGTTCTTATTGTTTTTTAGCTGTTTATCCCAGTCCTTCTTGGCTTCCTTCCTTTCTATCATCTTATTTTCTAGCTCACTAATTTTTTCTTCTGCCTCCTTTACACTGGCTATTAGGGTATCCAGTTTAGACTGCACCTCACTCATAACATTTTTAAGTTCAACCTGCTTAGCTTAGTTCTCATTTCTGCCCTTAGACTCTAACTAACTCAAATACATGGAGGTTAAAGAGCACCATACTAAAGAATGAATTGGTCAGAATTAAAGAAGACTTTAAAAAGTTCATGAAAATAAATGCCAATGAAAACAACAATTCTTCAAAGCCTTTGGGACACAGCATAGGTGGTCCTAAGAGTGAAGTACATACCAATATGGGCCTTTCTCAAGAAACAATGATGGTCTCGAATATACAACCTAACCTTATACATAAAGGAGCATGAGGGAGAACATCAAATGAAGCCTAACACTAGCAGGAGATGAGAAATAATAAAGATCAGAGCAGAAATCAATGAAATAGAAACCAAAAGACCAGTAGAACAGATCAACAAGACTAGGACCTGGTTCTCTGAAATAATTAATTAGATCAATAAACCTCTAGCCAGGCTTATCCAAAAGAAAAGAGAAATGACTCAAATTAATAAAATCATGAATGAAAGAGGAAAGATCAGAAAAAAATCACCAAGAAAATACAAAGGATTTAAGAACATATTATGAGCAACTGTATGTCAACAAATAAGATAATCTGACATAAATGGAGGCAGTCCTATAAATTTATAAACTACCAAAACTGAAGCAAGAAGAAAGAAAACTTGAACAGACCTATAACCAACAAAGAAATTGACACAATAATTTAAAAAAAAAAAAGATCCCACTCAACAAACAAGGGTTCAGGGCTGGATGCAAACGTGGTTCAACATCTGCAAATCAATCTATGTGAAAAATCACATTAACAGAAGGAAGGACATAAACAATATGATCCTCTCAATAGATGCAGAGAAAACATTGGACAAAGTACAGCATCATTTCTTGATTAAAATTCTCCACAGTGTAGGGATAAAGAGAGCATACCTAAATACCATAAAAGCAATATATGAAAAGCCTACAGCAAATATCATTTTCAATGGGGAAAAATGGACAGCTTTTCTCCTAAGGTCAGGAATATGACAGGGATGTCCATTGTCACCACTGTTATTTGACATAGTACTAGAAGACCTAGCCTCTGAAATCACACAACAAAAACGCAGTACAAGACTTTTCAAATTGGCAAAGAAGTCAAACTCTCACTCTTTGCAGATGACATCATACTCCACATAGAAAACCCAAAAGACTCTACCCCAAAATTGCTAGAACTCATACAGCAATTCATGTGGCAGGATATAAAATCAATGCACAGAAATCAGTTGATTTCTATACACTAACCGTGTGACTGAAGAAAGAGAAATTAAGGAAGGGATCCCAATAAAATTGCACCAAAAACCATAAGATACCTATAATACACTTAGGCAAGAAGGTAAAGCATCTGTACTCTGAAAACTACAGAAAGTGTATGGAAAAAATTGAGGAAGACACAAAGAAATGGACAAACATTCCATGCTCATGAATCGGAAGAATAAATATTTTTAAAATGTCTATGCGGGGCACCTGGGTGGCTCAGTGGGTTAAGCCTCTGCCTTCAGCTCAGGTCATGATCTCAGGGTCCTGGGATCGAATCCTGCATCGGGTTCTCTGCTCGACAGGGAGCCTGCTTCCTCCTCTCTCTCTCTCTGCTTGCCTCTCTGCTGACTTGTGATCTCTCTGTCAAATAAATAAATAAAATCTTTAAATGAATAAATAAATAAGAGGTCTATGCAACCTAGAGCAATCTACACATGCAATGCAATCTGTATCAAAAACTGGGACAAATATGGACATCACAGTTATATTCAGAACATTCCATCCCAAAGCAAAAGAATACACATTCTTCTCTAGTGCACATGGAATATTCTCCAAAAAAATCACATCCTGGGTCATAAATCAGGTATCAACTGGTATCAAAAGATTGTGATCATTCTCTGCATATTTTCAGACCACAATGCTCTGAATCTGGAACTCAGTCACAAGAGGAAATTTAGAAAGAACCCAAATACATGGAGACTAAAGAGCACCCTTCTAAAGAATGAATGGGTCAACCAGGAAATTAAAGAAGAATTGAAAAAATTCATGGAAACAAATGATAATGAAAACAAGATTCAAAATCTGTGGGCAGTCCTGAGAGGAAAATATATAGTGATGCAAGCCTTTCTCAAGAAACAAGAAAGGTCTCAAATACACAACCTAACACTACACCTAGAGGAGCTGGAGAAAGAACAACAAAGAAAGCCTAAATCCAGCAGGAGAAGAGAAGTAATAAAGATCAGAACAGAAATCAATGAAATCAAAACCAAAAAAAAAAAAAATAGAAGAAATCAATGAAACTAGGAGCTGGTTCTTTGAAAGAATTAATAAGATTGATAAACCCCTGGCCAGACTTATCAAAATGAAAAGAGAAAGGACCCAAATAAATAAAGCCATAAATGAAAGAGGAGAGATCACAACCAACACCAAAGAAATACAAACTATTATAAGAACATATTATGAGCAACACTACGCTAGCAAATTTGACAATCTGGAAGAAATGGATGCACTCCTAGAGACAAATAAACTACCACAGCTGAACCAGGAAGAAATAGAAAACCTGAACAGACCCATAACCAGTAAGGAGATTGAAACAGTCATCAAAAAATCTCCAAACAAACAAACAAAAAAAATCTCCAAACAAACAAGAGCCCAGGACCAGACGGCTTCCCAGGGGAATTCTACCAAACATTTAAAGAAGAATTAATTCCTATTCTCCTGAAACTGTTCCAAAAAATAGAAATTGAAGGAAAACTTCCAAACTCATTTTATGAGGCCAACATCACCTTGATCTCAAAACCAGACAAGGATCCCATCAAAAAAGAGAATTACAGACCCATATCCTTGATGAACACAGATGCGAAAATTCTCACCAAAATACTAGCCAAAAGGATCCAAGAGTACATTAAAAGGATTATTCACCACGACCAAGTGGGATTTATTCCAGGGCTGCAAAGTTGGTTCAACATCCACAAATCAATCAATGTGATACAATACATTAATAAAAGAAAGAACAAGAACCATATGATACTCTCCATAGATGCTGAAAAAGCATTTGACAAAGTACAGCATCCCTTCCTGATCAAAACTCTTCAAAGTGTAGGGATAGAGGGCACATACCTCAGTATGATCAAAGCCACTTGTGAAAAACCCACCACAAATATCATTCTCAATGGAGAAAAACTGCAAGCTTTTCCGCTAAGGTCAGGAACATGGCAGAGATGTCCATTATCACCACTGCTATTCAATATAGTACTAGAAGTCCTAGCCTCAGCAATCAGACAACAAAAAGAAATTAAAGGCATCCAAATTGGCAAAGAAGAAGTCAAACTACCACTCTGCAGATGATATGATACTATATGTGGAAAACCCAAAAGACTACACTCCAAGTCTGCTAGAACTTGTACAGGAATTCAGTAAAGTGTCAGGATATAAAATCAATGCACAGAAATCAGTTGCATTCCTTTACACCAACAACAAGACAGAAGAAAGAGAAATTAAGGAGTCAATCCCATTTTCAATTGCACCCAAAACCATAAGATACCTAGGAATAAACCTAACCAAAGAGGCAAAGAATCTGTACTCAGAAAACTATAAAGTACTCATGAAAGAAATTGAGGAAGACACAAAGAAATGGAAAAATGTTCCATGCTCATGGATTGGAAGAACAAATATTGTGAAAATGTCTATGCTACCTAAAGCAATCTACACAATCTACAGCAATCTACACCTAAAGCAATCCCTATCAAAATTCCATCCATTTTTTTCAAAGAAGTGGAACAAATAATCCTAAAATTTATATGGAACCATTAAATTTTATTTGTATATATATAACTTCCATATAAAATTTATATGGAACCATATAAGACCTCAAATAGCTAGAGGAATATTGAAAAAGAAAGCCAAAGCTGGTGGCATCACAATTCCAGACTTCAAGCTCTATTACAAAGCTGTCATCATCAAGACAGTATGGTATTGGCACAAAAACAGACACATAGACCAGTAGAACAGAATAGAGAGCCCCGAAATAGACCCTTAACTCTATGGTCAACTAATTCTTGAAAAGCAGGAAAGAATGTCCAATGGAAAAAAGAGTCTCTTCAACAAATGGTGTTGGGAAAATTGGACAGTCACATGCAGAAAAATGAAACTGGACCATTTCCTTACACCACACACGAAAATAGACTCAAAATGGATGAAGGACCTCAATGTAAGAAAGGAATCCATCACTACTGGGTATTTACCCCAAAGATACAGATGTAATGAAAAGAAGGGCCATCTGTACCCCAATGTTTATAGCAGCAATGGCCACGGTCACCAAACTGTGGAAAGAACCAAGATGCCCTTCAATGGACGAATGGATAAGGAAGATGTGGTCCATATACACTATGGAGTATTATGCCTCCAGCAGAAAGGATGAATACCCAACTTTTGTAGCAACATGGACGGGACTGGAAGAGAGATTATGCTGAGTGAAATAAGTCAAGCAGAGAGAGTCAATTATCATATGGTTTCACTTATTTGTGGAGCATAACAAATAGCATGGAGAACATGGGGAGTTAGGAGAAGGCAGTTGGGGGAAATTGGAAGGGGAGGTGAACAATGAGAGACTATGGACTCTGAAAAACAATCTGAAGGGTTTGAAGAGGTGGGGGGGTGGGAGGTTGGGGGAACATGGTGGTGGGTATTAGAGAGGGCACGGACTGCATGGAGCACTGGGTGTGGTACAAAAACAATGAATACTGTTATGCTGAAAATAAATTTAAAAAAAAATCCTTGGGGAGAACACAGGCAGCAACCTCTTCAACCTCAGTCACAGCAACTTCTTCCTAGAAACATTGTCAAAGGCAAGGGGAGCAAGGGCAAAAATGAACTATTGGGATTTCGTAAAGATCAAAATCTTTTGCACAGCAAAGGAAACAGTTAACAAAACCAAAAGACCACTGACAGAATGGGAGAAGATATTTGCAAACGATGTATCAGATAAAGGGCTAGTGTCCAAAATCTATAAAGGACTTATCAAACAGAACACCCAAAGAACAAATAATCCAATCAAGAAATGGGCAGAGGACATGAACAGGCATTTCTGCAAAGAAGACATCCAGATGGCCAACAGACACATGAAAAAGTTCTCCACATCACTTGGCATCCGGGAAATACAAATCAAAACCACAATGAGATACCACCTCACACCAGTCAGAATGGCTAAAATTAACAAGTCAGGAAATGACAGATGCTGGCAAAGATGCGGAGAAAGGGGAACCCTCCTACACTGTTGGTGGGAATGCAAGCTGGTGCAATCACTCTGGAAAACAGCATGGAGGTTCCTCAAAAAGTTGAAAATAGAGTTGTAAGGTATTACAACCCAGCAATCACACTACTGGGTATTTACCCTAAAGATACAAACATAGTGATCCGAAGGGGCATGTGCACCTGAATGTTTATAGCAGCAATGTCCACAATAGCCAAACTATGGAAAGAACCTAGATGTCCATCAACAGATGAATGGATAAAGAAGATGTGGTATATACAATGGAATACTATGCAGCCATCAAAAGAAATGAAATCTTGCCATTTGTGGTGACATGGAGGGAACTAGAGGATATTATGCTTTGCAAAATAAGTCAATGGGAGGGCGCCTGGATGGCTCAGTGAGTTAAAGCCTCTGCCTTCAGCTCAGGTCATGATCTCAGGGTCTTGGGATCGAGCCCCGCATCGGACTCTCTGCTCCACAGGGAGCCTGCTTCCTCTTCTCTCTCTGCCTGCCTCTCTGCCTTCTTGTGATCTCTGTCTGTCAAATAAATAAATATAATCTTTTAAAAAAAAAAGAAGTCAATGGGAGAAAGACAACTATCATATGATCTCCCTGATACAAAGAAGAGGAGATGCAACATGGGGGGTTTGGGGGGTAAGAAAAGAATAAATGAAACAAGATGGGATCGGGAGGGAGACAAACCATAAGGGACTCTTAACTCACAAAACAAACTGGGGGTTGCTGGGGAGAGGGGAGTAGGGAGAGGGGGGTGGGGTTATGGACATTGGGGAGGGTATGTGCTATGGTGAGTTCTGTGAAGTGTGTAAACCTGGCAATTCACAGACCTGTACCCTGGGGCTAATAATACATTTTATGTATATTAAAAAATTTTTTTAATTACTTTTAAAAAATCTGGGACAAATAATCCTAAAATTTGTATGGAACCAGAAAAGACCCCGAATTGCCATGAGAATATTAAAAAATAAAACCAAAGCTGGGGGCGTCACAATGCCAGACTTCAAAATATATTACAAATCTGTGATCATCAAGACAATATGGTACTGGCACAAAAACAGACACACAGGTCAATGGAACAAATTAGAGAACCCAGAAATGGACCCTCAACTCTATGGTCAACTAGTCTTTGACAAAGCAAGAAAGAATATCTAATGGGAAAAGGACAGTCTCCAACAAGTGGTGTTGGGAAAACTGGACAGCCACATGTAGAAGAATGTAACTGAACCATTTTCTTACTTCATATGCAAATATAAACTCAAAATGGATGAAAGACCTAAATGTGAGACAGGAATCCATCCAAATCCTAGGAGAAAACACAGACCGCAAACTCTTCGACCAGGACTGCAGCAACTTCTTGATAGACATGTCTCCAAAGGCAAGGGAAACAAGCAAAAATGAACTTTGGGACTTTATCAAGATAAAAATCTCCTCCATGGCAAAGGAAACAGTCATCAAAAGCAAAAGACAACTGACAGAATGGGAGAAGATATTTGCAAATGACACCACAGATAAAGGACTAATATTCAAGATCTATAAAGAAATATCAGACTCAACACCCAAAAAGCAAATAACCCAATCTGGAAATGGGCAGAAGGCATGAACAGACATTTCTCCAAAGAGACTTACAAATGGCTAACAGTCACATGAAAAAATGTTCCACATCACTAGCCATCAGGGAAATACAAATCAAAACCACAATGAGATACCACCTCACACCAGTCAGAATGGCTGAAATGAACAAGTCAGGAGATGACAGATGCTGGTGAGGATGTGGAGAAAGGGGAACCCTCCTACACTGTTTGTGGGAGTACACAGTGGTACAGCCACTCTGGAAAACAGCATAGATGTTCCTCAAAAGTTTAAAAATAAAGCTATCCTATGAGCTAGCAATTGCACTACTGAGTATTTATCCCAAAGATACAGATGTAGACAGAAGAAAGAGCAAAGGCACCCTAATGTTCATAGCAGCAATGTTCACAATAGCCAAACTGTCAAAAGAGCGGAGATGTCCTTCAACAGATGAATGGATAAAGAAAATGTGGTTCACATATATAATGGAATATTACTTAGCCATCAGAAAAGATGAATACCTACCATTTACATCAACATGGATGTAACTGGAAGGTATTTTCCTAAGTGAAATAAGTCACACAGAGAAATACAAGAGGAATAGCACAGAGAACCAGGGGGACGTGAGGGAAAACTGAATGGGAAGAAATCAGAGAGGAAGAAAAACTATGAGTGATTCTGGACCCTGGGAAACAAAGTGAGGGTTACAGAAGGGAGGAGGTTGGATGGTTAGTGTAACTCAGTGTTGCATATTAAGGGCAGCACATGTGATGATGATGCCTGGGTGTTATATGCAACTAATGAATTATTGAATACTACATCAAAAACTGATTATGTATTATCAGTTGGCTAATTGAAGATAATAAAAAATATATAAAAAGCAGAACATCAAATTATTTCTTTCTCTTTGCATTCCTGTGGTAACAGTCTAGTTCTTTTCAAGGAAACACAGATACCCCTACTAACTAGTGTAAGAGTCATATAAAGGAAGTTATACAGAAAACAAGATATTATTGCTGCTACCTCACTATATCTGTTGATAATCCAATATATGCAAAATCAAGGGAGTCTACAAAAAGTTTAATCTCTAAATATGACCTTGTTACTTCAGGAGAAAGACCCATTAAAGAGTTTAATCCACCAATTCTGGTAAACATGGTGATTCAGAAACAAGTAATGAAAAGCTTGTCCACCTTGCATCAGCCAGAGGGACACTTTTGGCTCCTATAGTGTTTGACCCAGTTTCTATGTTCCTAACTTTGTAGATCTAGATGCAGTAAACCTTCCATTATTTGTGAATGTAATATCTGGCACATTTCTGAAATTTCCCCCAATTACAATGCTGCTTTCTAATTGCCATCACTCCAGTTGGGGATTATTTTCCAAGCTAAGAAAAAATAGTCTGAACAAACAACATATCAGGTATAATAATCTGTGGTCCAAAAGGACTTAGAGGTGGCAACCTTTTATTTTTAGAATTGGTCATGAAGTTGATGGTCCTACATACTTAGAGCAGCCTAATTTGTCAGTCCACAGAAATGAGTCTGTTTATTGGTAGAAGGTGAACATTAAACTAAATCCATACAACTGATAGATTAAAACCTGCCAGCAAAGGAGATTAGATATTTCCAGTAACAGATGGAATATTCTTGTAGGATAACACATACTTCTTTGAGCCTGGAGATTTCTTAATGTGTTCTAAAAGACTATGGGGCACCTGGGTGGCTCAGTGGGTTAAGCCGCTGCCTTCGGCTCGGGTCATGATCTCAGGGTCCTGGGATCGAGTCCCGCGTAGGGCTCTCTGCTCGGCGGGGAGCCTGCTTCTCTCTCTCTCTCTCTCTCTCTCTCTCTCTCTCTGCCTGCCTCTCTGTCTACTTGTGATCTCTCTGTCAAATAAATAAATTTTTAAAAAAATCTTTAAAAAAAAATAAATAAAGTATCATGTCATCTGCAAAGAGAAAGTGTTTGACTTCTTTTTTTGTCAACTTGATTGCCTTTTATTTCTTTCGTTGTCTGATTGCTGAGGCTAGGACTTGTAGTACTATGTTGAGCAACAGTGGTGAGAATGGACATCCTTTTCATGTTTCTGACCTTAAGGGAAAAGCTCTCAGTTTTGCCCCATTGAGAATGATACTTGCTGTGGGCTTTTCATAGATGGCTTTGATGATATTGAGGTATATTCCTTCTATCCCTATATTTTGAAGAGTTTTAATGAAGAAAGGATGTTGTATATTGTCAAATGCTTTCTCTGCATCAGTTGAGAGGATTATAGACTTCTTCTCTCTTCTTTTATTTGTGCTCTATCACGTTGATTGATTTGTGCATGTTGAACCATGCTTACATCCCAGGAATATAACTCACTTGGTCGTGGTGAATACTACTTTCAATGTACTGTTGGATCCTATTGGCCAGGATCTTATTGAGAATTTTGGTATCCACATTCATCAGGGATATTGAACTGTAGTTCTCCTTTTTGAAGGGGCCTTTGGCTTTGGGATCAGTGTAATGCTGGCCTCATAGAACAAGTCTGGAAGTTTTTCTTCTGTTTCTATTTTTTGAAATAGCTTCAGTAGAATAGATATTAGTTCTTCTTTAAATGTTTGGTAGAATTCCCCTGGGAAGCCATCTGGCCCTAGACTCTTTTTTGGGAGGTTTTTGATTACTGTCTCAATTCCCTTGCTGGTTATTGTTCTGTTCAAATTATCTATTTCTTCCTGTTTCAGTCTTGGTAGTTTATAAGTTTCCAGGAACATATCCATTTCTTCCAGATTGCTTAATATTTTAGCATATCCTTGCTGATAATAAGTCCTAACAATGGTCTCTATTTCCTTGTATTAGTCGTGATCTCGCCCTTTCATTCACGATTTTATTGATTTGGGTCCTTTCCCTTTTCTTTTGAATAAGTCTTGCCAGAGGTTTATCGACCTTATTAATTCTTTCAAAGAACCAGCTTCTAGTTTTGTTGGTCTGTTCTACTGTTTTTCTAGTTTCTATTTCATTGATTTCTGCTCTAATCTTTATATTTTTCTTCTCCTGCTTGATTTAGACTTAATTTACTGTTCTTTCTCCAGGTCCTTCAGGTATAAGTTTAGCTTGTGCATTTGGGGTTTTGCAATTTTTTGTGAAAGACTTGAATGGCTATATACTTCCTTCTAAGACCGATCTTTGCAGTTTCCCAAAGGTTTTGAATGCATGTGTTTTCATTCTCTTCAGTTCCAATGAATTGTTTAAGTTATTTAATTTCTTGGTTGACCTAAACATTCTTCAGCAGGATGCTCTTTAACTGTTTGAGTTCTTTCCAAATTTCTTCTTGTGGTTGAGTTCCAGTATCAAAGCACTGTGGTCTGAAAATATGCAGGGAATAATCTCAATATTTTGGTATTGGTTGAGACATGATTTGTGACCCAGTATGTGGTCTATTCTGAAGAAAGATCCATGTACACTTGAGAAGAATGAGTATTCTCATAGGACGGAATGTTCTATAGATATATCTACAAAGTCCATCTGGTCCAATGTGTCATCCAAAACTCTTGTTTCTTTGTTGATCTTCTGCTTAGATGATCTGTCCATTTCTGTGAGTGGAGGGTTAAGGTCTCCTACTATTAATGTATTATTATCAATATGGTTTTTTTTTTTACTTTCTTTATTAATTAATTTACCTAACTGGTTGATCTCATGTTGGGGGCATAGATATTTACAATTGTTAGATCTTCTTATTGGATAGACCCCTTAAGTATGATATGGTGTCCCTCCACAACTCTTACTATCATCTTTGTTTTAAAATCTAATTAGTGTAATATGTGGAATGCTACCTCAATTTCTTTTGAGGTACATTAACATGGTAAATGGTTGTCCATCCCCTCACTTTCAATCTGGAGATGTCTTTAGGTTCAAAATGTATCTCCTGTAGAAAGCATATGGATGGGTCCTGCTTTTTTGTCCAATCTGAAACCCTGTGTCTTTTGTTGGGAGCATTCAGCCCATTTACATTTTGAGTAACTCTTGAAAGATATGAATTTAGTGCCATTGTATTACCTATAAAGCCCTTGTTTCTGTAGATTTTCTGTTTCTTTCTGGTATGTGACTCTTACAGTTCCTTCACTTACAGCATCCCTCTTAATATTTCTTGCATGCCTGGTTTGGTGGTCACATATTCTTCCAGTTTCTGCCTGTCCTGGAAGCTCTTTATCTCTCCAACCTTTCTGAATGACAACCTCACTGGATAAAGTATTCATGGCTGCCTGTTCTTCTCAGTTAGTACCCGGAATATGTCTTGACAGCCCTTTTTGGCTTGCCAGGTTTCTGTGGACAGGTCTGATGTTATTCTTATGTTTCTCCCTCCATGTAAGGAACCTCTTCTCCCTAGCTATTCTCAGGATAGTTTCTTTGGCTGTAAGATTTGCAAGTTTCATTATTATATGTCATGTTGTTGATCTATTTTTAATGATTTTTATTGATTTGGGGAGGGATCCTATCTGTCTCTTGGACTCAAATGCTTGCTTCCTTCCCCAGATTAGGGAGGTTCTCAGCTACAGTTTGTTCAAATATACCTTCTAGCTTGCTCTCGCTCGCTCACACGCTCTCTCGCTCTCTCGCCTCAGGGATCCCAGTAATTCTGACACTGGAACTTTTCATGGCATTATTGATCTCTCTAAGTCTGTTCTCATGGGCTTTTCTGAGTGCCTATTCCTATCTTCTTTGGTTTCCTTCCATTCTATCAACTTATCTTCTAGATCACTAATTCATTCTTCTGTCAATTTAACCTGGCTATTAGAATATCCAGTTTAGACTGCATCTTAATCATAGCATTTTTTAAGTTCAACCTAATAGATCTCATTTCTGCCCTTATAGATTCTATATTGTCACTTATGGTTTTCTCAAGTCTAGCTATTGATTTCATAATTGCTACCCTGAAGTCTATCTCTGACATCTTGCTTATATCCATATTCATTAGATCTGTGGCAGAGGACATTGTCTCTCATTCTTTTCTTTGTTGAGAATTCCTCCACCTAGTCATTCTGTTGAGGGATGGTTGAGGGAATGTATGGAGTCCATAATATCAACCATAACCCAAGCAAAATGCATCTGTGAAAAAATCGAATGTGGTTGAAAGCTACCACAGATGTGGCATCAAAGCCAAGATGATCCAAAATAATAAAAAAGAAAGAAGAAAGGAGGGGGACAAAAGAGATTATAATCTTTCACTGTGGACACAGCAGGGTAATCTGCTTGTTTGTTTCTGCTTGATTTCTGGTCTGTGTTTTAGAAGACACTATATCTCAAAATTGCAAAGAAATCAGAACTTACATAAATATCAAGATGAAATTGAAAACATTGAAAAACGGTCCAGTATGGGGCGTAAACCTATAAAACATATATGTGAAAAAGAAAAGAAGCAACTTAAAAACGTAGGTTGGGTAATACAAATCTATCTGAAATGGGAGCAGGCTTAAAAAAGAAAGGAAAAAAAGGATAAGAAAAGAAACTAAAAAAGACATGTAAAATTTTAGCCTGAAGTATAAATGAGTTGTGAGGGAACACTTGAATCTCCCCATATTATTTTCCTCTGGTGCTCATGTTTGTTTGTTTGTTTGTTTTTTAATTTAATTTTTTTTTATTTTTTATAAACATAAAATGTATTTTTATCCCCAGGGGTACAGGTCTGTGAATTGCCAGGTTTACACACTTCACAGCACTCACCATAGCACATACTCTCCCCAATGTCCATAACCCAACCACCCTCTCCTGACCCCCCGACCCCCAGCAACCCTCAGTTTGTTTTGTGAGATTAAGAGTCCCTTATGGTTTGTCTCCCTCCCAATCCCATCTTGTTTCATTTATTCTTTTCCTGCCCCTCAAACCCCCCATGTTGCATCTCCACTTCCTCATATCAGGGAGATTATATGATAGTTGTCTTTCTCCCATTGACTTATTTTGCAAAGCATAATACCCTCTAGTTCCATCCACGTCACTGCAAATGGCAAGATTTCATTTCCTTTGATGGCTGCATAGTATTACATTGTATTTATATAGATCTTCTTTATACACTCATCTGTTCATGGACATCTAGGTTCTTTCCATAGTTTGGCTATTATGGACATTGCTGCTATAAATATTCGGGTGCACATGCCCCTTCAGATCACTACGTTTGTATCTTTAGGGTAAAAACCCAGTAGTGTGATTGCTGGGTCATAAGGTAGCTCTATTTCCAACTTTTTAAGGAACCTCCATGCTATTTTCCAGAGTGGTTGCACCAGCTTGCATTCCCACCAACAGTGTAGGAGGGTTCCCCTTTCTTCACGTCCTCACCAGCATCTGTCATTTCCTGACTTGTTTAATTTTAGTCATTCTGACTAGTGTGAGGTGGAATCTCATTGTGGTTTTGATTTGTATTTCCCTGATGCCGAGTGATGTGGAGCACTTTTTCATGTGTCTGTTGGCCACCTGGATGTCTTCTTTGCAGAAATGTCTGTTGATGTCCTCTGCCCATTTCTTGATTGGATTATTTGTTCTTTGGGTGTTCAGTTTGATAAGCTCTTTACAGATTTTGGACACTAGCCCTTTATCTGATATGTGGTTTGCAAATATCTTCTCCCATTCTGTCAGTTGTCTTTTGGTTTTGTTAACTGTTCCTTTGCTGTGCAAAAGCTTTTTGTCTTGATGAAATCCCAATAGTTCATTTTTGCCCTTGCTTCTGTTGCCTTTGGCGATGTTCCTAGGAAGAAGTTGCTGCGGCTGAGGTCGAAGAGGTTGCTGCCTGTGTTCTCCTCAAGGATTTTGATGGATTCCTTTCTCACATTGAGGTCCTTCATCCATTTTGAGTCTATTTTCATGTGTTGTGTAAGGAAATGGTCCAATTTCATTTTTCTGCATGTGGCTGTCCAATTTTCCCAACACCATTTTTTGAAAAGGCTATCTTTTTTCCATTGGACATTCTTTCCTGCTTTGTCGAAGATTAGTTGACCATAGAGTTGAGGTTCTATTTCTGGGCTCTCTATTCTGTTCCATTGATCTATGTGTCTGTTTTTGTGCCAGTACCATACTGTCTTGATGATGACAGCTTTGTAATAGAGCTTGAAGTCTGGAATTGTGATGCCACCAACTTTGGCTCTCTTTTTCAATATTCCTTTGGCTATTCGAGGTCTTTTCTGGTTCCATATAAATTTTGGGAGTGTTTGTTACATTTCTTTGAAAAAAATGGGTGGGATTTTGATAGGGATTGCATTAAATGTGTAGATTGCTTTAGGTAGCATAGACATCTTCACAATATTTGTTCTTCCAATCCAGGAACATGGAACATTTTTCCATTTTTTTTTTGTGTCTTCCTCAATTTCTTTCATGAGTACTTTATAGTTATCTGAGTATAGATTCTTTGCCTCTTTGGTTAGGTTTATTCATAGGTGTTTTATGGTTTTGGGTGCAATTGTAAATGGGATTGACTCCTTAATTTCTCTTTCTTCTGTCCTGTTGTTGGTGTATGGTGCTGGTGTTTTACAGTCCTGTGGGAAATAAGCTTATCATTCACCTGTTCTTCCAGTCTGTCTTCTGGGTAAAAGGTTTTGCTGCTGGGCTTCTTAGGTGTCTTTGCCTGGGTGGAGTTGCCCCACCCCCTGCCAGGGGGATGGACTTAATATGAGCTGGTTGGCTGTGTGGTTTTTGTTCCCTGACATCTTTCTGCTTCTCTTTAGAGGGTCAGAGCAAACATGGCCATGTGGGAATCTCTGGCCCAGAGCTGCAATATTGCAGCCCCCCAATTCTCCCCTCCCCCCAGAAATTCTCCAGGTCAATCCATCTCCACCTCTGCGTCTAACCAAACTCTCTAGACTCATGCAATTCATGCCTGATACACCTCTCCCAGGGGAGTCACAGGGACCTGCAGGCATCTCTATGCTTTGTGACTTTCAATTACTAGTGGCCAGGGCTCACATATGCACTCTCTTTTGCAGCTCCCAGGTCACACTGAGAGCTGCCCCAGTGTCCCTTGGGGGTCACACTGCCCTGAGAGCTGTTATGAAGCTGTGGGTGTGGGCTCTTTATGGGCCAAACTGCTGAATCCCTTGGCTCCTGCCAGCTGCTCTTCCCCTGGGGCAGCCACAGGAACCCATGAACGCCTCCGCGCCTTGTGACTCTGCACCTGCCAGTGGCCATGGTCTCACACATGCACTCTCCTCTTCAGCATCTAGGTCATGCTGGGTGCTGCCCCAGTATCTCCTTCTGGACCACAATACCCTGAGAGCTGTCGCTGTCATGAACACAAGCAGTTATTTATCTCCCCTGGATCTTAGCCCGCACCTTCTAGTCTTTTTCAGGGTGGTCAGGCAGAGGGCACTCTCCCTAACAGCTTGATTCTTGGTTTATGGTATCTGGAGCTGAAAGTCCCCTCTGTGCTCACTGACCACAACCAATCTCCCAGCTACCCTGCTCGGGCACTCCATCGGTTTGGGCTAACCCCATTCTTTCTGAGTCTTCTAGAATCCTGAGACCACAATGATCCTCCTAGAATTTTGCCCTACTTGCCCCCTGTGCCCTTTTCAGAAGGGGGTGCCTGTCACCACAGTAGATTTCCAAGAGTCTCAATTTCTTTCTTTCAGTGTTATATCACTTTCCAACAGCTGGTTTACAGAGGTTCTGTCCTTTCTCTGCTTATCTTTGGATATTTCCCCCAGAAGATTCAAGGTTTCACACCTCCTACCTCAAAAAAGAAATCATTTTTCTGCTTGTGGAGATCCAGATAAATTTTACATGTCAGGTTGAATTCAGGTGTCTTCAGAATGGTTTGAGAGGTATCCAGCTAAATTCGAGGGACCATATGAAATGAGATTCCCTACTCAGCTGCCATCTCACCCCCTTCCCTATGAATTCTACCTTCAAATGCATATCATGCAGTATTTATTGGTTTCCATCTGCTACTGGCATTCAGAATTCCCTTTCCCTGATGACTGTCATAGTGCCTTTTTTAGATACTAATGTTCAAACCTGCATTCAATGCACATGCAAGTATCCCCACTTATCCTCAACCTCCTATTGTTCTCCCTTACCCAGGTATTCACAATAGCTTCTGTTTTTGTTGTTGTTGTCATTGTTGTTTTGTTTTGTTTGCAGAACATTATATACAACTAATTCATAGGCATGCTGAAATGTTTAGTTTTAATGGCCTAGGAAATAGGCTGACCATCATTTATTTGAGGGGAAGGCAATCAAATATCTTATTTTGTTGGTAATTATTGGTGTTACAAAAAGACAATGGTATAAAACTTGATGTATGATAGTGAGCATCTACTATAAACATGATGGGGCACAACTACTCTAGACATCCAACAATGTTTTCCTATTGTGGTTTTTCTTTCTTGTTTATATGTCTTTTTTTCTGTTTAAAGGCTATAAAATTATACATATTCATGGTGGACAATTTTCCACATATAAAATGTATAAAGGAGAAAATAAATCTTCCAATAAATATAGCCACTGGTAACACTTTGGTGTTTTTTTTCTTAGTGTTTTGAAAAATATGAATATGTGTACATACTATTTTTTTAGGAACTCTTTTATAAATAGACTTTTTTTAAATTAACATATAATGTATTATTAGCCCCAGGGGCACAGGTCTGTGAATTGTCAGGCTTACACACTTCACAGCATTCACCATAGCACATAACCTCCCCAATGTCCATAACCCAACCACCCTCTTCCTACCCTCCTCCAGTAACCCTCCTCCCCCCAGCCACCCTCAGTTTGTTTTGTGAGATTAAGAGTCTCTTATGGGGGCACCTAGGTGGCTCAGTGGGTTAAGCCGCTGCCTTCAGCTCAGGTCATGATCTCGGGGTCCTGGGATCGAGCCCTGAATTGGGCTCTCTGCTCAGCAGGGAGCCTGCTTCACTCTCTCTCTCTCTCTGCCTGTCTCTCTGCCTACTTGTGATCTCTGCCTGTCAAATAAATAAATAAAATCTTTTTTAAAAAAAAGAGTCTCTTATGGTTTGTCTCCCTCCTCAGTACCATTTCGTTTTACTTTTCCCTCCCTTCCCCCCATGACCACCACCCCTGCATCTCAAATTCCTCATACCAGAGAGATCATATGATAATTGTTCTCTGATTGACTTCTTTCGCTTAGCATAATACCTTATAGTTCCATCCATGTCATTACAAATAGCAAGATTTCAGTTTTTTGGAAGACTGCATAGTGTTCCATTGTATATATATACCACTTCTTCTTTAACCATTATCTGGGGTTTCTTTTTCCTATTTATTTATTGTTTTTTTTTTATTTTCAGTGTTCCAGAATTCATTGTTTATGCACCACACCCAGGGCTCTATGCAATATGTGCCCTCCTTAATAACCACAACCAGGCTCATCTAACCCCCCCATCCCCCTCCCCTCCAAATCCCTCAGTTTCTCAGAGTCCACAGTCTCTCATGCTTCATCTCCCCCTCCAATTTCCCCCAACTCACTTCTCTCCATCTCCCCATGTCCTCCGTGTTATTCCTTATGCTCCACAAAGAAATGAAACCATATGATAATTGCCTCTCTCTGCTTGACTTATTTCACTCAGCATAATCTCCCCCAGTCCCATCCATGTTGATACAAAAGTTGAGTATTCATCCTTTCTGATGGAGGCATAATACTCCATTGTATATATGGACCATATCTTCTTTATCCATTCGTCGGTTGAAGGGCATCTTGGTACTTTCCAGTTTGGCGACCATGGCCATTGCTGCTATGAACATTGGGGTACAGATGGCCCTTCTTTTCACTACATCTGTATCTTTGGGGTAAATACCCAATAGCGCAATTGCAGGGTCATAGGGTAGCTATTTTTTTCATTTCTTAAGGAATCTCCACACTGTTCTCCAAAGTGGCTGCACCAACTTGCATTCCCGCCAAGAGTGTAAGAGGGTTCCCTTTTCTCCACATTCCCTCCAACACACGTTGTTTCCTGTCTTGTTAATTTTGGCCATTCTAACTGGTATAAGGTGGTATCTCAATGTGGTTTTGATTTGACTATCCCTGATGGCTAACTGATGATGAACATTTTTTCATGTGTCTGTCAACCATTTGTATGTCTTCTTTGGAGAAGTATCTGCTCATGTCTTCTGCCCATTTTTTGACTTGATTATTTGTTGTTTGAGTGTTGAGTTTCAGATGTTCTTTTTTTTATTTTTATTTATTTTTTAATTTCTTTTCAGTGTCCCAGAGTTCATTGTGTATGCACCAAACCCAGTGCTCCATGCAATACATGCCCTCCACCATACCCACAACCAAGCTAACCCAACCTCCCATCCCTCTCCCCTCCAAAACCCTCAGTTGGTTCCTCAGAGTCCACAGTCTCTCATGGTTCATAAATTGGAGTTTCAGAAGTTCTTTATAGATATTGGATACCAGCCTTTTATCTGTACTGTCATTTGTAAATATCTTTTCCCATTCAGTGGGTTGTCTCTTAGTTTTGTTAACTGTTTCCTTTGCTATGCAGAAGCTTTTTATTTTGATGAAGTCCCAAAAGTTCATTTTTGCTTTTGTTTCCCTTGCCTTTAAAGATGTGTTTTTTATTATATTATTAATAATTATTTTAATTTTAATGTTTATCTTATGTTAGTCACCATACAATACATTATTAATTTTTTATGTGTCTTGAAACAAGTTGCTATGGCTGATGTCGAAAATGTTACTGCCATTGTTCTCCTCTAGGATTTTGATGGATTCCTGTCTCCCATTAAGGTCTTTCATTCATTTGGAGTTTATCTTCATGTATGGTGAAAGAGAATGGTCGAGTTTCATTCTTCTGTATATAGCTATCCGATTTCCCCAGCACCATTTATTGAAGAGACTCTTTTTTCCATCGGATATTTTTTCCTGCTTTGTCAAAGATTAGTTGACCATAGAGTTGAGGGCCCATATCTGGGCTTTCTATTCTGTTCCATTGACATATGTGTCTCTTTCTTTGGCAGTACCATGCTGTCTTGATGATCACAGTTTTGTAACAGAGCTTGAAATCAGGCAATGAGATGCCCCCAGCTTTGTTTTTCTTTTTCAACATTTCCTTGGAGATTCAGGTCTTTTCTGGTTCCATACAAATTTTAGGATTTTTTTGTTCCAGCACTTTGAAAAATGTCATTGGTATTTTGATCAGGATGGCATTGAAAGTATAGATTGCTCTGGGCAGCATAGATATTTTAACATGTTCAACATCAATAGCCAACAGGAAGTTCAAATCAAAACCCCATTGAGATACCACCTTACACCAGTTAGAATGGCAAAACTTAACAAATGGTGGAGAGGATGTGGAGAAAGAGGAACACTTTTACACTCTTCATGGGAATGCAAATTGGTGCAGCCTCTTTGGAAAACAGTATGGAAGTTCCTCAAGAAGTTAAAAATAGAGCTACCCTATGACCTAGCAACTACACTACTGCATATTTACCCCAAAGATACAGAAGTAGTGAAAAGAAGGGGCACATGCACCCCAATGTTCATAACAGCAATGTCCACAATAGCCAAACTGGAAGGAGCTGAGATGGTCTTCAACAGACAAATGAATAAAGATGTGGTTCATTTATACAATGGAATATTATTCAGCCATCAAAAAGGATGAATACCCACCATTTGCATTGACATGGTTGGAACTAGAGGGAATTATGCTAAGTGAAATAAGTCAAGCAGACAGACAATTACCATATAGTTTCATTTATATGTGGAACATAAGGAATAGCATAGAGAACATTAGGAGAAGAAAGGGAAAAATGAAGAGGGGAATCAGAGGGGGAGACAAACCATGAGAGACTATGGGAAAAAACTGAGGGTTTCAGAGAGAGGGGGTGAGGGATGGGTCAGCCCAGTGATGGGTATTAAAGAGGGCATATATTGCATGGAGCACTGGGTGTTATACCAAACAATGAATCTTGGAATGTTACAACAAAAACTAATGATGTATTTTATGTTAACTAACATAACATAATAAAATAAAAAATTTTTAAAAAATAAAACTTCTCATCTCTGCAATCTGTGGTTTACTCCCATACATGAGGAACTACTTAACAACATTTCTGGAATATTTAGCTTTACTTAATTGGACCAAATCAACTCCCAGTTCTTCAAAGTCTGTTTTCCCTGTTTTGCTGTTCTTCATCACCATACTGAATGTAACACTGTATCACACAAGTTGTATCTATGCAAATGTAATAGCTTTAATTTTCCCTTGAATCAATTTCAGCAAAACACTCAATTTCACTGTCTTCCCTTTGTCACAGTCTTTTCTTAAGACCTCCCAAATATGCTTTGCCCAAACAACGTCAGTTGGTTTTGTCACTGAGTTTCTTACTTTGCTTTAGTTCTTTGAAGTCATCCTTTTTAAGTTTCTTGGCTGCTGATTCATCATTTTACCATCCGCCTGGAATTTTCTTTTCCTGTTGAATTTATTTGCCTTCTGGTATTTGTTCTTTTGTATTTTGTCCTCTTGCTGCTCATTTTTGAAGTGCTTTACACCTTTGCTCCCAGGTTTTGCGGCAATTTTTCAAAGTTCTTAGGTATCATTTTAAGTCCACCTCCCTTGACAACTTTCCTTGGAAACATCTTTAATGAAACAGAATCCTTGTTTTTATGAAATCAGTTTTTTTTTTTCTTATGATGTCTTTGCACCTTTTCCTGTGATTTTTTTTCCCCCTTAAATTTCCATCATAGCAGTTCACACAAGTGGGGCCCAGGCCTGTGTACATATTATTTTTATAAAATTGTTACTCAGTTCTAATTGATACATTTTTGTATTTCAGCTGCCCTTTCAACCACCACAGCAGCAAGTATTAGACTATTTCTCCTCCATGAGGAACTCTGTCAAGGGGAAATGTGCTCATTTGAAATAAGAAATGAGATGAGTTATCTCATGGCCCTGATAAGACCAAGACGTTGCTAGATTTTTTAATGGCATGTCTCAAAGATTTATATTGGATCTCAAATAGCATTTTTTAATTGAACAAACATGATATTTATTGAGAGGTTTAGATACCGTAATCTTTTGAGAGCTGAACTGAGGTGAAAAACAACTTGACTGCTAAAAGTCTGATTACTCATGATGATTTTTCCTTGCTTTTAGGCAATAGAAATAATTCTGCACTTTCAATATATTTAAAACACACATCCAAAAACTACTATCTTCACATTGAAATATAAAGACTTTGAAGACAAAATATTCATGGAATTAGTATCTGAAAATCAAACTGCCTTTCAGTGAAAAATTTCTGTATCTTCTGGGTCCAATTTTCATTGGAATATCCACTACAATCTGCTGCAACCACAAAATGTTGGATGGTATTTCTGATCATCTATAGTTTGAATTAGGACTTTATAATCTGTAGAAATAATGGGGAAAGAATCAGCTAGAATTAGAATCTGATTATTTTTCTGTATATAAATGCCTTAGTGAAATATTAAAATTATACTGTTTCTAATGCTGAGATAAAATAATAATACCTTTAAGAGTTTGCTGGATAAGTTAAATTTTCTGATGAATATATTTTAAAGTCTACAGTGAGCATGTGTAACCAGTGTTTGTTATGTGGTCTACAAGAAAGTTTTGCTGAAAGGCAGGGTATCAAGACACAGGGTTTATCTGAGAAGATTAAGGGGAGAAAAGTGACAAAATTTCATGATTTTACCTAACTTAAAATTAAGAGTTCAATATGGTCTCCTGTGAAAGTTCATGGTTGAAATATGCTAAGTGGAATGAGGGAACTAGAATGGTGAGGACAAAAGGAGAGTTGGGGTTTAATCAAGGGATAAAACAATACATGAATAACATAGAAATGGGCATCAATGGTTGCTTTGTCATAAGCTAATTAAGCTATAAATGGTTATATAAGATAAAAAGAATATAACAGTTTTTCTACTAAAGATCACAGTGAAAAGATATGTTATTTAATTTCTATTCTTAACTTCTCTTTTTCTGAAATTAAGATTATACTAACATATTTGGAATATTTTGGAAATAAACACCCTGGCTTTTATTATATTCCCCATTATATTGAACTTAGATAGATCATCTTGAACTTAACTCAGTGATGTAAATAAATTTTCAGTTAGCAACTTTGTGCTTGGTGTCCAAATATGCTTAAGGCATGTCTTGGCAGGTATTTACAGCTAAACATTTTAAAATTACATTTGATCTAATAAAGAGGGGGAACATTCCTTTGATGGGTCTACCTTGCCTTCTTACTGATTCATTTGGTGTTTGAAGATGTGTTTCCCATTTATTTCACTTATAAAATAGATCTAATGGGCATGCCAAACTTTTCTTTCTTTATCAACATACACATGACTCTCTGGCTCTGGCTCATACTATAAAATATCAGAGTAACCCTGAAATCTTGGCCTTGCAGACATTCTGACCATTCAGCCAAATGAATCCCTATCTCTTGGTGTAATCTGGATTGCTTGAACTTGGGAGATATCTCTCCCCCTTCCTTCCTGCCTTCTCAAAAACTGGAATTCCAGCTAGGTGTCAAGAATGCTGGGATTTAAGTGGCACATGGACATACACTTGTCCCTAAATAACTGTAGGATTATAATATTATAATTTATAAAAAGAAATATATTTTTATATATTTATTTATATATATATGTGTGTCAGTCACTCACACAGAGCAAGGGACCCTCACAAATTCCCAAATGATAAGAGCACTACAAACATCTAGTTTTCTAATGAGAAGACTCTGGATGGGTTCCTGGATGGCTCCTGGGTGGAAGATGGTCACGAGAAGGACCAAGACATGATTAGAAGCTTGGAACTTTCAGTCCCACCTCCAGAGGAGAGAAGCTGGAAATGGAGTTAGTAATTGATTGTGCTTATGTGAGGAAGCCTCCATCAAACCTTAATAGTATGAGGTCAGAAAGCTTCCAAGTTAGTGAACACATCCACATACCAGGAGGGTAATGGCACCCCAGCTCCAAGGGGCCGGAAGCTCCTTCACTCAGGAGGCTTTCAGACCTCACCCTACATATCCTTTGTCATATCCATTATTACATAGTAAATTGGTAAACATAAGTGTTTCCCTGCCTTCTGTGAACTGCTCCAGCAAGTCAATGGAACCCAAGATGGGGTAATGGGGACTTCTGATTTGCAGCCAAGTGGGCAGAAGTTGTGACTAACCTGGGGACCTAAGACTTACGGTTGGCATCTGAAGTAGGGCATAGTCTCATGAGACAAATACTTAACCTGTGGGATCTGAGCTATCTCCAGGCCGACAATGTCAGAGTTGAGTTAAATTGTGAAATACCCAGCTGGTGTCACAGAGAATTGCTTGGTAGGGGGAAAGCCCCACACATCTGGTGTCAGAAGTGTTGTGAGTGTGGTAGTAGGTGAGTGTAAAGGAGACAGAAAGGAGGAGGAGAGACTGGTGTTTTTCTGTTTCTAAGGATTGTGCAAAAACATGCTCTTAAAAAGCTGTGAATTTTGAGAATACACAGAGACTGTTCCTCAGATAGATTTGTTAATGTTGGTGTTAAAAAATGAGTATTTGGAAATTATCTCTAAGGTACTCCACTTCACTCAATATATAAACTGGACTTGTTCTAATTGGTCCTTTCAGACATTTTCACAAGGTCACTCCATCCTTATTTTGATGGTTGCAAAAACCCCACACTTTATAGGAAAAGTTAGAAAGAATTTTCTTGCAGTTACATCTCTGTTGCATTTTTGCTGCCAAACATTAGAATGAATGTATCTGTGTTCATGTTCATGATCAAGACGGCCCCCTCCACATCCACAGCAGCCCACACACATATTTACTATTTATAATTTTGGGAACTTATTCTTCTGCAACACCATCCTAATGATTGTATAACATACCATGTTTTAGTATTTATTAACCAATCTCCTTGTCGTTGTTGACATGCTTTGTTTCTCATTATTCACTAGTAGTAAAACCAGGGACTCAACTGCAAAAGAAACTTTGTATTGTTGCAGGTTTTTGTGAAAGAAAAAGATGAACTAAAACAGTTTCATAGCATTAAAGATGTAAACTCAATTTTAATTAGATAAATTCAATGAATGAATAAAACAAACATTTCAGCAGTTTGTCCAGAGCCCTGGTGACAGTAAATAACATGAGGTTTTCATTTTGGTCCAAAAGCCTGGGATATTGTCATAATTTATTTAAGTGCTATAAAAATAGTTTAGAATAATAATAGCATTATATCAATTAACAGCATGTATTATATGGATCGCATACTATCTAATATATGTAATACTAATGTAAACAATATTTATGAATATTATGGAAACTTGCTATAAAGCCTTTTTATATTGACAATAGTTTTTTTAACTGAAGCACCATTAACAACTAATCTTATATTAGTATCAGGGGTACAACATATTGATTCAACAATTCTGTACATTATTCAATGCTCACCATAAATGCAGCCACCATCTGACACTATACAATGTTACTGTGATATTATTGACTGTGGGAAAGTGAGACCTCAGTGGGTAAAAGAAACAATAAGAACAGGAACAGGCATATATGGAAAAGTTGTATGCATATGGCAAAAGCTAACAGTTCCTCATCATTTGGTACTGAGGGTGGATAAGATAGGCCTATGAAGTCAGTTCTCCCATCTCTTGCAGCCCCCTAGTTAATGCCTCACTAGGATCCATGCTGACAGTCCCCTACACAGTTTCTTCCTGCCCCTCAAGTGATTGCTTTCTTGAGTTGTTTTTTCTTTGCTTCCACATACTTTACATTCCAGGATAATAAAACCAAGAGCTCACCTGGACTCAGCCCTTCACCTCTACCCTACACTTCTTGGCAGTCCCTGGTAGTACAGCCCCTTTGGCCATCTCTTTGTTCCAAGTTATTGGACTCAGAGTAACCATTTTGTCTCTCAACGAATGTTTTATGCAACAAGTGGTGCCCCATGTGAGGGGACTGAGCTTCCAAGCCTGGTAAAGGAAAAGGGTACCCACGCTTCATGCCAGTAAAGGACATAGGTGACTCTGGCATAGCCTATCAGGCCCACCAAAAGGTAATTTTAGGCTTTTTGCCCGAATGTCTTTTTCACTTTCTTCCTGGTTTGCTTTTCTCTGTGTTTCCTTTTCTTTGCAGCTTTTTCTCTTTCCTCTGCCAGCACGCATGGCTCTCTTTCTTGTGAGAAATGCAGCACAAATTGCAATTGGTTAGTTTCTTAAGGGCAGCAGGATGTAAAGTCTCAGAGCAACAAGCAACAGAATTACTAATAGTTACTAGACAACAATGCACCTGGTACCCTAGAGAGGGGAGCCTAAATTTGGAGGACTGGAAGAGGGTTGGCTGTTGTCTACATTAAACCCTAGGGTGTGTGAAAGTTTCCCATCTCCTGGTTTGGAATCTGTGCTGAGTAGCCTTGAGACCCATCCAAGGACAAGATAAGAAGTTCTCCTCTGAAACCAAAACATCAGATTTGTCCCCACAGCCTCCTCCTTCTCTCCCTCCAGGGACTCCCCTTCCCTTGCCACTTCCTTCTTTCCCTCCTGAGCTAGCCACCACTGACCATAATGCCTTATGCTTAAACAAAGACTCTGATGTCTCATTCCCACTTCCAGCTCTCCCACCCCTGCCAGAGCTGCCTGCCATTATGAACCTGCTATTGAATGATGCTTTGGGAGGGACAGCAAACGAAGGTGAAAATTGCAAGCTTTCACCATGATAAGGGGAGGAAATCAAGGCCCCAACATGGGACTCTATCCTTTGCAGTGTTTAAGAAATTTAGAAAGAGCATGACTAATAATGGAATTCAAAGTTCATTTACTAAGAGGATGAAAAAAGCCATAAGACATGGCTATAAAATGACTGCCTGGGATTGAAAGACTCTAAAGCAATTTTAACCACAGCCCAATATACTGTTTGCTTACAGGAATTCAAAGATGTGGCTACTGCTAGCTCTATAGAAAATTTGGGAAGTGCAATTCCTATAGGGTTTGATATGTTCACTGTGTCTGGCCCTTTTATAATAACCCTCATGCCCAGGCCCAGTTACAGAAGCAAGTGTTTATTCAAAGTCTCAGGCAGCCATAAAAGCATGGAATAAAATCCCTGAAGTTATTGTATCCACAGGGTCCTTTGCCACAATCAGGCAAAACCCCACAGAACCTTTCATTGACTTTGTTAATCTGTTACAAAATGCTGTCATGAGGCAAATTGATAACCCCCAAGCAGCTGAGGTTTTGGTACTACAATTGGCTTGTGAAAATGTCAATGATGATTAACAAAAGGTTCTCGCCCTGCTTCGAGCCAATAATCATAACATTGCTGAAATGGTAAATGCCTGTCAAAATGTTGGTACAGAGACTTTTAAGGCACAAGTCTTGACTGCAGCTCTCCAGCTTCAAAGATGCTGCAGTTGTGGCCAAGAAGGACATTTCCAGAGAATATAAAAAGAAATTTTTTTTAAATGCCCCTAAACCCAAACAAAAACGTCCTAAATGCAAAAAAGTTTTTCAATGGGCCAATCAATGTCGTTCAAGGTTTGACTCCATGGGAAAAAACATTTCATGAAATGGAAAATGAGACACCAGCGCCCACTCCCAGATAAAAGCCAAGAGCCAGACTTGAAACATGCACACGCCCTCGTGGATACCACTTCAGACAGGGTCACCCCTTGGGGTCACAAGTAGCCAAACTACAGGCTCCTTTTTTTTTTTTAAGATAGTAGTCCCAGCTTTTTCAAATATGAAGCATTTTTTAACCAATCCATTTTTTAATTTTTAAATTCTTGACATTACAGAACTAAACTGAAATTTATTAACATTCCATTCTTACATTTCTTATCGACAAACAGAAATAAAATTCATGAGCCAAAAACCCAAACAAAACTAAAAACAGGGAAAAGCTTATAAAACTAAATATGGATCCCAGCATTAACAGCTGAACAGAGAATGTGATTTTTAAATTCTTAGCGGATGATAAAGTTGTGTAGAAACAATGCTAGTTTGGATTTACCCCTTGCAGAGGACCTCCTTTTAGATGAACCCAATCAAATCAAAATGATTCCTACCACATTATGGGGTCCTCTCCCTCTAGGCAGTGTTGGCTTCATATTGAAAAAAAATCAAATGTCACCTATCAAGGTGTTCAAGTCCTTCCAGGACTAATAGTCTCTATAGTAGTCAAATCAAAATCATGGTCAACAGTGCTATCATTTCTTCACCACTGGGACACAATTAGCACAGCTGTTATTACTTCCTTTTATAACACCTGCCATAAAAAGAAAACCAAAAGTCCCAAGTGATTTGAGAACACTGGGGCTTTCTGGGTAGCCAAACTCTTTAATGTGAGGCCTTTTAACTCTTACCATAGAACAGAGATCTATTACAGGACTGTTAGACTCAGGAGCTGATGTCCCCATCACTGCTTCCAAAACTGGTCTCCTTCATGGAAGATTTGTCATTCTTATGACTGTTGTGGATTTGGGGGGAACCCAAATCACCTGACAAAGCAAAAAGCCACTCAAATGTACTGGACCAGAGGGTTAAACTTCCATAATTATGTCAGACCTTTGCATAACTCTATGGGGACGAGACTTACTCAGTCAGTGGAATAGTTTGTATTGGCACCCCTTCTTCAAATTTATCCTAAGGGATAAATTTGGGTTTGGGTGGAACAGTGGCCTTTAAAGGGGGAGAAGTTACAACAAACCACCTTCTTAAGACAAGAGCAATTAAAAGCAAACCACATAGAGCTCTCACATAGTCTGGGGAACACATCTATTTTCTGCATCCCTAAAAGTTCAGGAAAATGGAGGCTCCTCTAGGATCTCTGCCAAATAAATGCCAGCATAACCCTTATGGGAGCACTGCAACCAGGTCTTCCTGGTTGTAAACCTAGCATTAATTCCCAAAGGTCATCGCCTCCTCATAATTGGTTTAAAAGACTGCTTTTCACGATTCCTTTGCACCCAGATGATAGAAAAAAAAAATTCACTTTCTCTTTGCCTTGCATTAATTCAGGAGCCCCACTGACGAGATAATAGTAGAAGTTCCTTCCACAAGGAATGAACAGCAGTCCCAGTATTTGTCAGAATTTTGTGGACCGTGCTCTAAAGTCCATTTGTACTACATTCCCTGAAGCTCTAATATATCACTATATGGTGATATTCTCTTGACATATCCAGATGCCATCACTGTGGCTAAAATATATGCCCATTTGGCAGATCATACCAATAGGGTAGGCTTACAATTTGCCCCTAAAAGAGTACAAAAAATGGAACCATGGAAATATTTAGGCTATATTATTACTCAAAGGCACATCTAACTACAAGGAGTCACTATTGCAATTAAGGAGACTATGACCCTTAATGACCTTCAAAAATTGCTAGGAAATATAAAGTGGCTTCGGCCCTCTATGGACATCCCAAAGTATAGCAAACAACACCTCTTTAACACCATAAAGGGAGACCCCAACCTCCTTTACCCTTGAATACTTTCCCCCAAAAGAAGGGAAGAAGGTAAACAAATAACAAAATGGCTCAGTACTCATCAATTAGAATGACTCACTCTTGGTAAACTGATACATTTTATAATCTTAAACACACCTCATCGTCCCACAGGCCTGCTCTGCCAACTTCTCCCACAGGTTGGGGTCTTAGAATGTATATTTTAAGCCCACCATTCCCCCAAAAAATTATGCACTCATTTCGAGCAGCAATTTTACTTAATTAAACAAAGTCAACATCAATGTCAAATGCTTACTGGACAAAATACAAGACTCCCTAAAACAAATTTCTAGGCAGCTCTCTACCAATCTGAAATTTTTCAGAAAGTTTTAGCAGAATATCATGGAAACATTAATTTTTCTTTACCACAAGACAAAATCTTCCAAGGCTTTTGACTCCCCTTTACTCCCTTTACTGTCCTATCAGCTACTCCTATACCTGATGCCTTAATGGTCTTTGTCAATGGACCAGGGAAATTGGGTAAGGGCTCAATCACATGGCTTGAACAGGGCACTTGGAAACATTTTCTTACTACATACCACGGCTCCACTCAGCGGGCCAAACTTGGTGATGTCGTTACAGCTCAACATTTTCATGACTGTACTTTAAATATTTTTGCTGACTCTGCCTACATAGTTGGTACTGTTCAGGTCGTCGAGACAGCTTTTATCCATAACAGTAATGATGAAAGGTTTTTAGTATGTTTAAACACCTTCACTGCCTAATACAAACCAGGACAGAATTACTCTAGATTACTCATATCAGACCTCATTCTGGCCTGCAAGACCTCTTAGTGGAAGGTAATAACGGAGCTGGTAAGTTGGTGACTTTTTTTACAACCATTCAAGAAGCACTTGCTTCTCATCCATTTTTCCATCAAGGTGCCAGAGCTCTGAACTTAACCTATAAAATACTTTATGGCAGACTCAGAAAATCATTAAAACCTGTCCTGTCAACAATACTCCAAAATTACTCCCCTAGAAGGGATTAATTCCTGGCGGTTAACCAAAAAATGAGTTCTGCCAGATGGATGTCATCCATTATAAACACTTTGATCATCTTAAATACCTCCATGTCACTATTAATACTTTCTCTGGCCTACTCCATGACACAGATCAATCAAGAGAAGCTAGCAAGCATGTTAAAAAATGTATCTTTACTACGATTGCTACCATGGTCCTACCTAAACCAATTAAAACTAAAAAATGATCCTGCTTATACCCTTGCAATCTTCTTCAAAACATGGAACATTAAGCGTGTTACTGGCATCCCATATAACCCAACCAGACAGGCCATTGTTAAATGGACTAATGGCTTTATAAAAACATAACTATGTAAATAAAAAAGGGAAATATGGAGAGAAATACTTCCCCTCAGGCACAACTTTATTTTTTTTTAATTTAATTTTATTTGTTCGGTGTTCTGAGATTCATTGTTTATGCACTACACCCAGTGCTGCATGCAATACATGACCTCCTTAATACCCACCACCAGGCTCACCCATCCCCCACCCCCCTCCAAAACCCTCAGTTTGTTTCTCAGAGCCCACAGTCTCTCATGGTTCATCTCCCCCTCCAATTTCCCCCAATTCACTTTTCCTTTCCTTCTCCTAATGTCCTCCATGTTATTCCTTATGCTCCACAAGTAAGTGAAACCATATAATGATTGACTTCCTCTGCGTGACTTATTTCACTCAGCATAATCTCCTCCAGTCCCGTCCATGTTGATACAAAAGTTGGGTATTCATCCTTTCTGATGGAGGCATAATATTCCATTTTATATATGGGCCATATCTTCTTTATCCATTCATCTGTTGAAGGGCATCTTGGCTCTTTCCACAGTTTAGTGACTAGTACAGATGGCCCTTTTTTTCACTACATCTGTATCTTTGGGGTAAATACCCAGTAGTGCAATTGCAGGGTCATAGGGTAGCTCTATTTTTATTTTCTTAAGGAATCTCCACACTGTTTTCCAGAGTGGCTGCACCACCTTGCATTCCCACCAACAGTGTAAGAGGGTTCCCCTTTCTCCACATCCTCTCCAACACATGTTGTTTACACTTGTTTACAGGCTCAACTTTATAAAGCCCTATTTACTCTAAATTTTTTAAAATTTCTGTGAATCAGGTTTTATGGCCATAGAACATTTTGTGCTGTCTCAAGAAAAGAACCAAGCCTCCTGTCTCCTGTTGACATCCTCTATAAGAACCCCAATGGCAAGGGCCAGTGGAATAGTTAACATGGGGAAGAGGGTATGTGTAGTCTCCTTCAAGACCCTTTTAGAGTCTAGCAAAAGCTGTATGGCTGTACCATGAGCTGGCATCTACAGGGATCAAACCCAGTTCCAGAACTTTGGCATCTTGCAGTCCAGCCACCACCAGGGAGAATGACCAAAAAATGGAGGATGGGACCCCTAACCTCCAACGACATAGTCTTCTAGGCCAACATGCAGTAATCTAAAAAAACTCAACACGCAAGCAGAAAAAAAAAAACTTAGAAAACACAGGAACACCCATGACCCCTGAAAATTTACTCCTTTCCATGTTTGCACATGTAACTATTAACACCAAAGTTTCTAAGGTATCTGTGCTGTTCATGTTATGGGGACTCCTTGGCTTCCTCCCTATTTCTATGGGAAATCACACCTCTTGTCTTAAGACACATATCTTAACCCCCACCCCAGTTTTAACCTTCTTTTGTGGAGAGACCCTGAGCCCCCCATTTCCACCAATGTTACCACCTACACAGGAAGTAATTGTCTTCCTGCATCCAGCCCCCTTCAAGACTGCAGAAAACTCTGCAGCAAACTTGGGTATCACAATGGATGGCATAGACTCACTCATAATGGGTTTTTTCTTATGAAGAGTTACCATTCTGAGCTGTAGCACATGCTACAACCAGCAATTATCGCATTCTTTTTATTTATTTATTTGACAGACAGAGATCACAAGTAGGTAGAGAGGCAGGCGGGGTGGGAGGGGGAAGCAGGCTCCCCGCTGAGCAGAGAACTCAATGCGGGGCTCAATCCCAGGACCCTGAGATCATGACCTGAGCCAAAGGCAGAGGCTTAACCCACTGAGTCACCCAGGTGCCCCGATTATTGTATTCTTTTTCAAGCATCATGGTATAGGAATCATATCTTCACAGGAATCAATCATATAAGGACAATAAAATATCAAATATTTATCAGAACTGCCAGCATAAAGGGTAAAATTAAATCAGGGGAAATATATCCTAAACCCAACATTCCTGTTTGCTCCTACCCTTGGTATAAATTGAAGGTTTGACTTGAGCTTGGTTACCTGTGGATCAAAAAACTTCATTAAAAATTTGCTATTTGAGGGACGAGTGCTAGAAAAAAGTGTCTCCTGGTTCAAAACTCTAGCACCACATGGCCTTATGGCCTCCTTTACTACTATTCTAGATAATCTTTAGGTTAAAACCCAGGACTGGTGGGGCCCCTGCTGTGCACACATCAGTGCATTCACTGTTTTGTGTTAAAACAAAAATACATTTGGTGCCTGGCAATTGTCTTTTTTTTATTATTATTATTTCTTTTCAGCGTAACAATATTCATTGTTTTTGCACCACACCCAGTGCTCCATGCAATCCATGCCCTCTCTAATACCCACCACTGGCTCCTCCAACCTCCCACCCCCCACCCCTTCAAAACCCTCAGATTGTTTTTCAGAGTCCATAGTCTCTCATGGTTCACCTCCCCTTCCAATTTCCCTCAACTCCCTTTTTTTCCTCACATGGTACATCAAGGAAATTATCAAACACCTATGGGTAAAAAGATGACTTGGATTACCAGTGATACCACTGAACAGATTACGGTTTGCACCTCTAGTCCCTATATACTTGCTATGTCCTTCCATGAGCCTTCTGTCTTTCACATAAACTCATCTTCTCATTGTCTCTGTGTAACAACACTTAATGTAATATTAGCTGCCAATTTCACATGCCTCACTAGCTGTTTGTATTTGAATATAACCCAACTAAACATCACTCATATTTTGTGCTTAAACAGAGGGTTGAGGCATGGATCCCGGTCAACCTGACCAGAGTCTGGATTGGAGATTCTGCCTCAGAACAAATTACTAATGCTCTAGCTCTAGAAGCAAAAGATTTCTCAGACTCCTCATAACATCCGTTATAGCTGTTACCACCAAGGCTACTATGGCTGCTACAGCTGTAGTCACTCTTTCCCATACTATTCAAATAGTGCATCATACAAACCATTATCTATAAAATGCAACCTCTGATTTAATCACTCAGACCACAATTGATCAGGAAATCCTCCAGGGCCTTGATGTGCTGGAAGCAGCAGTCTCTTAGCTAGGGGAATAACAACAAGCCCTTTGGACTCGCCTTGCCTCAGCTGTGATGTGGGTATCACCCCTCTCCATGTGTATCACCCCTGTCCCCTTTAATAGCTCTGCTTCTTGGGAGGATGTCCAACACCTTCTACACAGAGCATTTCATTCTCCTCTGGGTCAGGACATTCTTAACTTTCAAGGCCAATTACATGAACAAATGGTTCAATTACATGAAAAGACACAAAATGCCACACTTGCCCACCTTAATGATCTGGCTCATTGTCTTAACCTCAAAACTAGTTTTCAGGACTTAACTTCCAAATATGGATTCTCATAGGTCTTTGTATGCTATTTCTCTTGTGTTTTCTTGCAGTGCTGAAGGCCCTTTGCTACCTGTTTCACAGAACTCTTGATACTGAAGCCATGATGACTCGCCTGCCACAGTCTGGCTATCAGCCAATCCCCTAACCACTGCCCCTTGTAATCTTCCATTCAAATTTATTTATTCTTTTATTATTTTTTTATTATGTCATGTTAGTCACCATACAGTCCGTCATTAGTTTTTGATGTAGTGTTCCAAGATCCAGTCAAATTTGAACTCTAGTAAACATAAAGGGGGAGATGTGGGAGAGCAAGACTTCAGAGGGCAAAAGAAACAATAAGAACAGCAACAGGTATATATGGCAAAAGCTGCATCCATATGGCAAAAGCCAAACATTCCCCATCATTTGGTATTAAAAACAGTACATGCTGAAAACAACAATGATGGTGGATAAGATAGGCCTACTGAGGTCAGTTCTCCCATTTCCATCCCTAGTTAATGCCTCACTAGGACCCATGCTGATAGTCCCCTGCACAGTTCCTTCCTGCCCTTCATGTGATTGCTTTCTTGAGTTTTTTTTTTCTTTGCTTCCACATACTTTACATTCTAGGGTAATAAAGCCAACAGCTCACCTGGACTCAGGCCTTCACCTCTACCCTGCACTTCTTGGCAGTCCTTGGTGGTACAGCCCCTTTGGCCTCTCTTTGTTCCAAGTTATCAGACTCAGAGTAATCCTTTTGTCTCTCAACAAATGCATTATGTAAAAACCGACTATATTCCTAATACTACAGTCTTCATCTCTGTGACTTATTTATTTTATAACTGGAAGTTTGTGCCACTTACTCCTCTTTATCTATTTCACCCATCCCCCCACCCACTTTCCCTGTGGCAACCACCAATTTGTTCTCTCTCTGTATTTAAGGTTTGTTGTTGTTGCTTTGTTGCTTTGTTCATTTCTTTTTTTTTCTTTTAAATTCCACACAGAAATGAATTCACATGGTATTTGTCTTTCTTTGTATTGACAATCTCTATGTTCTTCAGAATATAATCTTCTTTTTTTTTTTTCAGTATTCCAAGATTCACTGTTTATGTACCACACCCAGTGCTCCATGCAATACGTGCCTTCCTTAATACCCACCACTGGGCTCACCCAACCCCCAACCCCTCCCCTCTAAAACCCTCAGTGTGTTTCTCAAAGTCCACAGTCTCTCATGGTTTGTCTCCCCCTCAATACAATATTTAATATCTTTAGAATCTAAATCTCTTGGGTTCAGTCCTGGAAAAATATACACACAGAAAGGAGACAAACATTTACTTGGCATGCACTTGTATCTAGAACACAGTTTATAGCTGATTTACTGAACAACTTACTATATGCCTACATTTGATTCTGTAATGTAAACTACTATATCAAGTTTCCAATTGTATATATTTGCAAGTGACACTCTCTTCTCTTTTAAATAATTAAATAATTTTTATCACATTAAATGAAGGCAAACAAATCACTAGTCTCTGTGAGAAGAAACAAAATATTAGCTGTTTAACTTTCTCTAGATAGAATAAAAACATTTTGACAAATGCTAGCACCAACCACACAAACTCTTGAGCTCCAAAATAATAGTAAGATAGCAATGATCAAAACCTAGGGGGATAAACATATAATAGAGTTTTCTCAAGTGTTTTTTAAAAAATGTTATTGTGCAGATGTTTTACATAATTATTGGAGACATCTTCTTCTCTAAATGTTTAGCAATAAACATCTAATGTGGCTTCATAGTTTTATATTAATCTATCATATATGCAAATAATTTTCCTAATGAGGACTTATTTGACAACTGGGATCTGAAGCATTGAGTAATAATGAAAATTGATAAGGCACCAGTTGGTTAAGCATCTGTCTTCTGCTCAGGTCATGATTCCAGAGTCCTGGAATCAAGCCCCACATCAGGCTTCCTGCTCAGTGGGGAGTCTCTTCTCCCTCTCCCTCTGCCGTTCTTCCTGCTACTGCTCCCTCCAGTCTCTCTATCTCTCAAATAAATAAATAAAATTATTTATTAAAAAAAAGAAATGTGACCCTTCTTGATTGTGTTTGTGTTTCAGAGTGACATGCTGAGATTCCCAGTTCCCAGGAAGAAATCCAAAGCAATTCCCTATAATCAATCTTGATTGAGATGAATAGCTGAAAAGAATTGCTACAATCAGATATTTTCCAACATTTACTGACTGTGCAACTGTCATGCTTTCCTATCAGAAAAATCCCAGTTCTAATACAGGAGTGTAATCATAAATTTTTAGAAACACTTTTAGCTCAAATGTTTCTAAAGGCAATTACACATGTAAAGATGCTTGATACAATATCGTGGTCACAGAAGAAAGAATTTTGACTTATAACTTTACAAATATATCTATGTATAAATATAACAGTGGAAATCATCATTTTTATTTTATCTTTTTCTTTATTTAAATTCAAAGGGTCAACATAGAGCACATCATTAGTTTCAGATGTAGTGTTCAATAATTTGTCATTTGCTTATAATACATGGTGCTCATCACATCACATGCCCAACTTGATGCCCATCACTCAATTAACTCATACCCCACACAGCTCCCCTCCAACAACTCTCAGTTTGTTTCCTATAGTTAAGAGTCTCTCATGGTTTTATTCCCTCCTAATGACTTCCCATTCAGTTTTACCTCCCTTCCCTTATAATCCTCTGTGCTGTTTCTTATATTCCACATATGAGTGAAACCATATGAGAATTCTTTCTCTGACTGACTTATTTCATTTAGCATAATACCCTCCAGTTCCATCCACATCAATGTAAATGGTAAGTACTCATCCTTTCCGATGGCTATGATATATTCCATTATCTTCTTTTTCTATTCCTCTGTCAATGGCCATCTTTCCATAGTTAGGCTATTGTGGACATTGCTGCTATGAACATTGGGGTGCATTTGGTCCTTCCTTATCACTACATTTTTATCTTTGGGGTAAATACTTAGTAGTTCAATTGCTGCATCATCAGGTAGCTCTATTTTTAACTTCTTGAGGAACCTCCATACTGTTTTCCAGAGTGACTGTACCAGCTCATTCCTACTAAAAGTGTAAGAGGGTTCCCCTTTCTCTACATCCTCATCATCAACATTTGTTTTTTTCCTGGTTTGTTAATTTTAGCCACTCTGACTGATGTGGGGTGGTATCTCATTGTGGTTTTGATTTGTATTTCCCTGATGCTAAGAGAGGTGGAGATTTTTTCCATGTGTCTGTTGGTCATCTGTACAACTTCTTTGGAGAAATGTCTGTTCATGTCTTCTGCTCATTTCTTAACTGGATTATTTTTGGGAGGTGTTGAGTTTGATGACTTCTTTATAGATTTTGGATACTAGCCCATTATCTGACATGTCATTTGTAAATATCTTTTCTCATTCTGTAAGTTGTCTTTTAGTTCTGTTGACTATTTCCTTTGCTGCACATAAGCTTTTAATCTTGATGAAGTCCCAGTAGTTCGTTTTTGCTTTTGTTTCCCTTGCCTTTGGAGACGTGTCTAGCAAGAAGTTGCTGCAGCTGAAATTGAAGAGGTTGCTGCCTGTGTTCTCCTCTAGGATTTGGATGGATTCTTGTCCCACATTTAAGTCTTTCATCCATTTTGAGTTTATCTTTGTGTATGGTGTAATAAAATGGTTATTACATTCTTCTACCTGTGGTTGTCCAGTTTTCTCAACACAATTTGTTGGAGGCTGTCCTTTTTTCATTGAATACTCTTTCTTGCTTTGTCAAAGATTAGTTGCCCATTGAGTTGAGGGTCCATTTCTGGGTTCTCGATTCTGTTCCATTGATCTATGTTTCTGTTTTTGTGCCAGTGTCTTACTGTCTTGATGATTATAACTTTGTAATATAACTTGAAGTCAAGCATTGTGATGCCTCCAGCTTTGGTTTCACTTTTTTCAACATTCCTCTGGATTTGGGGTCTTTTCTGGTTCCATACAAATGTTAGGATTATTTGTTATGGCTATGTGAAAAATGTCAGTGGTATTTTGATAGAGATTGCATTGAATGTATAGATTGTTCAGGGCAGCAAAGAAATTTCAACAGTATTTATTCTTCCAATTCACAAGTATAGAATATTTGTCCATTTCTTTGTGTCTTCCTCAATTTCTTTCATAAGTGTTCTGTAGTTTCTAGAGTTAGATACTTTACCTCTTTGGTAGGGTTATTCCAAAGTATCTTGTGGTTTTTTTGTGCTATTATAAATGGGACTGTTTCCTTAATTTCTCTTTCTTCAGTCCATTGTTAGTGTATAGAAATGCAACTGATTTCTGTGCATTGATTTTGTATCCTGCCACATTGGTGAAATTCTACTTGAGTTCTAGCAATTTGGGGATAGAGTCTTTTGGGTTTTCCACACAAACTATTATGTCATCAGAGAAGAGAGAGAGTTGACTTCTTCTTTGCCAATGTGAATACCTTTTTTGTTGTTGTTGTTGTGTAATTGCTGAGGCTAAGACATCTAGTACTATGTTGAACCACAATGGTAAGAGTGAGCATACCTGTCATGTTCCTGACCTCAGGGGAAAAGCTCTCAGTTTTTCCATGAGAATTATATTCACTGTCAGCTTTTCATAGATGGCTTTCATATTATTGAGGTATATTCCCTCTATTCCTACATGGTGGAGAGTTTTAATCAAGAAGGCATGCTATATTTTGTCAAATGCCTTTTCTGCATCAATTGAGGGAATCATATGGTTTTTGTCCTTTCTTTTACTAATGTGATCTATCATGTTGACTGATTTGCAAATGTTGAACCATCTTTGCAGCCCAGGAATCAATCAACTTGGTTGTGATGAATAATCATTTTAATTAATTTAATTAATAATCATTTTGTTGGATCTTATTGGCTAGTATCTTGAGTATTTTGGCATCCATATTAATCAGGGATATTGGTATGTAATTCTCCTTTTTGGTGGGGTTTTCTTTGTCTGGATTTGGGATCAAAGTAATGCTGGCCTCATAGAACAAGTTTGGAAATTTTTCTTCCATTTCTATTTTTTGAAACAGCTTCAGAAGAATAGGCATAGTTCTTTAAATGTTTGGGTGTGGTGCATAAACAATGAATCTTGGAATGTTGAAAAAATAAAATTAAATTTAAAAAAAAGAATTAAAAAAAGTTTGGTAGAATTCCTCTGGGAAGCCATCTGGCCCTGGACTCTTGTTGGTTAGAAGATTTTTTATTACTGTTTCAATTTCCTTGCTGGCTATGGATCTGTTCACATTTTCTGTTTCTTCTTTTTTTGTGTGTTGGTCATTTCTAAGTGTCTGTGTATGCATCCATTTCTTCCAGATTGCTTAATTTGCTGGCATATAGTTGCTCATGGTATGTTCTTAAAATTGTTCATATTTCCTTGGTGTTGGTCATGTTTCATTCATGATTTTATTAATTTGTTTTTTTTCTTTTCTTTTTGATATATCTGGCTAGAGGTTTATCTATCTTATTAATTCTTTCAAAGAACCAGCTTCTAGTTTTGTTGATCTGTTCTACTGTTCTGGTTTCTATTTCATTGATGTCTGCTCTAATCTTTATTATTTCTCTTCTCCTGCTTGGTTTAGGCTTTATTTGCTGTTCTTTCTCCAGGTCCTTTAGGTGTAAGGTTAGCTTGTGTATTTGACATTTTTCTAATTGTTTTGAGAGAGGCTTGTATAGCAACGTACTTCCCTCTTAGGACTGCCTTAACTGTATCCCAAAGGTTTTGAACAGCTATGTTTTCATTTTCATAAGTTTCCATGAATTTTCAAAATTCTTCTTTAGTTTCCTGGTTGACCCATTCATTCTTTCACAGGATACTCTTTTACCTCCAAGTTTTTGAATACCTTCTAAATTTCCTATCACATATGAGTTCCAGTTTCAAAGCATTGTGGTCTGAAGATATGCAGGGAAAAATCCCAATCTTTTGGTACTTTTTAAGACCTGATCTGTAATCTAGTATGTAATCTGCTCTGGAGATTGTCCCCTGTGCACTCGAGAAAAATGTATATTCTGTTGTTTTAATGTGGAATGTTCTGTGCATATCTGTAAAGTCCATCTGGTCCAGTCTGTCATTTAAAGTCTTTGTTTTCTTTTGTTTTTTTTTTAAGATTTTATTTATTTATTTGTCAGAGAGAGAGGGGGGAGAGCACAAGCAGGCAGAGCAGCAGGCAGAGGCAGAGAGAGAAGCAGGCTCCCACTGAGCAAGGAGCCTGATGCAGGACTTGATCCCAGGACCCTGGGATCATGACCCGAGCCAAAGGCAGCGGCTTAACCAACTGAGCCACCCAGGTGCCCCTAAAGTCTTTGTTTTCTTGGGGCGCCTGGGTGGCTCAGTGGGTTAAAGCCTCTGCCTTCAGCTCAGGTCATGATCTTAGGGTTCTGGGATCGAGCCCTACATCGGACTCTCTGCTCAGTGGGGAGCTTGCTTCCCTTCCTCTCTCTCTGCCTGCCTCTCTGCCTACTTGTGATCTCTGTCAAATAAATAAACTCTTTAAAAAAAAAAGAACCACCTGGGAAACTTAAAAATAATAATAATAATAATAATAAAATAAAGTCTTTGTTTTCTTGTTGATCTTCTGCTTAGATAATCTGTCCATTGCTGTGAGTGGGGTGTTGAAGTCTCCTACTGTTATTGTATTATCATCATTGTATTATCATCATTGTGTTTCTTTTTTTTTTTAAAGATTTTATTTATTTATTTGACAGACAGAGATCACAAGCAGGCAGAGAGGCAGGCAGAGAGAGAGGAAGGGAAGCAGGCTCCCCGCTGAGCAGAGAGCCCGATGCAGGACTCGATCCCAGGACCCTGAGATCATGACCTGAGCCGAAGGCAGCGGCTTAACCCACTGAACCACCCAGGCGCCCCATTGTGTTTCTTTAATTTGGTTATTAATTGGTTTATATCTTTGGCTTCTCCCAGGTGAGGAGCATAAATATTTGTAATTGTTAGACCTTCTTGTTGAATAGACGTTTTCAGTATGATATAGGGTTCCCCGTCATCCCTTACTACCATCTTTGACTTAAGTCTAATTTGTCTGATACAAGAATTACCACCCCAGCTTTCTTTTGATGTCCTTTAGCATGAGAAATGGTTCTCCATCCCTCAGTTTCAATCCAGAGGTGTCTTTATTTCTAAAATAAGAGTCTTTTAGACAATATGGATAGGTCTTGCTTTGTTATCCAATCTGATACCTTTGTCTTTTGATTGGAGCATTTAGCCCATTTACATTCAGAGTGATTTAGTGCCATTGCAGTAAATTGCACTAAAACTAACAGTTTCTGTAAATTGTCTGTTTCTTTCTGGTCTCTGTTACTTTTGAGCTCTCTCTGAGCTTAAAAGATCCCCTTTAATACAGATGTAGTGAAAAAAAGGGCCATCTGTACCCCAATGTTTATAGCAGCAATGGCCACGGTCGCCAAACTGTGGAAAGAACCAAGATGCCCTTCAATGGACAAATGGATAAGGAAGATGTGGTCCATATACACTATGGAGTATTTATTATGCCTCCATCAGAAAGGATGAACACCCAACTTTTGTAGCAATATGGACGGAACTGGAAGAGATTATGCTGAGTGAAATAAGTCAAGCAGAGAGAGTCAATTATCATATGGTTTCACTTATTTGTGGAGCATAACAAATAGCATGGAGGACAAGGGGAGTTAGAGAGGAGAAGGGAGTTGAGGGAAATTGGAAGGGGAGGCGAATCATGAGAGACTATGGACTCTGAAAAACAATCTGAGGGTTTTGAAGGGGCGGGGGTTGGGAGGTTGGGGGAACCAGGTGGTGGGTATTGGAGAGGGCATGGATTGCATGGAGCACTGGGTGTGCTGCAAAGACAATGAATGTTACTGCAACAATTACAAAATCTGAATAAGTCCTGTAGATGAGTTAATAATGTTAAATAAATGTTAACTTCTTTAAAAAAAATCCCCTTTAATATGTCTTACAAGGCTGGTTTAGGGGTCACAAATTCATTCAGTTTATGTCTGTCTTGGAATTTCTTTATCTTTCCTTCCATTATGAATGACAGTCTTGCCGGATAAAGTCTTCTTGGCTGCATGTTTTTCTCTTTTCATACCTGAATATATCATGCCAGCCTTTTCTGGCCTGCCTAGTCTCTTGGGTAGGTCTGATGCCAGCCTTATGTTTCTAACTGTGTATGTTAAGAACCATTTGTCTCAAGCTACTTTCAGGATTTTTCTGATATTTACAAGCTTCACTATAATAGGTCAGAGGGTTGATCTATTTCTATTGATTTTGAGAGGGCTCTTCTCTGCTGCTTTGACTTGAATGCCTGTTGCCTTCCCCATATTAGGGAAATTCTCAGTTATTATTTGCTTAAAAATACCTTCTGTCTCTCTCTCTCTCTCTCTCTATTCTTCCTCAGGGACCCCAATAATTATAATATTGTTTCCTTTTATGGTATCATTGATTTCTCAAAACCCCTCCTCATGATCCATTAGTTGTTTTTCTCTCTTTTCTTTAGCTTCCTTAGTTTCTATGAACTTGTCTTCTATGTCACCTACTCTCTTCCGTCTCATTACCCTTGCTGTTAGAGCATCCAATTTAGACTGCCTCTCAGTTAAAGCATTTTTAATTTGGGCCTGATTAGATTTTATTTCTGCACTAAGAAATTCTGTGGTGTCTTATTCTTTTTTCAAGCCCAGCTAGTAACTTTATATTCACTATCCTGAATTCCAGCTCTGACATTTTACTTATATCCATATTGATTATATCTGTGGCAGAAAGTTTTTTTCTTTTGTTGTGAATTCCTCCCTCTAGGCATTTTTCCCAGAGAAGAATGGATGAATGAGAGAACAATATCAAAAATATCAACCATGACCCTAGCGAAATACACACTAGACAAATCTGAAGAGATCAGAAACCAAAAAAGAATAAATAAAAGGAAATAATAAGGGAATATAATCTAACAAGTGGACAAAAAAGTGTAACACACTCGGTCCTAGGTGTATTTTTTTCTGTTTGTTAGATGACACCAGATCCTAAAATTGTAAAGAAAAACTTATACATAAACAAAAATAAAATTGGCTACAGTGAAAGGAAGTCAAAAGTGAAGAATATATCTGTAAAATGTAAATGTAAAAATGAAAAAATTTTTAAAAGACTTGAAGACTTGATAAAATAAGATACTAGTTGAAAAGGAAAAAAAGAAAAAAGAAATTTTCAAACTGAAAGACTAGAGGTTCATGAGAAAGTCTTGAATTCTGTATACTATTTTCCCCTAGCACTGGCATTTTTCACTTCTTTGTGATCCATAAACTTGGTATTAGCCTGATGTTCCTGCTGGTCTTCTCAGGGAGGGGCCTGTTGCACTGATTCTCAGGTGTCTTTGCCCGTGTGAAATTGCACCACCACTTGCCTCGGAGCCAGGCTCAGTATAAGCTGCTTTGGGTTGCTCTATGTGGCTTTTGTTCACAGAAGGTTCTCCCCACCTCTTTGGAGGATAAAACTGAAAAAAGCTCTCCTGGATTTCAGCCCCAGAGCTGAAAGATTGTGGCCCTCTCTCTTCAACCCTCAAGAATAAGCAGTCTTTACTTTTGTGTGTGCCAAATTCTGCAGACTCCTGTGATAGGCATCCATACCAATCCTTCTGGAGGAAGGTAGAGGGCTTGCCCTCTTTCTGCCCTTTGCAGGGTTCCCCAATTGTGCTGCAGTTCTCAGTTTATGGTGAGTTGAGCTGAGCGCCTCCTCCTGGGCTTACTAACTGTAACCAGTTTCCTTATTCCAATGCCTGAGAACTCTGTCAACTCAGGCACCCCTGTTCTTTCTGTGACCCCGGGGATCCTGAGACCACACTCTCCCACCTACAATTCTGCTCCACTTCACACCTGAGCACCTTTCAGGAAGGGATGTCTCTAACTGGAGCAGATTTCTAAAGGTTCTGATTTTACACTCTGGGGCTCTATCACTTTCCAGTAGGCAGCTCACTGAGACTCCCTCCCCCCAGAGTTTATCTTCAGATATATCCCCTCAAATTCACTTCTCCATACCTCCTACCTTCAAAAAGTGGTCACTTTTCCATTTGTTTTATTACAGCTATTCTTTTCTTACATCTCAGATTGAATAGGTTTTCAGAATGATTTGATAGTTATGTAGTTTAATTCAAGAGATCAGATGAATCAAGGTCCCCTACTCTTCCACCATCTTGCCCAGGAAAAAAAAAAAAAACCTCATAATTTTTGTTTTAAAAGCAAAGCGCTAAAAATAAATTCAACTGAAATCATACATCATCTATTTAATGGCTTGATTTTTAATCCATTTCCCTGGTAGCAAATGGAGGTTTGACTGAAAATCTAATTTAGTACATGTCTTGGTGCCACAGAGCAAGAAGATTAGTAAAGTTGCTTACACATATTGGGAATTCTGGAAAGTGGAGTAAATGTGCTAATTTTCAAACTGATGGAATATAGTGCTGGATTTATATTTTCAGATTCCAATTTTCCTTTTTAGGCAAGAGGTTAGTTCTGTTACAAGAAAAGTGTGCCCAGAGTTGCAGTAGCTCTGTTTAAGGTTTCAACCTCCTGACTGGGAAAGATAGTTTTTTGACTCTGGATACTGCTGCACATGCTGTTGCCAATGGTTTCTGAAGAAGGGAATGAGAAAAGGATAAAGGAATAAATAAAAATAGGTCAGGTGATTTAGTGCAGATTCTTAACATTATCTGGCATTAGCTATCTATTGAGTGATGTTTCACTTCATCTTTCTGTTCCCTGTTCCTGCTTCCAAGTTTCCTACATCTTCTTTGAAGAATCTGGAGATAAGATAGTTCCAGAATTGGTTAATTCATCAGATCCAGCATACCCCCCTTGATGCAGGTCTTCCCAGTCCTCCTCTAGAGTATCTACCTTCTCTAGAGAATGTTCTCTATAGCCACAGACTGCTGCTCATTCCCAATGCTTCTGCCAGTGATGACAGCATCCAGAGAAAGATGTGGGTCTGTTGTCCCAAGGCCTACTTCTTAAGACCAAGGACTTCTTCAAGAAGCCCCTTGCAGACTGCCATTCACATCCCATTGATCAGAACTGGACAACCTGCTCCCTACTGACTGGAAATAATTAGATTCCACCCCTGACCTGGAAATTGGATTTCTCCCTGAAGAGAGTTATCTCCTTGAACAAATAGGGATTCTCATGGCATGTAAGTTTGTGGGCAATCAAGAGTGACCACTACAGGATGGAGTTACTTGTGAAGTGACACTACTCATAAAGGTGAGGGCTGACAGAACTTGTTTGATCCAAAGACTTCACTGATTTGTCCTTTTCTGTTGGGTGTTGCAAAGACTTCTAAAAAATATCCCTGACTAGACCCTATTCCCCAGTGATTCTGATGTATCCCCAGTGTATCTAGGCTATGCCTGGAACATTACTATTTTTTAACAACGTTCCAGTCAGACTGTGTAGTAACATTGAGAATCACTGTTGTAAGCTCAAGACCCACTGGTATAGAGGGTGGAACAAGAGGTGGAACAAATGAAGTTTAGTCCAATCACTAGAGTTCTCTGAATGGAGGTTTTACTCATGAGGTTGGTTAATGATAGGGTGATACTAAATTTTCCCATTTTCCAATGCCCTTATAGCCCTATATCTCTCCTGGAAACTGTCTCAGGCAAGGACAGCACCACAATGGATTGGGCATTTCTTGGTCTTTTATTTATTTAATTTTCTTCTAGTCTTCTACTTAAATACTATATAGCCTCACTCTCACTCCACCCCACATTTTCTACCTTGCATTTAATATCATCTTGCTAACTCATTCCCTCTGAACATGCCCTCATGTGACCTACAGTTTCTTATACTTTCCATATTTTGCCATCTACTTGACCCCTCCTGATTTCTCATGCTTCACTTTCCAGGATGAAACTGTTAACTTTAAAATAAAGCTGTTAGTTATTCTATCAACAAAATAGATTTGTTAAGAAATAATAGAGAATTGCGACTTGAGACAAGGACGTTATGGCAAAACCATAGGCAAGTCCAGAAAACAAAGGAAAGGAATTTTCTTTTCTAAAGGGAAAGGGGGTGTTGGGAGGCGCTGTTATAAACAAAAAGTCTACTGGGAGTTCAAAGTATAGTGGCTTTTCATTGGCTGAATTCTGAATCTCTCACTGGCTAGGATATTGCCAGGCAAAGAGAAAATCCATTTTTCCTCCGACAGGGGTAGTAAAATGTAGGCTTCTTCCTATGAGAGTGCAAGGAACATCTCTCTTCCTGCAAAGAGCTCCAAGGAGTAGTATAGTGTGAGGGCTCCCCCTTCTGGGATCCCAGCGCATTTTTATTTTTTTTATTTTTTTTATTTTTTAATATTTTATTTATTTATTTGATAGTCAGAGATCACAAGTTGGCAGAGAGGCAGGCAGAGGGAGAGGAAGGAGGCAGGCTCCCCGCTGAGTAGAGAGCCCAAGGCGGGGCTCCAAACCAGGATCCTGAGATCATGACCTGAGCCAAAGGCAAAAGCTTTAACTCACTGAGCCACCCAGGCGACCCCCAGCGCATTTTTAAACAAGGTTTCCTTTATTCAGTTTCACAAAACTCATGAAAGAGAGATATGTGAGGGAAAATTAACTTTACTGTCTCTTATCACCCCTCTGTTTATTTGTGGGGTTTTTTTGTTCTTTCTCCCTTGTGTCAGAATGACAATTCAACTACTCTTCCCCCATTCAGTCTTAACCTTCACATTTGATCCTGTTCTCAAAGGTAAAACTGTCAAAAGTTTGGAATGCACCTTCCTACTTCTTTCTATGAATTATTCTTCTTATATATGTATATCCACATGTATACATAATTGGGGTAATTTTTTTCTAAAATTAGTTCACATGTTGTGTTCTTTTACTTTCACTTATGAAGAATGAGTTTCTCTTCTTATTTCCAAGTGTAAGTCTTCCAAATGTCTGTAACCCTTCCCTCCCTAACCCCTGCATTGCCTATAGCAATGCACCTCTCCCTGGTTGGTTGTACTTTGAATCATCTATGAACACTAGAAAACATACATTTCTGGTCTCTGCCAGGTTACATATGATTTAGAATCAAATTACATAAGTTAGGAAACACTGCATTGTCTCCCTGAGCTTTGTCTTCAGATAGTGCCCTGGGTAAATAGAATTTTCAATATGATCTTTGGGTCTTTTTTTTTTTTTTTTTTTTTACAAATAACATTTTTTTAATTTTTAAAATAGCTTCATTGAAATATAATTCAAATACCACATAATTCACCTATTTAAAGTGTACAGCTCAATGATTCCTAGTGTATTCACAGAGCTGTGGAACTATCACCATAATCAACTTCACCAGAAAAAGAAACCTCATACCCTTTAGCCATCACATCCCAGCTACCCTAATCCTATCCACAGCCTTAGGCAATCACTAATTTTCTTTCTGTCTCTGTAGATCTGCCTATTTTGGACATTTACTATAAATGGAATCGTTGCAATGTGATATTTTGTGACTGACTTCTTTCATTTAGCATACCTTTTCTCAGTATAGAGTTGTGATATGTGTGAAATTATGTTTACAAGGGACTCTAGTTAGTACTTGGTGCCAAGGAATTTTGCTGGAGGCTGGTCCTTAAGGCACCCTCTGCCTAGTACATACCCAAATTCCAAAGTTCTGGGATGAAATCTCATGTTAACCATAAGCCATATCGTTTGCACAATTAAGGTATAGTGAGTTACTTTTATGGGTTAGGTTGGTGGGAACCCTCCCCAAATCCAAGTTCTTAGATCCTAGCCAAGGGTCAAACTTGCCTGCAGGATTTTCAGATGGTAACATTCTCAGGTCTGCTATACTAACTTTTTTCTTCACAGATTTTGATAGGGATTTTGTTGATTCTGTAGATCAATTTGGATTGATACAATTTGAGGGGGATGTTATCTTAACAATATTAAGTATTTCAGTCGATGAACATGGGATGTCTTTACCTTTATTTAGGTCTCATTTTCCTAATGATTTTTTTTCAGATAAGAGATGTATTTAATAATTCAAGTACATCGTTACTAACTGATATGCTCTTAGTTGTTTTATACCCTAGTTATGAAAATATCTCTCAAAATGAGTGCCTTTGAAGAGTGGACCCCATTCATTACTCTAAATCATGTTGTCTGATGAAAAAGAGCTAATTCAGGTACACATTAGAGATGTGATACCATGAACTCCTCTAATATTACTAAGAGTTCATGATAATATATCTAAAATGTACTTCAAAGGAGCATGATAAAGTAACTGATAATATCTTGCCTTGGGTACAATAAGGATGACCCATTTTGTTAGGACTGAAACATAAATGTTTTTCTTAGAATAAAAATCATGTGAATACTTTAAAGGAAATTATATCAGCTTTCTGGAAGTCTAAAATATAGAAGAAAAAAATATATCCTTAGCATCAGAGTTACATCTTTAGAAACAGACCATCAAAGTGGGATTTAGTACAGCTTAAGAGTAGCATAGTGACCTAAAATTTTTGACATTTATATGTAAGAAGTATCTTTAATAGGGCAATGGTTTTAGGAAAGTTTTACTTTTTATTATTATTGTATTATTATTATTTGTTATGTTATGTTAGCCACCATACAGTAATTATTAGTTTTTGATGTAGTATTCCATGATTCATTGTTTGCATATAACACACAGTGCTCCATACAATCCATGCCCTCCTTAATACCCATCACTTCCTTAATACCCATCACCATCCCCCCACACCTCCCCCTAAAACCCTCAGTTTCCCAGAGTCCATAGTCTCTCATAGTTTGTCTCCCCAACCCCCCAGATTTCCTCCTCTTCGTTTTCCCCTTCCTTCTGTTAATGTCCTCCATGTTATTCCTTATGTTCCACAAATAAGTGAAGGCATATGATAATTTACTTTCTCTGATTGACTTATTTCACTCAGGATAATCTCCTCCAGTCCCATCCATATCGATGCAAAAGTTAAGTATTCATCCTTCTGGATGGCTGAGTAATATTCCATTGTATATATGGACCACATCTTCTTTATCCATTCGTCTTTTGAAGGGCATCTTGGCTCTTTCCACAGTTTGGCTATTGTGGACATTGCTGCTATGAACATTGGGGTGCATATTGCCTTTCTTTTCACTACATCTGTATCTTTAGGATAAATACCCAGTAGTGTAATTGCTGGGCCATAAGGTAGCTCTATTTTTAATTTTTTGAGGAACCTCAACACCGTTTTCCAAAGAAGCTGTACCAACTTGCATTCCCACCAACAATGTAGGAAGGTTCCCTTTTCTCCATAGCCTCTCCAACATTTGTTGTTTCTTGCTTTGTCAATTTTTGCCATTCTAACGGTGTAAGGTGGTATCTCAATGTGGTTTTGAGTTGAATTTTCTTTATGGATATTGCCACCCTTTTAGGCAGAAAGGAGAGGTAGCAGAGATTCAAGGGGTTGTCTTTTTCCCAAGGTCGCCCAGTGAGTGAGGTTTTGCATTGGAACTTGAACCCAGACCTCCTTCTCCAGACCGCATTCTTTCCATTCAACTAAGTGAAATGTAAAGACACTGTTACCACAAGGGAGTATGGAAGGGAGCAGGAAACTAAACCTTATAGTGTTCTTTTCTTGAAAAAAAAATACAATTTAACAGAGTTTAATAGCCTCACAGAACCCCCAGAAGAAAAAAAAAAAAAAGGAAAAAGAAAAAAGAGGTCTTTAGGTGGACCGCACATTATCTTGGGGAAAATCTCATGAGATCTCAGTCCAAGTCTTGTGAGATCTCCTCTAGATCTCATGACATTTCAGTCCAAATCTCATGATATCTCATCAAAATTTCATGAGATGGCTTCCAAATCTCTTGAGATCTCAGTCCAAATCTCATGAGAGCTCATCCAAATCTTGGGAGATCCCATTCCCAGGCAGCGAGATCTAGGTCCAAAATCTGTTGGAATAGTGGCTAAATTCCATGGACATTTGGTTGATCAGGCACTCCCTAACAGAGACTGCTTTGTGCTCATTACATCAGTAAGGAATGCACATGCAACAATTGGGCAGAACTTCCAACATTTCCAATTTCATAATTTGTTGCACTCATGACATGCAGCAGACACAAGGTGTCTCACACCTAAATCCCTGATGTTTCAACAACCTGAGTGAAGAGAAGGAAAGTAGAGAACAGTGAATTCAGGATGAATGGGCCCTGCAGATGCTTATTCACACTCAACCAGAGTAATAGAAACAGGAGAGCAGGAGAAGAAAAGAGAAGAAATAGCCCCATAGCAAGACTGGTGAGCCACAGAGAAGCTCTCTGGGGGCTATCCCAGGCTTTCAACATGTTAAGGCTGCTTCTATTAGCCCCACAACACCCCAGGAAAAAAAGAAATGCTACCTCCTTCCTTAGGTGGATATCACATTATCTTTGGAGAATCCAGTGAGATCTTGGTAAAAATCTTGTGAGATCTCATCCAAAACTCACAAGATCTCCATCCAAATCTCATGAGATCTCAGCCCATATCTCAAAAGATCTCATCCAATGTTGTAAGATCCAATTCCCAGCCAGTAAGATCTAAGGCCAAAAGCTGCTGGAATAGTGGCCAATCTCCTGGGCCCTTGGGAAGACTAGGTAGTCCCTAGCAGAGCCTGTTTTACACCCCTTATCTCAGTAAGGAATGTACCTGCCACAATTAGGCAGAACTTCCAACGTTTCCAATTTCATGAGTTCTCCCAAACAAGACATGCAGGAAGATACAAGGTGTCTTACACATAAATCCCTACTGTTTCAACATCTGGGTGAAGAGGAGAAAAGGGAGCATGGAATTCAGGATGAACGGGCCATATTGTCACACACTCATACTCAACTGGATATGATACAACAGAAAGGCAGGAGGAGAAGGAAAGAAAAATGTGGCCTGAGCAGGATAGTGAGCAAACAGGCAGGCTCTCTGGGGAATTCCTAGGCTTTGAAACATTAAGTCTGTCTGTCTTAGCCTCAAAATTGTCCAGGAAAAAAAAGAAAAAGTACCTCTTTCTTTTCCACACTTCGGGTGATCTTGGTGAAGATCTCATGAAATCTGTCCAAATCTCATGAAATCTCATCCAGATATCAAGAGATCCCTATATCCAAATCTCATGAGATCTCATGAAAACTTTGTGACCTCTCTCCAAAACTCATGAGATCTTGATCCAAATCTCATTAGATCTCCATCCAAACCTTGTGAGATCTCATTCCATATCTCATCCAAATCTCAAGATATCTTGAGTCTGGCCAGTGAGATCAAGGGGCAAAACCTGTTGGAACATTGACCTAACACCTGGGAACTTGGGAAGATTTGAACTCCCTCACAGTGCCTACTTGCCACCACTTATGTCAGTACAGATTGCACATCAGTATTTCTGGTTTCAAAATTTGTCCCAGACAGACATGCAGGAAGACCCATGTTATCTCACACCTAAATCCCTGGTGTTCAGCATCCTTGGTGAAGAGAAGCTAATTAGGGATCATTTAGGATGAATGGGCCCTGTGGACTCTTATTGTGAACACTCAACCAGAGGTGTTAGAAACAGAAGAGTAAGAGTGGAAGGAAAAAGCAATTTCCCTAGGCAGTACAAATGAGCACATGGACAGGATCCAAAGGCACTTTCCCAGGCTATCAACAACTTAATGATGTCTCTGTTAGCCTCACAACACCCCAGGAAAAAAGGAAATGATACACCTTTATTTAACTGGATCTCCCATGATCTTGGGGCAAATCTCACGAGATCTTAGTCCAAATCTTTTGAGATTTCATTCAAATCTTGTGAGATTTTCACAAGCCATTGAGATCTAGGGCCAAAACCCATTGGAGGTGCGGCCAAACTCCCCATCCCTTGGGGGGAATAGGCAGTCCAAAGCAAAGCTTGCTTGTGCCCCTTTTGTATGTAGGGATGGCATTTCTCAGGATAGGGCATAATGTCCAATATTTCCAGTTACAGAAATGTTCCCAGACAAAACTGCAGGTAGATTCAAGATGTCTCACGCCTAAATCTCTGAAGTTTCACTATCCTGGGTGAAGAGGGGTTAACAAGGGAGCACTGAATACAGGATGAATAGGCTCCCTGGACACTTGTTCACACTAAACCAGAGAAGACAGAAACACAGGGGTAAAAGGAGAAGGCAGAGGAAATGTGCCATGGAGAAGAATATGTTATGACACAGGCAGGTTCCCTGGGGGCTTTTCCAGATTTTGGCACATTAAGACTGTCTGTGTTTGCCTCAAAACACCCCAGAATAAAAAGTAAAGATACCTCTTTTTTTTTTTTTTTTTAAGCTGGATCTCATGTAAACTTGGGGCAATCTCTGGAATTTTCTGGCTACATTTCAGGAATCCTCCAGCTACCTCTCAGGAGTCCTCCAAATAAACCTCATGAGAACTCTTACAAATCTTGAGAGATCAAACTCCACTCCATTGATCTGGTCCAAGATCCCTTTTGAGGAAGAGGCAAGATGACAGAGGAGTAGGGGGCCCCATTTCAACTGGTTCTCTGAATTTAGCTGGATATCTACCAAACCATTCTGAACATGCATGAAATCAACCTGAGATATAAGAACATATATCTGGGGGACACCTGGGTGGCTCAGTTGGTTAAGCTACTGCCTTCAGCTCGGGTCATGATCCCAGGGTCCTGGGATCGAGTCCCACGTCGGGCTCCTTGCTCAGCGGGGAGCCTGCTTCTCTCTCTGCCTCTGCCTGCCACTCTGCCTGCTTGTGTTCTTTCTCTCTCTCTCTGACAAATAAATAAATAAATAAAATCTTTTTTAAAAAAAATAATATATATCTGGATCTCTACAAGCAGAAAAGCACTGCCTTTTGCAAGATATAAAGAGCAAGTCGTGAATCTACAGGGCAGAGTCATGAATCTGCAGGGAGCTATCAGAAGATAAACAGAAGGGGGAGGGAGCCTCCATAAGCTGACTCCTGGAAAGGGATATATAATGGGAGTGCAAAAGCATAACCCTTAGAAATCTACTCTAGGGAGCGACATCCCTCTCTGAAAGGGGCTCTAGAAATGAAAAGGCATTTCCTTTTCACTTGGAAATTGAAGTGGAAATTCTAGATAGACCATTGTGGTGTTGGAATACAAGAGCCTCAGAGCCAAAGAGGCTTCCTGGACTGGCCAAGTACCCAAGCAGTAGGTCCAGAAAGCAAGTTATGGTCAGTGAGCCCAGGAAGGGTCTCTCAGCTTGAATTGCCATAAACTGCAAGCCCAGCTGGTTGAGAATCATTCTTCTCAACCTAAAAAATTGGGCAGCCTAAAAAATCAAGAGACTGCACCAATGACCAGGCAAAAGCTCAGAGTGGTAGCAGTCAGGAAAGGGCTTTAGAGCAGCACCCAGACAGGATCCAAGAGCTGCAAGTGCATACACAAGCCCACAGCTGCTTGCTGTTAAAGAAACACAAAGGGCAAGGACACTCCCAGCCCCTAGGACAACCTCTGAGAGAGTCACTGTGGGCATGCACCATGGGAGGCTATGGTTTGGGGCAGCACATTCAGAAATGGAGACTGTTTGTCCTGGAACATTCAATGAAGACAGCAGATTGTGATTTCATTGTTCTGGGTCAGAGTGACCATTTTTGCTCTGACCCCCAGAAGAGGTGGGGGAAAGCAGCCAGAGAACAAAAGCTCAAAATACCAGTTTTCACTGAGCCCATTACTCCCCCCAAAGGGGGGAGGGCAACTCTGCCCAAATAGGGTTGAATGAGAAACAATGTGGCAGTCTCCTCCCCCAGAATACAAGCTGGAAGAACAAGAGGACAACAACCTTATGAATCCCATAAGACTGTAGAGTACCAACACCAGGGGAAAATAGTATATTGAGCTCCACGCATTGTCTCACGGTGTGTTTATTTTTCAGATACAACTCTCTTTTTCTTTTTATTCTTTCTCTTATGCATCTTCTCTGTTTTTCCTTTTTTTTCTGGTTTTTTTTTTTTTACCTTTTTCTCATTTCAATAGATGTTTAATATATCAACTTATATTTCATGGTAGCTTTTCAGCTTGTATTTTCTCACACATATATATTTTACATAGATACATGTGTTGATGTAGTCATTTCTCTCTCTTCAATATCATGTATATATTCAATATTTTATATATCTATGTGTGTGTGTGTGTGTGTGTGTGTACCAGTTTTATTCCCTGTAACTCTGGGAACTATTGTCCTTTAACAAAGAGAACAAAATACACCCAAGAAGAACTGAAACACCCTACCTTGCCCCCACTAAGAAATTTTAGTCCCACTCCACTCACCCCTCTTTTCTAATTTTAATTTTTTACTTTTATAAATTTTATTCTTGGGTTTCATCTTAGCTTTTTTTTTTCCATGGTGGCTTCCAATCACTCTGGATTTCCCTAGGGTGAATCTTGTCTGGGTCGTGCTTGATATTTTGGACTGTGTACATTCCCTCAACCAACCCTCAAACAGAATGAAGGCGGAGGAACTCCCAACAAAGAAAAGAACCAGAGACAATGACCTCTCCCACAGACCTAATAGATATGGCTATAAGAAAGATGTCAGAGGTAGACTTCAGTGTAGCAATTCAGAGTAGCAATTATGAGGTCAATAACTAGACTTAAGAAAACCATTAGTAGCAATATAGAATCTAAGGGCAGAAATGAGAGCTAATCAGGCTGAACTTAAAAATGCTCTGAATGAGATTCAGTCTAAACTGGATACTCTAACAGCTAGAGTAAATGAGGCAGAAGAATGAGTTAGTGATCTACAGGTTATGCTGATAGAAAGGAAGGAAACTGAGGAGGCCTAGGACAAACAACTAAAAACCCAAGAGAATAGACCCAGAGAGATGAACAATGCCATGAAACACTCCAATGTCAGAATTATTGGGATCCTTGAGGGGACGGAGAGAGAAAGAGGACTAAAAGGCATATTGAGAAAATCATAGCTGAGAATTTCCCTAATCTGGGGAAGGAAACAAGCATTCAAGTCCAAAAGGCAGAGAGGACCCCTCCCAAGATTAATGAAAACAGACCAATGCCCTAGCATATAATAGTAGGACTTACAAATATTACCAAGGAAGCCATACTGAGAACAGTTAGGGGGAAGAGATTCCTTATGTACAGAGGGAGGAACATTAGAATAACATCAGACCTGTCCACAGAAACATGGAAAGCCAGAAAAGCCTGGCAAGACATATTCAGGGTACTAAATGAGAATAACATGCAGCCAATAATACTATATCCAGCAAGACTGTCATTCAGAATGGATGGACAGACAAGGAGCTTCCAGGACCAGCAGAACTATCACTCAAGAATATGTGACCATGAGAGGAGTCAAGATGGCAGAGAAGTAGCAGGCTGAGACAACATCAGGTAGCAGGAGATCAGCTAGATCGCTTATCAAACCATTTTGAATGCCTACAAATCCAACAGGAGATCAAAGAGAAGAAGAGCAACAATTCTAGAAATAGAAAATTGACCACTTTCTGAAAGGTAGGACCAGTGGAGAAGTAAATCCAAAGCGACAGGAAGATAGACTGCCGGGGGAGGGGCCAGCTCCCGGCAAGCAGCGGAGCAATGGAGCACAAAATAAGAATTTTAAAAGTCTGCTCCACTGAGGGACATTGCTCCAGAGGCTAAGCCGGGGTGAAGCCCACTTGGAGACAGTGTCGTCTCAGGTCCCACGGGGTCACAGAAGGATCAGGGGTGTCTGAGTTTTGCAGAGCTCACAGGTATTAGAGCAGGGAAGCCAGCTACAGAGACAGAGCTGAGGAGAGAGCTCTCAATTCAGGGTTGCCTTGAACCAGGATCCATGGCACAGGCCACTGCTCTGTGAGCGGGGACACCACAAGATCTGGGGAGACCCCCCTGAAGAGCTCAGGGATCTGTGGGGTTTAGAGACTCCAGGCAAAGCTGTGTGCCAGAAACAGAGATTCTTGGTCACAGACTGGGTGAGCTTGGAGCACAGCCAGAGGCCAGGGAGACAGGAGTGATTGAGCGATTTTCTCCAAGGACACACTGAGGAGTGCAACCCCGAGCTCTCGGCTCCTCCGGGCCAGAGATTGGGAAGCCACCATTTTCACTCCCATCCTCCAGAACTCTATGGAAAGCATTCAGGGAACAAAAGCTCCTGAAAGCGAATGCAGCAAGCAGATTATTTAGCCTGGCCCCTGGTAAGGGCGGTGCAATTCTGCCTTGGGCAAAGACACTCAAGAATCACCTCAACAGGCCCCTCCCCCAGAAGATCAACAAGAAATCCAGCCAAGACCAAATTCACTTACCAAAGAGAACAGTGGAATTCCAGAGGAGGAGAAAGCAAAGCATGGAATTCATGGCTTTCTCCCCATGATTCTTTAGTCTTGCAAAGTTAATTAATTTTTAATTGTTTTTTTCTTCTGCTAAATTTTTTTAACTTTTACCCTTTCTTCTTTATAACTTTTTTAACTAGTTTATCTTAACAATACCTTTCATTAAAAAAAAAAAGTCTTTTTTGAACCTTCATTATTGTAGTCATATTTTATCCTTCATTGTATCTAACTTTATTTTTTGTATACACATAGGGTTTTTTCTTCTAAAAAAAATTGGGGGTACAACTTCTTCTAATAGATCAAAATACACCCTAACTCTAGCACAGGGCTTTGTTGTAGTCTCCAGCCTGAGCAAATTCTCTCCACTTTCTTTTCCTTTATACTCCCAACCAACTTATCAACTCCTTTTAAAGAAAGTTTTTAAAAAGGTTTTTTCAACTTTATAGTCATATTTCATCCTTCATTGTATTTACCCTTATATATGTTTTTCATCCTTTAAAATTTGGGGAGGTACTTCCTTCTAAAAGACCAAAATACTCCCAAAATTAAGTGGGTGACCCTGTTCTAGTCACTAGTCTAATATATATTTTTTCTTTTTTATATTTTTTCTTCATTTGTTTTCTTTTTTCAATTTTTTTTTCTGAACTTCTTTTTACCCTCTTTCTCCCCCCACGATTTGGGGTCTCTTCTGATTTGGTTAAAGCACATTTTCTTGGGGTCTTTGCCACCCTTTTAGTATTTTATTCACTCCTTCATATATTCTTATCTGGATAAAATGACAAGGCAGAAAAACTCACCACAAAAAAAAAAAAAAAAAAGAACAAGAGACAGTACCTAAGGATAGGGACCTAATCAATACTAACATGGGTAATATGTCAGATCTAGAGTTCAGAATGACGATTCTCAAGGTGCTAGCCGGGCTCAAAAAAAGCATGGAAGATATTAGAGAAACAATGTCTAGAGAAATAAAAGCCCAGTCTGGAGAAATAACTAAAATCTAACCAAGTTGAAGTCAAAAAAAGCTATTAATGAGGTGCAATCAAAAATGGAGACTCTTACTGCTAGGATAAATGAGGCAGAAAAGAGAATTAGAGATATAGAAGACCAAATGTCAGAGAATAAAGAAGCTGAGAAAAAGAGAGACAAACAACTACTGGACCATGAGGGGAGAATTAGTGAGATAAGTAATACCACAAGACGAAACAACATTAGAATAACTGGGATTCCAGAAGAAGAAGAAAAAGAGAGGGGAGCAGAAGGTATATTGGAGAGAATTATTGTAGAGAATTTCCCTAATATGGCAAAGGGAACAAGCATCAAAATCCAGGAGGTGCAGAGAACCCCCCTCAAAATCAATAAAAATAGGTCCACACCCCGTCATCTAATAGTAAAATTTACAAGTCTTAGCAACAAAGAGAAAATCCTGAAAGCAGCCCAGGACAAGAAGTCTGTAACACACAATGGTAAAAATATTAGATTGGCAGCAGACTTATCCACAGAGACCTGGCAGGCCAGAAAGAACTGGCATGATATATTCAGAGTACTAAACAAGAAAAACATGCAGCCAAGAATACTATATCCAGCTAGGCTATCATTGAAAATAGAAGGAGAGATAAAAAGCTTCCAGGACAAACAAAAACTAAAAGAATTTGTAAACACCAAACCAGCTCTACAGGAAATATTGAAAGTGGTCCTCTAAGCAAAGAGAGAGCCTAAAAGTAGTAGATCAGAAAGGAACAGACACAATATACAGTAATAGTCACCTTACAGGCAATACAATAGCACTAAATTCATATCTCTCAATAGTTACCCTGAATGTAAATGGGCTAAATGCCCCAATCAAAAGACACAGGGTATCAGAATGGATAAAAAAACAAAACCTATCAATATGCTGTCTACAAGAAACTCATTTTAGACCCAAAGACACCACCAGATTTAAAGTGAGGGGGTGGAAAACAATTTACCATGCTAATGGACATCAGAAGAAAGCTGGGGTGGCAATCCTTATATCAGAACAATTAGATTTTAAGCCAAAGACTATATATAATAAGAGATGAGGAAGGACACTATATCATACTCAAAGGGTCTGTCCAGCAAGAATATCTAACAATTTTAAATATCTATGCCCCTAACATGGGAGGAGCCTATATATATATATATATATATATATAACAAAGTATATATATAATTTGTTTATAGCCAATTAAAAACAAAATCAAAGAAACACATCAACAATAATACATTAATAGTAGGGGACTTTAATACTCCCCTCACTGAAATGGACAGATCATCCAAGCAAAAGATCAACAAGGAAATAAAGGCCTTAAATGACACACTGGACCAGATGGACATCACAGATATATTCAGAACATTCCATCCCAAAGCAACAGAATACACATTCTTCTCTAGTGCACATGGAACATTCTCCAGAGTAGATAACATCCTGGGTCATAAATCAGGTATCAACTGGTATCAAAAGATTGGGATCATTCCCTGCATATTTTCAGACCATAATGTTCTGAAGCTAGAACTCAATCACAAGAGGAAATTTGGTAAGAACCCAAATACATGGAGACTAAAGAAAATCCTTCTGAAGAATGAATGGGTCAACCAGGAAATTAAAGAAGAATTGAAAAAATTCATGGAAACAAATAATAATGAAAACACAACAATTCAAAATCTGTGGGACACAGCAAAGGCAGTCTTGAGAGGAAAATATATAGTGATACAAGCCTTTCTCAAGAAACAAGAAAGGTCTCAAATACACAACCTAACACTACACCTAAAGGAGCTGGAGAAAGAACAACAAAGAAAGTCTAAACCCAGCAGGAGAAGAGAAGTAATAAAGATCAGGGCAGAAGTCAACGAAATAGAAACCAAAAAAACAATAGAACAAATCAACGAAACTAGGAGCTGGTTCTTTGAAAGAATTAATAAGATTCATAAACCCCTGGCCAGACTTATCCAAAAGAAAAGAGAAAGGACCCAAATAAATAAAATCATGAATGAAAGAGGAGAGATCACAACCAACAACAAAGAAATACAAACAATTATAAGAATATATTATAAGCAACTCTACACTAGCAAATTTGACAATCTGGAAGAAATGGATGCATTCCTAGAGACATATAAACTACCACAGCTGAATCAGGAAGAAATAGAAAACCTGAACAGACCCATAACCAGTAAGGACATTGAAGCAGTCATCATCAAAAATCTCCAAACCAAACAAAGAAGAGCCCAGGGCCAGACGGCTTCCCAGGGGAATTCTACAAAACATTTAAAGAAGAATTAATTCCTATTCTCCTGAAACTGTTCCAAAAAATAGAAATTGAAGGAAAACTTCCAAACTCATTTTATGAGGCCAGCATCACCTTGATCCCAAAACCAGACAAGGATCCCATCATAAAAGAGAATTACAGACCCATATCTTTGATGAACACAGATGCAAAAATTCTCACCAAAATACTAGCCAAAAGGATCCAAGAGTACATTAAAAGGATTATTCACCACGACCAAGTGGG
>NW_019154092.1:3673386-3872847 GCF_002288905.1 Enhydra lutris kenyoni | reverse complement strand
CAGACCTGTACCCCTGGGGATAAAAATATATTATATGTTTATAAAAAATAAAATTAAAAAAAAAAAGAAAGAAATTAATGACGCCCTGAACAAACCAATGTCAGAATTACTGGTGTGCCTGAGGGGAAAAAGAGAGAGGGGCCAGATGTATATTTGAGCAAATCATAGCTGAGAACTTCCCTAATCTGGGGAAGGAAACAAGCATTCATGTCCAAAACGCAGAGAGGACACCTCCCAAAATCAATAAAAATAGATCAACACCCCAACATATAATAGTGAGGCTTGCAAATCTTAGAACCAAAGAAGCTATCCTGAGAGCAGGTTAGACAGGAATTTCCTTACCTACAGACAGAGGAACGTCAGACTAACATCAGAACTATCCACAAAAACCTGGCAAGTCAGAAAGGGCTGGCATGATATATTCAGGGTACTAAATGGAAAGAACATGCAGCCAAGAATACTTTACCCAGCAAGGCTGTCATTCAGAATAAAAGGAGAGATAAAGAGTTTCCAGGAAAGACAGAAACTGAAAGAATATTCCATTGTCTATATATACTACATCTTTTGTATCCATTCATCTATAGATAGACACTTGGTTGATTCCATATGTTAGCTATTGTAAATAATGCTGTTATAAACATAGGAGTGTGTGTATCCCTTGGAATTAGTGTGTTTCCACATTCTTTGAGTAAATACCCAGTACCGCAATTACTGAATTGTAGGGTAGTTCTGTTTTCTTTTTTTTAAATAATCATGTACTTTATTTTTTATTGCATTATGTTAGTCACCATAGAGTACTTCATTAGTTTTTGATTTAGTGTTGCATGTTTCATTGTTTGTGTATAAAAACTGAGGGTTTCAGAGGGTAGTTCTATTTTCAACTTTTTGAGGAACCCCCTCAAATCCATACTGTTTTCCACAGTGGCTGCACTAGTTTGCATTCCCACTGAGAATGCATGAATATTCCTTTATCTCCACATCCTCACCAATACTTCTTGTTCAATAAATGTTTAATCTGAAGATGATGGTTTAATTTGACTACAGGCCTTTGGTGACAGATCATCTGAAAGAAGTTCAGGCTCTTGTGTACATGAATTGGTGAGTTTATAATTCACACATAATAGTCAAGGGAAACTTGCCTTTTGTTTTTGTTTTGTTTTGTTTTGTTTTGTTTTTAAAGAGAGAGAGCAAGAGTGAGCACAGGCAGATAGAGTGGCAGGCAGAGGCAGAGGGAGAAGCAGGCTCCCTGCTGAGCAAGGAGCCCGATGTGGGACTCGATCCCAGGACGCTGGGATCATGACCTGAGCCGAAGGCAGCCGCTTAACCAACTGAGCCACCCAGGCGTCCCGAAACTTGCCTTTTGAATCTGCAGCTGGCTTTTCTACAGGCAGGCCAGTAGGGGATACAGGAAATAAAGAACAAAAAAGTATATAAAGATACAATGAGAAATTAAGTGAATGTCCTGCAGGTTCTAGACTTTGCTGCTTCCTGATGGCACACAGGAGAGGAATGAGGCATAAACAAGTCAGTTGCAAGAGAAAGAGAGCAAGAGAAAGAAAGCTGTTCTACAACAGTAGAAAAGACTGTTGCCCCGAACAACTCCTCAGTCCCATTTTTATTAGATATAGACAGTAATCAACAAAGGAGCCGAAGAAGGCTACACATTAATCATATGCCTTGTAGATAAACAAGAAGGGAGGCAAAATATATCTGGTCAAGCAGTATAAAGTTTATAGTTGAGCAAGCACATTTAAAAGGATCATCTAATTAGCCACAGGTGCTCTCGGGAGGAAGGGGAGATAACAGAAAAATGAAGCAGGCGGCATTCCACCCTTAATGGCATCCCTAGCTGCTTGGCTTCAAGGACGTATATCATCCTCTCCCCCAGAGGCCTGTTGCCTGCATATGTTTTTCTTAGGGCTATATCTAAACATGCTTGGTAACTAGTACAATTTCTCATGGGTTATATTTTAAGTAATACATTGTTCTGAGGGACAGTTACAACACTTAAGGAGTAATTTAAAAAAGGAATGTCTAGGGAAAAATGAAACAAGATGAAACCAGAGAGGGAGACAAACCATAAGAGACTCTTACTCTCAGAAAACAAACTGAGGGGGCACCTTGGTGGCTCAGTGGTTTAAGCCTCTGCCTTCGGCTCAGGTCATGGTCTTGGGGTCCTGGGATCGAGCCCCGCATCGGGCTCTCTGCTCAGCGGGGAGCCTGCTTCCCCCACTCTCTCTGCCTGCTTCTCTGCCTACTTGTGATCTCTGTCTGTCAAATAAATAAATGAAATTTAAAATAAAAAAAAAAACAAACTGAGGGTTGCTGGAGTGGAGGGGGCGGGGGGGTGGGGTGGCTGGGGGATGGACATTGGGGAGGGTATGTGCTATGGTGAGTGCTGTGAGTTGTGTAAGACTGATGAATCACAGACCTGTACCCTTAAAACAAATAATATATTATATGTTAATAAAAAATTTTTAAAAAGAAGGAATATCTGAGAACTGACACTGTAACTGCAACTGAAACATTGGAGTGCAGGCAGGGGTATGTGTGTGGGTGTCGGGTTGGAAATGAGAGGAGATAAAGGCAATGCTTGATTGTGTTGGTATGGTCCTGAGATCTATCAAGATTAATCCCTGAATAAAGAGTGGAACCACAATTTAAGATTAGAGACTAGAAGAAAAGTAATTTTTATTTTGGAGAGGAAGTCTTTAGTGTGAGATGCATTTCATTTTTTTTTAGTTTATTTATTTATTTATTTATTTATTTATTTATTTATTTATTTATTGAACAGAGAGAGAGAGAGATCACAAGCAGGCAGAGAGGCAGGCAGAGAGGCGAGTGGTGAAGTAGGCTCCCCATCAAGCAGAGAGCCCAATGCGAGGCTTGATCCCAGGATCCTGAGATCATGACCTGAGCCAAAGGCAGAGGCTTAAATGACTGAGCCACTCAGGCATCCTGATGCATTTCATATTAAGTGCCTGTTTCACATGCAAGTATAGATGGTTCCTCAGAAATGAAATCCAGACATGAAATTTTAGACATTGTCATCATAGAGATAACAGTGGAAAACTGGATTGCATGAGTTTTTCAGTCAGGAGTTTGAGATGTCAAATAAGCCTAGGAAACATAAAGTTCCCCAAAGTTCCCCAAAGGTGGTCCCACAAGGGAAACATAAAGTTCCCCAAACCAACTGCTTTGGTTCCAAGTGGAAGACTGAGAAAAATTTATCCAATTTGATTATGGGAAGTAACTGTGTTGTCACGAAGATTTGTAAGTATGCATATCAAAATCCTCAGGGAGCTCACCCTTAGTCCCCCAGAGGCTGAAGGGAGGCAGGAATTGTTGCTGGGTGCAGCTCTTTGGGTTCACTTGAAGAGGAGGAAATACACTGGGCATGAACTAGAGATAAACTGGTTCAGAGGAGGATCTGTTTCCAGAAAGAAAAGACTGAAGGAGTTTACAGGGTTGGATTAAAGTAAAGGAGATTAGCTTCTAATTAATAATAAAATGTTCTCCAAAGAACAGGATAGAAGGGGATACATTTGAGAAACTGGACTTACCCGGGGATAGATATAACCTTCAATGGGGAGGGATGCAGGGATATTTGTGGGTTCATGGCCATGAGCTGCAGCTTTGCTTCAGATGGTCTAATTCATCTGTGTAGTTGGTGGGGAACCCATTCTGAAAGTGAAGGAATGGGTGAGAATCTCTGAGATTCAAGACAATGTGAATATCTAAAGTGCTATAAAGCAGGAAGAATAATTTAATCATCAAGGCCTAGAGGGATGCCATGTATTTATAGAATGCACTGGGGCTATGACAGATGCAGCCCTAAGACAGGGAGATATCCTGGTCCTCTGGGTTTGGGTCTGGACCAGCATGGGTGCTGAAAGGTCATAAAGGCTGAGGATTGTCCTGGTGGGAGAGACTGATCTATGAACTGAGGAGAGAGATGGGGCTGGCTTAGGAAGTTAGGTCAGCACCTTGGAGAGTATTGTGTGGTGCGAGAAGGGGGGCACCTGGTGTCAGCATGTGAACAGTGAAGGGTGTGATAAGACCTTTCCCGACCCTGAGCTCTGTCCTACAGAGGTGACATATCCAGGGAAAACCTAGGTCTGGGACCCACGCCTTGGAACCAGCATGTTTGGGGACTGGAGGTGCAGAGACAGGCAGAGCTGAGCTTACATGCCAGCTCTGTCATTTTCTAGACATGTGATTTCATCATTTCAATAAAGCTTTCTGAACCTAGCTCTTGTCCTTGTTAAAAGGATGACCAATCCATAACTAGCAGACTTATAATGAGGATTAAATGAGTAAATACATGTAAATCCCAATCAGAGGGTCTCAGCACTACCAAAAACGGTTCCTTTTCTTGGTATTTCCCAGGTCAAAGTGTTATCATCTATGCCAGTTCCTTACACTCTAACAGTATTTGTCCATGCAGTCCATTTAATGATTAACATTGATTTAAGTAGCACTTCACAGTCCACAAGTGCTTTCAAATGCTAGGACAGAACTCAGCTACCACTTCATTAAGATATCTGAAGGAGTGAACTCAATTTCCTCCCAAACTAAACTTCTTTCTGTATTTGTAGAGCCTGTCTGGCCCCACAGGGATTGTGGTACCCAGAAGTAGACCCATGATTTTTGTCCTCCAGCTTCTTACCTATGCAAAGTCCTTTTAAAAAGTGCCTGATTTGCATGATGAGAGTCACCAAACCTCCAGCAAGACATGAGTCCTTGGATTGTTCCTCCCACCATTAAATAGATCTAAAGTAGCCTGGCCATGTCCTAGGCTACGGAGGGCAGAACTGGGATTGCTGTCCTGTTGCTGCCTGAAACCCACATGTGGACGAGCCAAGATGCATCCAGAGGGTAGGGGCAGGGCACAGCAGGGAGGAGGGCGGCTCCAAAGAACTAGGGTGGGTGTTAGAGAAGCAATGCATGTACATTTAACCAGGAATTATTAACTCAGAAATTCCAGAGTGGAGTCCTTACCTTGGAGACAAAAATCCCCATGTGACAAGTATGAGGGTTTCCTAGGATTTGGCGTAAATCTTAGAAATTAAATGTTAATTGAATAATAATTTAGAACAGATCTAATTAAAGTACAAAACCCTATATATTCGTTTCCTGTGGCTGCCTGTAACAAAATGCAGCAGGCTGGATGACTTAACAAATATTTATTTCTCACAGTCTGGGGGCCACAAGTCCCAGATAAAGGTGCCAGCAGGTTTGGTTTCTCATGGTCTTTCCTCTGTGTGCCCACACTCCTGGTGCCTCTTCCTCTTCCTATAAGGACACCAGTCCTATGAGATCAGACCCTGCCTTATGACCTCATTTAATTTCAGTTGACTCCTTAAAGGCCCTGTCTGCAGATATAATCATATGGAGGGCTTGGGCTTCAACATATGGAGTTCAGGAGGACATACTCTAGTTTGTACAACCTATGACTTTCATTTTGTTATCTGCACAATGGGGATATGAATGTCTTCCTTATATAAAGAGTAGCCAATCCTTTCTTCCTTTTGACCCTGGGGAGAGGAGAGGGCTCACTCTCTGTCTGTCTCAGACCCTTCTGCGCATAACCTGTGGGTTGGGTTAGGTAGGGGTCACTCTAGGTGAATGTTTGTGGATTCAGGACTACCAATTCTATCTATGTGGTCTTTTATGCTTTAAAAGACTGGATTCTCATAGCTTCTTCGTCCTTTATCAACTTTATCTGCTCAGTTTCCTGATGTTCCTGCATAAGAATGCAGAGGAGGACAAGTGGTGGCTGGGTTCCTGCCAATGAAACAATGAATAAGGACTTGCTCTTACTTCTGAGTTGATACACCTTTGGCCAAATAGTCAGGTTTCTTCTGTGGGCCTGAATATTCTAAGCTCACCAAGGAAATGTCAATAATACCAGTTATGTTCACCACCACATTAGCCATATGATAGGTCAGGGGCTGATGTGGAAATAATCTCTTTCTGAACATTTATACTCACTTGTTCCATCTTCCATTAAGGTTATGACTTCACAGAACAGATAGGAGAGATTTTTTTCTTTCTTCTTTTTTTTTTTTTCATCCAGCCCTTGGGTTCAGCAGAGAAATAATTCACCATGTCAGTAAATGAAGTGGCCTTAGGCATGTGGGGAACACAGGAGATAGAGATGAGTGAGAGAAGTTCTAGACCAGTGGGAATGCAGATGCTTCATCAGGTGAATCACAGGTGCTGGGGGGAGGTTGTGCAGCCTGGAGGTGGAAGAAAGTGGGGGGATGGACCAGAAGGAACCATAAGGAATTGTTTATCTACTTCCTCCGATTTTAAATATATTAAAGTTTTTATATACTATACTCAAATATTTTGATAACTTTGAAAAAGATAAATAAAATTCCCTTACCAAACTTGTTCACAACTGCTTCCCTTTGTTATTAAACTTTGATCAAATTTGAAAATTGAATACAATGGGTGCAGATTATTGTTGTTTTATTTTTGACTGTGTATTGAGGAGAAAGAGTAGAGTGGACAGATTAAAATGCAGGGTGCTGGTCAAGAAATGACAGACTAGGAAGCTCCAAGCCCTCACCCCCTCCAGAGTAAAATCAGTAAAATAACCAGAATCTGTCTGAACCAGCTGGGGCCCAGGGACCCAAGAAGTTGGGAGCCACTGCTTTTTGAAACATTTTCTGCTCCCATGGTTGCTGCCCCCGGCAAGAGTACCAAAGCCCCCTGGGATGTGTGTATGTTTCTGTGTCTGCCTGTTTTTCCAGCTTTCTGCACAGCATCCCCAACCAGCCAAAATCTCCTCTATGTGTCTTGGGGCTGTTTCATGAGAACAATAGTGATAAGCATGCCACTCATTCCTGAGGCCTCAGTTGGTCTCGTGTGCAAGAGCACACAAAGATTGTGTCCAGGTGCAAAAGGATTGTTGTCCCTGTGGCTTGTCCCCACCATGTGAAGGGAATGTCTTCCCATTGGGTAAGCGGCCCAATTCTTGCAAAGAGGACTACGGTGCGGTAGGTTTGGGCTGCCAGCCTCTGCTTTGGACAGCTGGGGCAGTGAGTGAATGACTAAGGGTGCCAGGTATGTGGGGTGATGCCAAGGACACAGTGAGTCCAGGCCTGTGGATTCAGGATCTGCCCACCGAGTTTGGCCCTGGGTCTGAGTGGAAGGGAGAGGAAGAAGGGCTGGGAAGGGGCTGTCTGCCTGAGACTGTGGTGGGCAGGGGCAGAGAAGCAGGCAGGGTGGCCCACCTTTGTTTCTGAGGACATTCTTGTTCTGGCTCCATGACCTCTCAATGCTCCTTCACAGCACTGTTTACAGTCATAGGCCCTGGGTTTTTAAGTTTGAAGTTCATGGGAGATCAACACTGGTCCCTATTCTTTTATAACTATGCTTTAAAAAAAAAAAAAAAAAAAAAAACCTCTGTGTGATCTAGTCTACTTCTAAGGCCCTAATTATTAACTCTGTGTTTATAAAAATCCTAGATTTCTCATTCCATCAAGAATTAGATATACAACCGCTTCCTACATTTTCTGACTGGGATGTATTACAGATATGACATATTTAAAAAGTCCAACCAGGGATGCCTGGGTGACTCAGTGGGTTAAGCCTCTGTCTTTGGCTCAGGTCATGATCCCAGGGTCCTGGAGTTGAGCCCCGTGTCTCTGGCTCCCTGCTCAGCGGAGAGCCTGTTCCCCACCCCCCACTCATGTTCTCTCTTGCTATCTCTGCCACTGTCTCTCTCTCTCTCTCTCTCTCTCAAATAAATAAATAAAATCTTATAAATGAATGAATGAATGAATGAATGAGGTCCAAGCTGGGAAAATGAATAAAGGGAAACCTCACTAAAAGGAGTTGGACCGCCAGAAGGGGGAGTTCTCACACCTTACCACGTGTGGCAAATTGGAGCTCTCAGTAGGAATAGATTCACCTTATATTCCCCAAAGGAAGAAGTCTACTTTTCTAGCCCAGCAGGCAACAGCCCAGCCAATGAAAGACTGTCACAACACAGCCAATGAGGAGTCACTGTACTGCAGACTCCCAGTTTACTCCAGTGGATTTCTTGTTTGTTTGTTTATAACATACGTTCCCAACTCCTGTTTACTCTATAAAATAGCACTCCTCCCCTTCATTCTCCAGACTTGCCTGCAGTTTTGCTGTAGCTCGGGTGCCCTGAATTGCAATTCCCTTCTATTCCCAAATAAATCCACTTTGCTGGTAAAGCAACAGACAGTTTTATTTTCAAGGTTAACAAACCCTTCTTCCTTGTCTTGGTGGTCCCCCAGACATCGGGTCTAAATAGAATCTACCACTGTTCACCTAACGACCCTGATCCAACCTCCCCAAACATTTATACATCCTGTGTCTCCCCATGTCCTAGATAATCCATTACCCTCTCCTGTCCATTCTTCCTCTGATGTGTGTCTACAAACACTTCTCTCCATTTCCACAACTACCCAGTCGCCCACCCCTTCACCCAACTATTTAACATTTCGCTCTTTGAAGTACCTCTGTGTCATTTCCTATTTGAGGGCTGTGATGAACAGAGTTGCTAAGAACATTCATTTTCTGGGGGCCTGGGTGGCTCGGTTGGTTAAGCATCTGCCTTCGGCTCCGGTCATGATCTCAGGGTCCTGGGAATGAGCCCCATATCGGGCTCCCCACTCAGTAGGGAGTCTGCCTGTCCCTGTCCCTCTCCCTCTGCACAGCCCCACTGCCTGTGTGCTCGCTCTCTCACTCTCTCTAATAAATAAATAAAAATAAGTAAAAAGAACATTCATGTCCAGAATTTTGTGTGAACATAGGGTTGTTGGACCTGGGGGTGAGGTCCTCCAGACCATTCTTGGGTTGAATGCGTCACTCCCTGGAAAGACCCATGGCGGAGGGAGGGAGGGAGGGGTGGTCCCTCCCTCTTTGGGAGCTTTGTACTATCTCTCAATGAACTTTGTTTTTCTGCCCACCACCCTTTATCTGGTCTACCTCTTCATTCTTAAAAGTGGCATGACCAAGAACCACAGACACCAAAGGAAAAGAAATTCTGCAACATGGTCATCCTGGGCCCCACACTGTGAAGTGCTACCTCATTTAGCCCCAAACATAATGACATGGAGAACAAAGGCAAAAGAAATGTGTTCATTTCTGAATTTCAGTGGGGGTGGAGGGCGGCAGGGAGAGACTCACAGGACTCTCACAAGACTCCATGAAGGTGACTTCCTAGAGGTCAAAATAATTCTGCATGGCCCAAATCCCCCTCCCCCACCACCACCACCACCATAAGTCCCTTACTGGCTTCAAACATCCAAGGCCCCAATACAACAAACACACTCTTTTCAGGCAAGACATTACAAGGGCTTAGAGATTTTCTCCCAGGAGCCAGGTAAAGATCAGACCTTTCTTTGGAATGCGCAAATTCTAAACATACCAGATCCACTGAGTTAATCATCGACTGCCCTGAATCCATTTTCTTTCCTCTGGAATAGATGCCTGGGATTGAGTTTCTGGGTCGTACTTGCATGTTTTTATCATTGTGGTTTGCTTATTTGTAGAGCCGGGGCGGGGGGGGGGGGGGGGGGGGGGGGGCGGGGGGGGAAGGGCCTCCTCCAGAGTAGCTATAACATCTTTATAACCCTACCAGCGGTGCGTGAGTGACCAGTTTCTCCATGTCCTCACCAACATCTGAGACTGTTTTCCTACATTTTATCCAAGGCATTCTGGTAGATATGTCATGATACCTCACTGTGATTTTAATTTTTTCATGTGCTCCTTTATCATCTGTATCCTCTTCGGTGACATACCTCTTCACGTCATTTGCCCATTTTGTAACCAGACTGTTTGCTTCTCACCAGTGCATTTTGAGAGTTTTTGTAGCTTCGGATATCTGCCCTTCATTCGTGTGATTATTTGGATGTGTAAACACTTCCCTTCACGATGTACTTTGTTGTTTCGTCTTCTTAAAAGGATCTTTCACAAAACCTTGGTTTTTACTTTTAATAAGCTCTAATTTGTCCATTTCTTTTGATGGGTCACACATTTGGTGTCAAGTCTAAAATCTCTTTGCCAGCCCTAGATCCCCAATTTTTCCCACAGAATTTTTTCCTAATGTTTTACATTTTATAAATAAGAGTTTTATCTATTTGGTGCTAATGTTTGTTTGAGGTGTGAGGTCAGGGATTTTAGTGTAGTTCAGTTTGCCTGTGGGTGTCCCCTTGCCCTATTTCCATTTGACGGAGATACCATCTTTCAGCCCAGGAATTACTTGTGCATGTTTGCCAAAAATCAGTTGCACATACTTGTTTGGGTTTCTACTGTTCCATTGATCTACTGCCAATACCACTCAGCATTTAGTAACTACATAATAACTTTTAAGATACAGGAGATTTTTATTCCGGTTTTTCAAAATCTCTGTAGCTATTCTAATTCCTTTGCCTTTCCATATAAGTATTTTTTTAAAGATTTTTGTCTATTTATTTGGGACAGAGAGAGTGCACACAAGAGTGGGGAGGAGCAGAGAGGGAGAGAAAAGGAGAAAGAATCTGAAGCAGATTCCCTGCTCAGCACAGAACCTCACACAGGACTCAGTCCCACAGCCTGTGAGATCATGACCTGTGCTAAAGTCAAAAGTCAGCTGCTTAACCAACTGAGCCACCCAGGTTTCCCCACCCAAGTATTCTTTTTACATGAATTTTTTTTTTTTTTTTTCAAGAGAAGTTCTATCACTTGCTGTTTTCATTTAGCAGGTCATTATCAACATCTTCCCATGTCAGTACCTCTAGATCTGCCTCTTCTAAACAGTAAAACTAAAAATAAAGTAAAACACAAATTCACCGTATTGATGTCCTGGAATTTACCTAACCTGGTCCCTCCTAAGGGCTAGTATTTTCCCCCCAGTTTTGTTATAATAAGTAACGCTGAAATCAATATCGTATTCTACATGTATTTGCACAAATGTTCCCCACCCGTTGTCATTTGACTTTGCTTGTGCTGTGTGCAAAGACCTGTTTTGTTTAAACTGTGAGGTCAAGTTATTGATCATTTGCTTTTCGGCTTTCTGGCTTTAGAAAGCACTTTGCGCTGGTGGATCCTTTCCTTCCCCACTCCCTAATTATAAATGACAATATTCATCCATGTTCTCTTGGAGTACTTTCAACGTTTCAGTTCCCCAGTCCTTGCTCTGCTTAGCCCCCACAGAATGGACCAAGTCTCCCGGGAGCCTGGGCACCGCCTGAGTTGCTCAGGAGAACCTAGGCAGCGTGCCCGGTCTGCTAGCCTCTCCGAGAAATGTTCCAAGTTCCCCTTGTGCTCCCAGGAGGACGCCCCTGGGTGCGTTACACGCCCACAGCCCGCCCCTCCCCGCCGCCCCCGGCGGAGAGATGCGTTCCGGGGTGCGCCCCGAGGTGATCCAGCCTTTGGGTGGTGGCGGTGCAACCTTGCTGGCCAAAGATCTGGCGACGGCCCTCTGACATTAACAACGGTTGTCGAGAGCCACCTGGCGGCCGCTTTTATATAGTTTTCCCCCGGAATACCGGAGAAAATCTGCAAGGATCGGGTTTGGCCAACGCGCGACCGCAGAACTCCAGAAGGCCGGTGGCGCTAGCGGAATCTTCCCGGTCCTGCTGGGAATCTGTGCATTGGCGCGTCATCTATTCGCCGGAGAATGCACAGGCAGGGTTTTGGGGGAGTGACCATGTCGCTGTCCTCCCGGGTGCGGGTGTAGACCAGAACCTGCTGGTGCCCCTTCGCCCTCGAAAAGCAACCGTAGCCGCTGCGGGGTAACGGGAAAGCGTATGACCCGGCCTTTGGGTCTTCATGCTATCCATTTTTTCCCCTCTCCCTCTGGGAGGTGGGACCCGGCCATTCGGGGAGGACCGGATTGTACATCGTAGGCTCAGCCGCAAGCTCGCGTGGATCTCAGCTGTCAGAGGCACCTGCTGAAATTATTTTCCAAGCTCCCACTCGTAGTGGCACCCGGCAGGAGCCGTCTGTGAGGGACAGTACAGGGCCCTGGCTGGACTGCAGTACTTCTCGGGGTCCGGTGGTCGGAGTTGCCCCCAACTTTTCCCAAGTTCCCCTTCAGAGACACGGACGGGCCCTACCCACACAGATGGCCTGGAAGGTGTATCGGGGCCTGGAGGCGGGCCTGCGTGGGTCCCGCTTTTCCGAGTCCCTTTCTGGAGGTGGGGACCAGCTTGAGCCCCACGGGTGAGTCTAGATAGGACGCCCCACCCATTGCGCGTGTCTGTGTGGGACCCATTCTTCGGAACGCCCCCAAATATTCCAAGTCCCTTCTCCGGAACTGTGGCCTGGCCAGGATGACCGATACGAAGCCTGCGGAGGGCTTTACTGGGTCTCCACGTCTTGCTTCCCGTCATCTCGTCGTTGGGAACCGCAACGAGGCCAGGCTCACAAGGTTGGCGGCGCTCCCTCGTGGTTCTGGGGACCCGGATCCATTGCGGTGCGGTCCACCTCAGTGGTACTGCGCCACCCCGCGGCCCTTTTATATAGTTTACTCCCGGAGCTGGGGTTGAAAAGGTCGAGGGATCCTGACTGTGCTGCGATGCCCTAGGCAAAGCCCCGAGATACCATCGGCGAGCGCAGGATCGCTCAAGTGGCCTTCCGGAGCCGACTGGGAGCGAGCCGGAGATTGGACCTGCAGTTCTGGGAGGGAGTGCCCGTTCCCGCCACCCTCCCGAGAGGCTCGCTGGCTTGGCGCTTTAAGGATCCACCAGCGCAAAGTGCCCTTCACCGCAGGTGGTCCACAGGCCGGGCCCTGTACTGCTGGACTCCAGTTGTTGGAGGCGCTGCTCAAAAAATTTTCCAAGACCCCATTCACAGGGCCGCATTGAGTACTGGGAAGGGAACCCCCAGCGTGGCCACTGTCCCTTTTGGGGCCCGTTCTTCAGACGCACCTTCTAGGGAACTTATCCATGTATCACTCCAGGGACACGGATCAGCCCCTGCCCAAGGCAGTGAGTTGGAAGGACACTCCTGGCTGAGAAATACTGAGCTGGGCCGGGAGAAGCACTAGCACCCCTAGCGGACCCCGAGGAAAAATACATTATGAAGATAGGTGATTGAAGGGGTTTACTGGCATAGAGAATGGAAATCGAGACTTATAGGAGTGATGATTGTTACTTTTGACGTTACCATCATTCGTCATTATCATAATTGTTACTGTTTTCTTCTGGTTAACCGTAGTTATAAAAACATTGAAGTTTCTCTATCCAAGAAGACTGATTGACTTAAAATGATCAATCATGGATTCCAGTCCACGAAATTTTTTAAGAATTGAAATATAATTGACATGAACATTGTATATTAATTTCAGGTGTACAATGTACTGATTTATCTTTGTATATTTTGCAAACAGATCACCACCATCCAGTTAATATCTGTCACCAAACATACTTATAGGAATTTTTTTTCTTGTGATGAAAACTTTCAAGGTCCACTCTCCTAGATATTTTCATATAAGCAATATGTTATTATTAACTTTAGTCACCGTGGTGTACAATGCATCCCCGTGACACTCACTTATATAACTGGAAACTTGTGCCTTTTGACTCCCTTCACCAATTTGGCCCTCCTGGAGCTCCCCCAACCCCGCCATTCCCTCCTCAGGCAACCACCAATCTGTTCTCTATATCCAGGAGTTTGCTTTTGTTTTGTTTTGTTTTTCTAGATTCCACATATTGTGAGATCCTACAGTATTTATCTGTTTCTGCCTGACTTATTTCACTTAGCATAATGCCCCCAAGGTCCATCCATGGACCTTGCAACACCAAAGGCAAACTTTCATTCTTTTTTTTTTTTTAAAGATTTTATTTATTTATTGGACAGAGATAGAGAGAGATCACAAGTAGGCAGAGAGGCAGGCAGAGAGAGAGGAGGAAGCAGGCTCCCTGCTGAGCAGAAAGCCCGATGCGGGGCTCGATCCCAGCACCCCGGGATCACGACCTGAGCCGAAGGCAGAGGCTTAACCCACTGAGCCACCCAGGCGCCCCAACTTTCATTCTTTTTTATGGCTGAGTAATATTCTATTTGGTCCACAGAATTTACTTTTTTGTGTGTGCTAAGATCTTATTTATTTGTTTGACAGAGAGATAGAGAGCACAAGTAGACATAGTGGCAGGCAGAGGGAGAGGAAGAAGCAGTCTCTCCACTGAGCAGGGAGCCTGATGTAGGGCTCGATCCCAAGTCCCTGGGATCATGACCTCAGCCTAAGGCAGACTCTTGACCGACTGAGCCACCCAGGCACACTGGTGCACAGAATGTTCTAAATCTACTCAGGCGCCCAGGAGCCTGCTTGCTCCAACTAGCAAGGCCTTGACCCACAAGCTGCAGGTCCCAGCCTGGAAGGTCCGACCGCAGTCTCTGCAACAACTGGTCCCAAGCGGTCAGGACTTGATCAACCCTTTCCTTCAATATTGCTCTGTCTTCCAACACAGCAAATGGGAGAAAGCCAAATTTGCTCCGCCTCACGAATCATGCCCCTCTTCTAGTGAGCCTGACCCTCCCATCAGGACATGCCTTCCTCTTTTTTTCCACCAGAAAGCTTCCCCACTCCTCTGCCTGCCTTGGAGTGTCTGCACATGCTGGTGGCTGACCGCGGGGGCCACGTAGGGCAAGCTCTGAACAAAGCGTGCTTGTTCTCATCTGGGAGGTCTTCCTGGATCTCAGTAGTGGGGGGAAACAGACAGAGTCATACCCATTCCCCAGGTGAACTATTTTTAAAAATGTACCTACATATTTATTTAACACCCAATTTTAAAAATTGAGATATGATTCCTATACCATAAGATTCACCCTCTTAAAAATGAGCGATTCAGATTTCACAAAGCTGTACAACTGTCCCCACTACCGAATTCCAGAACATTTCACCTCTCCAAGGAGAAACTGCCTCCCATGAAATAGTTACTTCCCATTCCACCCTCTCCCCAGGCCCTGGCAACCACCAATCTGTTTTCTTTCTGTATCCATGGATTTGCCTGGAGAGTTCATGAAAATGAAACCATATAATATATGGCCTTTATATCTGACCTCTTACACTCAGCATTGTAGTTTTGAGATTCATCTGCACTTTATTATAAATCACTGATTCATTCCTTTATTTGAACTAATAATTTTACACTCTAAGCCATTTAGACATTTTCCTCCACATGCTACCACAAAAAAAGGCGGGGGGTAAATTGCATATCACATTACATTTGGTTTTGTAACAATTTTTCAGCTTACCCTGCAGTGGCATTAAGTACAGCCCTCCTCCCCAGACCCAACCTGCCCCGCAAACCTGGAGCCACCAGCATGCCCAGAGGACACCTATCCACCCCAGTTACCCTGACTCAGAATGCTCTTCAGGCCCCATCTACCTGGACTAGGACCTCATGGGTGGTCTTTCCCAAGAGTGTCCAAAAGGGGTGCTCTTAGAGGGGAGGGACCCAGAGAGGCTCTGGGGAAGAAGGCGGCTCCCCACCCCTCCTCCCTGCATGGAAGTGGGCCATGCTGGGCCTGGCACAGAACCAGAAGGCTACACCTTGAGGCTGGCAGTCCCTGGAGTATCATCTAAGGTGTGCTCACCTCCTATCCATGCCAGTGCTCATGCAGACCCCAGGGGGCTTGAACCAGCAAGGGCAGAGACAGATGCTGTTTGCAGCCTTTGGTAGGCACCTATTGGTGAACCACCGTGCAGGCCTTCAGGATTTCAGAATAAGGCCTGCCATCATCTGCAGATAATTACACTCCTTTTGAGAAGCAGTTCTTGACCTGCTACTGGGTCTCAGTAGAGACTGAATACTGAACTGTGGCTACCAAGTCACCATGCCCTCTGAGCTCCCCATCATGGATGCCATCTGATCCACCAAGCTGTAACAGGCATGACAGCAGCACCTCCTTATCAAGTGGAAGTGTACAGCTGTCATTGGGCCTGATCATGCCCAAAAGCCACGGTACATGAAGACATGGCCCAAATGCCCACGGTCCCCACTCCTGCTATAGCCTTCTCTCCCAGCCAGCACCCATGGCCTGCATGGGGAGTTTCCGATGCTGATGATGTGGGTGTGGTTTCTAGGTGGTTCTGCACAATGGGCAGGCACCACCTGGAAATGGAGAACAACATACTACAGCCCCTCTCTGGGGCCCTCCCTGATGGACAGTGGTAAAGGGAAACCCTCCTAGTGTGCAGTCCAGCAGTGCCCCTCATTGTGCTTTTTGCTAGGAAGGAGAAAGCGCCAGATGTACCAGTACCAGTTCAGGGGCTGTGGCCAATGGCTTGGCTGGATAGTCAGGAACTTGGAAGGAACACGACTGGAAAACTGGTGGAAAACTTGGGAAAAGAAGTGTGTGGATACACCTTTCCGTACAGGCAAAAAATAAATAAAAATGAAGATACTTGTGTCCAATGTGAATGCTCACCAAACGGTGATGACCTCAACAGAGGAAGTGTTTCATCATTGAGGGGACAGCATGATCTCTTCTCTGGATACCAGTCAGCCTGTTTGCTCAGCCACCCCTGTCATCGCCCACTGAACTTGTGAACAAAGTGGCCATGGTGGCAGGGATGATGGTTATATATAGATTCAGCAAAATGGACTTCTACTCACCAAGGCTGACTTGGATATGGTCACCACTGAGTACCCAGTATGTCAGCACCAGAGACCAACACTGAGCCCCAATATTGTGCCACTATCCAGGGGTAATAAGCCAGCTTCCTGGTGACAGGTTTATTCCACTGGACCCCTTCACCATGGAAGGGGTGGCATTCTGTCCTTAACGGAATAGACAGTTACTCTGGATACAGATTGCCTTCCCTACACAATGTTTCTGCCAAAATTACCACCCATGGACTTACAGAATGCCTTATCCACTGTCATGTATACAACCCCACATTGCTTACAACCAGGAAACTCACTTCACAGCCCCAGCAGGGCAGCCATAAGCCCACGCTCATGGAATTCACTGATCTTACCATGTTCCCCACAACCCTGAACCAGTTGGCTTAACAGGATGCTAGAGTGGTCTTTTGAAGACTCAGTTACAGTACCAGCTAGGTGGCAATACTTTGTTGGGTTGAGGCATGGTTCTCCAGAAGGTTGTATCTTCTCTGAACCAGTGACCCACAGATGGTGCTGTTTGTCCAACAGTCATAGGTCCAGGAAGTTTGTCCAGGAGTCATAGGTCCAGGAAGCAAGGGATGTAAATAGAAATGGCACCACTCCCATTACCCTAGGTCACCCACTAGCAACATTTCTGATTCCCAGTCCCACAGCCTCGCGTTCTGCTGGCCAGAAGGTCTTAAAACACAAGGGGAGAAAAGCTACCACCAGGAGACACAACGATTCCATTGACCTGGAGCTTAGGACTGCCACTCGGCCACTTTGGTCTCTTCATGCCTCTGAATCAATAAACAAAGGAAAGGAATTGTGGTGTTGCCTGGGGTGACTAATTCTGACTACCAAGGGAAAATTGCACTACTACTCCATGATAGAAGTAAGATACAGTATGTCTGGAGTACAGGAGATCCCTTAGGGCCTCTCTCAGTTTCACCATGCCCTGTGATCCAGGTTAATGTAAAACTGCAATGACCCAAGTAATAGGCAGGAATGAAGGGTTGGGTCTACCCACTGGGTAAAGAACAAAACCAGCTGAAGCGCTCATTAAAGGCGAAGGGAATATAGAAGGGAAGTGAAAGAAGGTAACTGTGGGTACCAGCTACGGCCCCATGATCGGTTACAGAAACGAGGACCATAATCATGAGCATTTCCTCCTTATCTTACTATGAATAAGTTTGTGTGTATCTTTTTTACCCTCTCTTGGGCTCTTGTTGTGTAGCATAAGATGTACCAATTTTTATCATGGGATTGAAGTACGGGCAATTCCACCTCATAGTGTTTAAGTTACGTGATACCTTCTGAAGAGAAAAGTAAACATCTCCACTTCTAGGGAAAGAGTTAGTGCCTTTTCCATTGTGCAAAGGTTATATTACATTAAGCAGAATCATGACCTCTTGAGATGTGTATGGATGCCACGTTGACAAAGGGTAGACTTTGTCACGGGTAATTTTATGTGTCAACCTGACTGGCCACGGGGAGTCCAGATTAAACAATATTTCTGGATATGTCTGAGGGCATTTCCAGGTCAGAGCAGCATTTCCATTGAATCAATCGATTCCAAAAGGTATTGCCCCCCCACAATGTGTGTGGCCCCCATCCAACCCACTGAGGGCCTGAATAGAATGAACCAAAAGGGGAGGAAGGAAGAATTCAACCTTTTTTTCTCTGACTTGCTGTTTGAGCTAGAACAACTCATTATTACATCTCTTGCCCTCAGAATGGAATTTACACCAACGGCTTCGCCATTCTCGGAACTTCAGATTCACACCGAATTGCACCATCAGCTTTTCTGGGTCTCAGTCTTGCACACGGCACACCTGTCAGCCTCTATAATAACATGAGCTGACTCTCCACATACTAACTTCATGAAAATCTACAGCACACATTGACAAACCAATCGCATGTTTGTCCTTGCCCCACACACCAAAAAGGATGACAAGGAAATAAAAGGGCCAGAAGCGCAGCACAGGTGGTGGGACACCCCAACACTGAGAACCCATTCCCCATGGCAGCAGAGGGTTTTATCATCTGCAACTCTGTTCTGAGTGACTGGGCAGCGAGCACCCACCTCAGAAGAGCCCTTAGGGAATCAGGGGGTGAGTGAAAAGTGGCCTTGAAAGAGGCCTCTGCAGGCCTCCTCCAGTGTTCTAGAAGGATCACAGATGTTCTCCCAATACTTATACCAGCCTTTGTCTGCCTTTGTCTGCATGTCCCTTATACCAGCCTTCATGCCTTTGTCTGCATGTCACATCTACATGCCAGCCCCCTGTTTTTGCAGACATACCTCCCAGGGTGCCAACACCACCAGCCCTAGGGATCTAGGGGTTTAGGAGCTAGGGGGGTCAGAACCTCTTCCTCCAGACCAGGCCCTCATTGGTGACCCAGAGGAGGCCCAGGAGTCTGCAGCTTTGAGTGACCCACGACCTATGTCCACACTAGGGAGGAGTGCTGCTAATGCAGGTCAGGCCAGGGTTGCCAGAGGGGGCCTTCCTGCTCCAGCAGCAGAGCAAGGCTCTGGAGCAGCTTCCAAACCCAGACCTGCCTGACTTTGCCCACCAGGACTTTCAGGACTTGGAGCAACCAGGTACACCAAGCTTGCCTGGGCAGAGGAGCTTTGTGGTCACCCACTTGGCCAGAACATGAGTCTCTATCTCAGACCCAGGCTTCATGAGGGTGCCCTTCAAAGATGGGGAACCAAGAGGTGGGCCCAGACTGAGATCCCAGCACCTCCCGCCATCTAGGTCTCCTCCAGGACTCAGGTGGGCACCCTCACCCAGATGCTGTGATGGCCCACGGCCAATGATCTCCAGGGAGGTGACAGTACCCAGGCCTAGACTCAGTCCATTCCTGCAGCCACTCGCAGCTGCTCAGCTCCCACATGGCAGCTCCGGCTCCTGTCACCAGTCAGAAGTACAGCGCAGGGTGCCAGGGTGCTCTCCACTGTGGCTTGTGCCTGCTTGTCATTCATTCATTCTATTCATTCCTGGCTCCAGGCCCAAAGGGATCACAAGAACATGTGGGGAAGGGAGAGCCAGCCCTGCCTGGACTAAGGAAACACCCTGGAGAAAACTGTGAGGACCCATGTGGAGACTTCAGTAGAACCTCAGATGGCTCTAAAACCCTCCCACCTCCATATGTTGCCCTCCTTCCACCCTTCCCCAGTTGAAGCCCTGTCACCTCAAATCCCACCATGGTGGCTGCCCAGTAACTTGTGAAAGGCAAATTTGATCATGTCTGTGCCCCTAAACCTTTAGATCTCCCTATTGCTCTTAGGACAAGCCCTCAGGAGCCTCTGGAACACGTACCCCAATACACTCTTCCTTTGACTGCTGCCGCCCAGCCACATGGGTCCTCTTGAGTAGGGGACAAGGAATTTGATCAGTTTCAAGGTCAATCAGATATCAAGGGTAAGGGCTTCTCTCTAAACTGACTTAACAGGATTCTTGCTACAACTGGACCAGGCAGGCTGAAGACAAAGCCAAGTGATATAGGAAAGAACAGTAGTGTTCAAAGTCCACGGCCAAGAATGAATTCTTGAGACATCTTTGGTGCATAAAGGTGGTTTTATTAAAGCATGGGGGCAGGACCCGTAGGCAGAAAGAGCTGCACTAGGGTCACGAGGAGTGGCCCATTATATACTTTCAAATGGGGAGGAGGTTAGGGATAGCGTTAAGTCTGTAAGGAACTTGGAAGCAAGGTTTCCAGGACCTTGAGGGGGCCAGCTATCATTGGGAAAATGTCATTTATTACCGTCTAATAAAACCTTAGTCATAAGACCCTTCAGATGTGTATCAGGCCATTCGCTGGGGCCAACACGTACCTGGGTGGGGGTGGGGATTTAGAGATAAAGGAAATTTCTAAAGGAACTTTTGTATGTTAAGTTGACTTACAGGATCCCGGGGCGGGGCAGAGGGAGGATTGGGTTAGGATTGCTTTTTGCCCTTAGCAAAATATTAATATTGAGGCAGTTGAGTCCCTCTGTCACTCTGCCTGTTTCAAGGACTTGTCGATAGGCTGTAAGTAGTAAGGAAACTTAATTTTCGTCTGCCTTTGTTTCCCACATCATCAAGCACCAGGCCTAGTCAGAAGAGCACTCAGAGGAGCGTGCCCAAAATTTCGTCAACGAGTCTTCATCAAGGGATCATCCTGGGGAATGACCTAAGTTAGGCTGACTCCTCTCCTTGGCCCTGACCCTACAGAGCCCCCAGGGGGTAAGCATGCCCTCTTCTCCAGAGGTCTGGGCATTCTGTCCATGGCCAGTTGGATTCGTTTGCCTCAGTTAGCCACACAAACCTTCTTTCTGGTTGTCTTCTTCAGGAGTCTACCTCCTTTTACATTTCGCTATACAGCAGCCCCGTCCCAATTTTTGGCAGCACTGAACACCCTCCACCCGCTGAGATGAGGAAGACACAATGCTCGTTCTCCAAGGCGCGAATCCCCCGGCCCCATGAGCCCAGCAAGACATTCAGCAATGCAAACTTTGGTTTATAGATTTTTGTGGTTTATGAAAACCCGTGATTGTGGATTCCAGGAAACTTATTTCAAGGCCGGACTGAGACACTGGGCCACGTTTTCTTTGACATGTTCACAACACTGATGGAGGCACAGGTGAGGCGGGGAACGGCATCCTCCCGGAAGGTGCTGGGGTTGGGAAAGGCAGCGGGGATCAATCACCGTCGAAGCCAGGCGCTTCCTCCAGATCGCAGGTGCCGCTGCTGCTGGAGCTCCCAGACCCCGCGCAGGTGTGTGTGTGTTTGGGGTGAGGGGCTCTCTGGAAACCTAACACAGACAAATGTCCAGTGAATGGAAAACAAGGAGACCGAGGCCTGAAGGTGACGAAAATGGCTCAAGGTCATACCGCTTGTATTGGCGGAGCTCGGGGATCAGTGACTCAAGCGCTTTTTGGAAAAAGCAAACGGGAGGTTGCGACAGCAGTGGCCACCCGGCGCCCCAGCAGGCGCAAGCACAGGACGAGGCCCCTCCCAATCCCCTTTTCCCTCCCAGGACAGGAGTCTGCACAGGAGTCTGTGAGGGCAGGGCGGGCTTCCTTGAGATCTCGCGATTTCCAGGCTGTGGTGTTCCGCCTCTGAAGTCGCGAAGGCAAAACGGCACAGTTAAAGGCGGGGATAATGAAAGACCCTCCAAGGAACCTCGGGAAAGGGGCGGAGAGAGCCGCGTTCTGGAAAGTGAAGAGAGTGGCGGCGCCGAGCTTTAACTGTCGTAAAAGGGGGCGGGACGCATCGCGTTCCAGCCGGACGTAAAGTGGGCGGGACGCGCCGCCCTAGGAACTGACGCAGAGGGGATTCGCCTTGCTCCGGCCGGCGGCTGGCGGGCTGGGGCACTATGGAGCGCTACACCGGCGCCTTTGAGGAGGCGGTAGATGGGGCCCGGCAGCAGGAACGGCACTACCAGCTGCTGTCTGCGTTGCAGAGCCTCGTGAAAGAGCTGCCCAGGTGTGCGGCCGCGGGGCGGAGCGGGCGGCTGAAATGGCCCTGGGTCCCGCCCTCGCTCACCGCGCCCCTCTGCCCGCAGCTCCTTCCAGCAGCGCCTGTCATACACCACGCTCAGCGACCTGGCTCTGGCGCTTCTCGACGGCACCGTGTTCGAGATCGTGCAGGGACTGCTGGAGATCCAGCACCTCACCGAGAAGAGCCTGTACAACCAGCGCCTGCGGCTGCAGAATGAGCACCGAGGTGCGCGGGGGCGGCGGGACGACGCACGCATTTCCCCCGGGAGTTTAGCTCTCGGTCTCTGTGCAGGCCGAGCCCTAACCTGGGTGTCGCTCAGATGATGTCCCTACAATTGACCAGGTCAAGGGCTCGGAGACTGCTAGCGGTTTTTTTGTGTGTGTGACAAAGGGGTTGAGGCAGTTAAATTTTTTTCAGTTGCACAGCCCCTTGTTATCATAATATCCAGACACTCCCTGCCCGGACTTTCCTGTGTCTCCACCCTCCTCCAAGCAGGAAGGCCCAAGGCCTCCCTGCCTGGTCAGTCCACCGACAGATCCCCGGTAGTGGCGGTCAGCGGTAGAGGTTGACCGCCCCCAATGATATCCCAAAGTATTGACAGCTCTGCCGTGCCCTTTAGGGTGAGTTCCCCTTCGGCAGCGCAGAGAGCCACACCACCACCTGCTCATTGAGTTTCCCTGCACTATGCCCTGTGGCACCCTTGGGACCCGAACCACACCCTAAGCCAAAGCCTCCTGAGCCTTAGCCCCGCCTAGGCATCCCTACTCAGGGGTCTCTGGGAGTATCTTCCTCCAAGGTGTGTTGGGCATCTCTCCCTGCCCCATCAGTTTCCCACCTTTGTTATTTTGTTTTCACCCAACTTATTTATTTTTTAAAAAAAAAGTTAAAACATTTAGCTAAGTTGAAAGAGTAGTGTATACCTGTATCCTCTCCAGCCAGATTCAGTAATTAACATTTTGCCCAAGCCTTAATAACCCCTAAATATATGTAACCCTGTAGGGCTTCACCTTGAGTTTTCAGCATCTCTCCAGACTGAGGATTTCAACTGCAGCATTGTTATTTGTGGCTGAACAAGTCTTAATGGTAAGACAGTGTCTTGTGCATTGCAGGCCGTTTAGCCAGCATCCCTGGCTTCTACCCACTAGTTGACAGTGGTGTATTCCCCCAGTGACAAACAGAACTCTCTTCATGCATCCTTGGTGATCAACCTTGGCCCAGGATTGAGAACCAGTGCTCTAGATCAAGAACACTCTCCCATGTGAGCCCGGTGAATAGCATCCTGAAAACTTAACCATTCCAGGGTGTCTTCTGACCTTCAGTCCACTGTCACATTGTCCAACTTGTCATAAACTCGCTTCGTGAGGCCAGTGTGGGTTTATGCATTGCCGTTGGTTACTTTGGTCTCTGTGCTTCTGGAATAGTCCCATTCACTATGGTATTGAGTTTTTGAAGAGTCTGGGGCACTCTAACTGTAGAATGTGCCCATTCTGGATCCGCCACATTGCTTCCTCATGCTGTCGTTTAACCGTTTCTCCATCCTCTGTGTTTCCTGTAAACTGGACAGCAGGTCAAGACACAATGATAAGCAGCTTAAACATTTGTGGCAAAAACTAGTGTTTCAGGAGTGGACATTGGGTTCTGTTGCATCCCCTTTTCTGCATCTCTGGAGATGGGCACATGGCTTTTTGGTTAACTCTGGTCACTTACACTCATTTGGTAATTCCTGGGATGAACTGCACTCCTGGGATAAATCCCATTTGGTCAGGATGCATTACCCTTTTTGTTTATGCTGGATTTGATTTGCTAAACTCTTGTTAAGAATTTGTGCCTCTATGTTCATAATGGACATTGATTTGTAGTTTCTTTTAATGTCTTTGAATGGGATATTAGGGTAAGGCTGGATTCATGGAGTGAGTTGGGGAAGTGTTCTCTTCTGTTTTCTAGAAGAGTTTTGTTTTGTTTTGTTTTGTTTTGCTTTGTTTATAGAATTGGTATTACCTTTTTTCCTGCCGTGAGAATGGCTGTCTTTGTAAGTATTTCTGGTGAGGTGTGGGATGCATATAGTCACAAGTCCAAAGAATATAGCTCATTATTCTTTGTAATGTTCAAACCGGGCCACATTTGGTCAGTGGGAGAGCTCTTGGGCTGCCACCTCTATCCTTTTGATGTGCCCCTATCATTCTTGGAGTACCTCCTTGCTTTCTGGTATAAGAAGGTGTCTAGGGTCATCTTTTCTTCTTCTTTCCCTGCCTCGGCCCCCCTCCAGCTTCTCCAGCAGCCTCCCATCAGGATGCACCTTCCCCTTTGGCCACCGTAAAGCTTTCCTACTTCCCACTTTCCCACTTCTTCTGCCTGTGCTTGAGTCTCTGCCAAACGCAGGCAGCCATGGTCACTTACTGTCTTGCTGTCAGTGAGTAGTTCTTGTTCTCCTGTGGGTGATCTATGTTTATCTCCACAGAGGAGTCCTTTTCCAGACTTTGCCTAGGTCGTCTCCCGGACATCTCAGTGAATGTCGCATGGGTGATGGGCAGCTCACACCCAGGACTGCTGGCCTATGGCAATCTGAACCCAGAAGCCTCTGGACTACAGTCTCCCACTCCTCTTGGTCTTCTGAGCACTGGCTACAGCCCTGGCCAGCCTGCCTTGTCTCACCCTCCTCAGTTGCCTTGCACCCTCCAGAAGAGTCCCCTGGACCCTCACTGCTGGAGAAAGGCCCTGCCCTGGGTGAGGGCAAGACTGAGTGAGCCAGGGGATTAGACATCCCCCCAAACTCCACCCCGTTTCTATTATAGAGCTTCAGGCAGGCTGGGTCATCAGGCAGGGCTTCACCTCTGCACCTTGGCCTGGCTGCCCCATGGTGGGACAGCCAGGGTAGGTGCTGAGGTGAGAACTGTTCCCTTCCTGCCCCCCTCCACCTCACCCCCACCACCTGCTGGACTTCTCTGGTCTCATCTCCTCCTAGTGCTCAGGCAGGCGCTGCGACAGAAGCACCAAGAAGCCCAGCAGGCCTGCCGACCCCACAACTTGCCCGTGCTCCAGGCAGCTCAGCAGCGTGAGCTGGAGGTAGGGGTGTGGGCCGGGTGGGTATCACCTGGGCTGTGCTGACTGGGCTGTGGTAGAGAGCTGCTCTGGGCCTCAACTTGGGTGGTCCATTGGAGGCCTGATGAGTCCCCAAATGTGGCTCTTTGCTGTGGGGGTTGGGATGTGGCAGGATCAGGTAGAGAGTGTGATTCCTCTGCGTCCCAAGACCATAGCTCTTTAAGGGCTGGGCCTGTTCAGGGCAATGGTGGGATGGTGGGGCCAGCCAACAGAGACCCAGTCTGCTCCCAGGTTGCTCAGGACAACCAGGAGACCCATATGTAAGCAAGAAGCTATGGGTGGTGGGGGTGCATAGAAAGGCTTATACAGGGTCCCAAGCAGCCTGGAGCCAGGGTGCACAGGGAAGAGGTACCGAGCTGGGATCAGCGGATGGCCCCAGTGGGGAGGGAACATGTATAAAGGCCCAGAGACAGTTGGCAACTTGATGGTAAGCAGAAGTTACCTGGCATCTGGCCAGCTCATGGTGGTCCCGAGCAGTCCTTGCTGGGCAAGGCCTGGCCCAGCAATGGGAGGACACCTGGCTGGGGGTCCTGGAAAGGAGACCATTCCAGGTAGGGCAGCTGAGCTCTTCTGCAGGGTTCATTTAGCCAAGAAGGGAGCAACCTGCATGCAGTAAGGGCACCATCAGTGGTCTTGGAGCCACTGGGAGTGTGGAACGGTTGGAGGAAGTGGCAGGCGACCAGTGTGTGTTTGAGGTAGTGTGCGATGGGCAGGGGGCTGAGCCGCCCTCACTGTGCAGGCAGTGGAACACCGGATCCGTGAGGAGCAGCGAGCAATGGACCAGAAGATTGTCCTAGAGCTGGACAGGAAGGTAGCAGACCAGCAGAGCACACTGGAGAAGGCTGGGGTTGCTGGCTTCTATGTGACCACCAACCCACAGGTCAGTCTCTCAGGCCTGCCTGACCCAGCCCAGGGGGTGCTGGTTCCCAAAGGCCCAGTTCCCTCTGGGGTTTTACCACTGGCCCCTGGGGAGCCAGCCCCAGAGTGTGTGAGGAGAGGGGAGGAGGGAAGAATTAGTAAGGCAGGGCACACTGCCTCTGCCCATAAGAGGGCAAGCCAACTGGCTGTGGGGGTACTGCCCACCTTCCCCAGGCCTGCTGCTCACAGGGCCCTCATGTGCTCCGCCCCTGCGTACACCTCTGTGTGCACCGACCCAGGGTACCTGTGGGCCCTGTTGCAGGCTGACATCCCCGCTTCTGTGCCTTTCTGGCAAGCCATGGCCAGGAATCACTGACAGGTTCACTTCCTGGCACTCTGTAGGCGCCAGTATCTGCCTCTGGGCCCCAGGGAAAAGGGGGCTTTTGCCAGGACAGGAGATACCGGGTGGCATTCTGGTGTCACAGCAGCCCTTCTGCGTCCTAGGAGCTGACACTACAGATGAACCTGTTGGAGCTCATCAGGAAGCTGCAGCAGAGGGGCTGCCAGGTGGGGAAGACAGCCTTGTGACCAGCAGGGCTCTCCACCAGTCACCTGCCGCCCATCATGGCTGAGAAGACAGCCCTGTTCCTGTCATCGCAGGCAGCACAAAGCTGAGTGGGACTTATCTTCCCAACACCTGGCCACCACCTTCCCAGCTGCCTGCAGGAGGGGTCGACCCTCTGAGGAGAGGCCAGGTGGACCCTGGCTGCACCTGCCATCCACCTTTTTTTTTTTTTTTTGGTCCAGAGCTAGGATGGTGTGGTAAAGGAAGAGTGGGTCCATTCTGCTGGCTGGCCGCTCCGGAGTCAGGGGAGAGTGGGGCTGGAGGTCCTAGCACCTTCTCACTCCACTGGCCACATACCCACCATCGCCATGCCCCATGTTCTGGTCTTAGCCCCTTCCCTGGCAGGTGCAGCCTCCAAACTAAGTGGGAGACACTCCAAGCGCCAAGTCCTGTGAGGCCGAGAGAAATAAAGGTACCTCAGCGTGGCCTGTGTGTCACTTGTGTGCTAGCTCTTTGATATCTGCCATGACCGGGGCCCAACTAGGGCACTCACCTTGTAGCTTATGGGGAGGAAACAGCAGATGTGCTCCACCCCACCCCCTTTGTCATGGAGGCTTCTCCCAGGGGCACCCCCTCTGGGGCTCCCTCATGGAGCTGCAGGCTCAGCCATGCCACATTCCCCCAAGGGTAAGCCCCAGGACACTAGGACCACATCTAGTCCGCTCTGGGAGGTTGGACATGGGGGCAGGCAGCCATGAGTCTGCTCTGGTCTGAACAGTTGGAAGAGTCTGAGGGAGATAATCACCAGGTAGAGAAGCACCAAGCCCACCCCTAGGAGCATCCTGTCTGCACTGGTCCAAGCCCAGGGACCCTCCTGTCATCTTGGGTTTTGGAGTTGAGGGGTGGGAGTGTCTAGCACCCCACAGAGCCAAACCTGTGATACAGCCTGAAGGGAGGGATTGGTGGGTCCCCCCACCCGCGGTGGGCCTGGTCCCCAGGGACACATGGTGCCAGGGAGGCAGAGCCATCAGAGTCACTCCATCTTTGCTGCTGACCCCACACGACGGTGCAAGGGAGAGGGCACTGCAGGCATAAAGTTAAGGGCCGCAGAAGTAGTGGTTTATTGACAAGGCTGTCTTTCCCAGCCTGGCGACTGCCCGCCTGTGGGGCTCGGAGGAGCGTGGGTTGGATGAATCCTGGCAGAAGGTGGTACTTCAGGTCCAAGGTCATGGGGGCAGGCAGAGATGGGGGTCGCGCCCACTTGCTGAAAGGCAGGTCCTAACAGTTCACGGTGGCTCCAGCAGGCATCAGACACAGCTTGAGCACCCACATCCAGAGCTGGGGCCAGAGGAGCCCTGAGGCCCCACTTCCAGCAGGTCTCAGTCAAGGCATGAAAAGTGAGTCCATGTGAGGTTGGGGTTGGGCTATAGCAGTGGCAATGGCCTGGGGCCGCCCAGAGCCCCTCCCAGGCCAGGGCTGGAGGCCAAGTGTGAAGGTTGATGACGATGGTTGCCCATGAATTCTAGGCTGGACGGTGGAAGAGGCTGCCTGTGCGGACCCTCCGCTTGAGCTCCTGCCACAGCAGCTTTCGCTCCTGCCGGGCGCCCTTCATAACACCGCTGTTCTCCATGGCACGGCGGGACAAGTAGGGCAGCACCTCCATCACAGGGCCATAGGGCACGTACTTGTACACGGGAAAGCCCGCCTGGCCTGTACACGGGCGCAAGCAGTGAGTCCCGGCCCCAGACATCCCCAGCCCTGCTCCCCAGGAAGACCTAGCTCACCCAGTGGGAAGCTGATCTGGTCACACATGCCCAAGAGCTGTCCGAAGTACACCTGGCGATCCGCAGGGTACAAGCCCAGCTCCTCCATCCTGCAGACAGACAACGTGGCAGGTGAGCCCCCTCCCCGCCACCAGCCACCTGGTCCTCATGCATATACTACAGCCTCCATCCCCTGCAGTACGGGCATGGGTGTAGACTGCGTGCTGCCCAAACCAAGTTATCAGCCCTCTTCCCACCTCAGCCCATGGCCACCAAGTTCCCTCTTCCCCCTCCCACTACACTTTCTCCCCCTTCCCTCTCTTCTGCCCTGACCTCTGTTCTGGTACCCTGACCCAGCGAGGCAAGCCTGCCCCAAGGGGTGGCCTGGGGAGGCTCTCAGAGGCCCTCCCCTGCCCCTTTTTGAGCCCCTCTGCTTCAGAGCCACATCCTCAGTCCCTCAGCCCGACCCGGTCTCTTGTCCTCCTCGTGCTGGCTGCTCTGTCCCATAGAGCAGGATGGTGCCACTGGTGACCACAGAGTCTTTAGAAGTCAGCTTGCCTAAACTGAGAGGGGCTGTAAGTATCCCACACACATGGAATTTTGAAAACTGGAAAAAAGAATGCATTATTTTTCTGAAATGCTGAATATAGGTAACATTTTGAGTATACTGAGCTAGCTGAAGGGTATTACTGAAATTAACTTTATCTTTTTTTGTGTGGCTAATGGAACATTTAGAATAGATGAGGCTCATGTTTCTGTTAGTGCTGCTCAGATGTTGGGGTGGGTGGCCCCCAACCCTGTCCAGCATCCCCTCCTGTCCTCACATGCCCCCTCGTAGGATCTTACAGAAATTCCCAGGGTGTGCTGAGGATTCCCACATTTTTACCTCCAGCTTCCTGTATCCACATGTCCAGACTCCACATATCTGCACCAGCGCTCTGGAACCCGCCCTCGTCTTTCCACCTCCTTCCAGGGGCGTGTTAGCCTGGGTCATCCTCACACACACACCCAGGCCATCGGCCATGAGTGTGCTTCGCTGTCTCCAGGGTCCCCCTCTTCTCACTGTCTCAGGCCCCTGGCTCTTGGACCACTGAGAACACCTCACCCTGGCATGAGGAACATCCCACAAGCCCTTTTCCTCCTTCCCGCAGAGTCTCGCTCCGACGTTGGGCGGCAGGGGAGCACCCAGTGTAAAGCAGGCCACAATCTCCACCATGCTGCCCTGGTCTCCCGTTTAAGAATCTTTGGTCCTCACTGGAATGTGAACGTGAACCCTGTTAGAGCACAGCTGCCACCATATTGCTGCCCACCTGACTACTGGTGGTGGGGACCTTCCGGTGGCTCCCGCAGTGATGGCTGCTGACCCCTGGCCATACTTGTGCCATGTGACTGCAGCTTCTCCCAGCAGGTGGGGGCTTGCCACTTGCTGTCTAGGCTGCCCCCTGAGTTCCTTTGGCCAACAGGACAATAGCAAATGTGATGTGGGCAGAGCCTTGCCCTCTCCAGGGCTTCTGAAAGCCTGAGGCCACCATATGGCAAAGCCTGGGCTGGCCTATTGGAAACTGGCCACGTGATACAGTCCCCCTTTGCTGCCCCTGCCAACAGGGGGAGCCATTTTGGTCCAGTCAGGCCTCAGCTGACCACAAATGCAAGAAAGAGCCCAGGCAAGGCCAGCAAAAGCAGCCCCAGCTGAGCCCAGCTCACACTGCTGGCCCACAGAATACACTGTTGTTCAGAATACACTGTTTGGGTTGCTTTGCCACGTGGTCAGGGCTGACCCAGGCTGTCAGACTGAGATCCCTGATGTGGCATCAGAGACCCATGATAGTGGCATCTGTGGAGCCTGGCCTGGGCCTAGGAGGCTAGGAAAGGACAGCATGCTCAGCTGGCAGTCCAGGGGGAGGCGGGATGACATGGTCAAGGCAGGAGGCTGCCTCTGCGAAGACATGTCCTGGGCAGGAACATTCAAAAGACAGGAAGAAGGAAGCCTTCCTGGGGACAGGTTACAGCTTTCAGGGTTCCACTGCCCTCTGTGTAGCTGGGGTCTGAGTGGACCACCCATGATCCCTCCATTAAATGCGAGTGGCCTAGCAGAGCCTGCTGAGTTCATAACAGAAATCTAAGAGGGCACCACCTCCCATACCACTGAGCCACACAGGGGCCTGGCACTGTGCAGAGGTGCAGGTCCCCAAGTGCCGGGCCAGGGGTGCGGGGATGCTCTTTGTGTACACCGTCTCGTGGAGGACCCTGGTGCCTGAGGGTTCAAGCTTTGATCAGGTTTCCATCACAGTAATATTTTTATGTCTAAGGGAAAACCAGGTTTTAAGAGTTATAACTTTACCAGGTGTTTGTTTTAAAAGTCAGCCTAGACCTAAAAAAACTTTTTTTCTTTTGCGCTGAGCACAAATGGTGCCCCTAGCCCTCTGACATCCAATGACAAGGATGGGGCAGCTGAGGCAGGAAATGAGCACCTGGGAAGGGCCTAGGGATGGAGCGAAGAAGGCAGAACAGTCCTATCCAGCTGGGACTCCACTCTGCCTCCCCACCCACCCTACGGAAGCAGTCAGACCTGACCCTGGCAGGGACTCTGGGCCGGAGGACGGGTGGGGGTAGAGGGACCTCGGTCCGGGTGGCCTCGGCACTCTCATCCCCAGCCTGATGGCCATGACTGCTGTGCATTAGAAGTCAAGGTTTCTGGCTGCAGTTTCGGGCTGTGGAAAAGCAGAGCCCTCATAAGCTGAGAACCAGTGCGTCATCACTGCCTGGGTGGGGGGCAACCAGAGTCAGCTCGTCAGGCAGTGCCCCACCCTGGCTGCTCCTCTGTCCTCCTGCCCGGAGCCCAGCTTGGCCACAGGCCTTGGGCGCCCTGCTCTTCACCTGGGAAAAGCAGACCGGGGCTGCTGTGCGTTCTGTGGGGCCTCAAGCCCAGGAAGGTGGCAATCGGGGCTAGAACCCCCCATGTGGTGCTGCTTTGGTTGAGACAGAACACACGAAAACAGGGTATGACACTGGGACACTTAAGAATTTACTTCACCTTATTTCTCTATCTGACTTGTATGGGTTCTACCAGAGTTTTGCTCCACAGGACAGGCGTTTGAAGAGAAAACAGACTATATTAAATTCCAGATGCAGTTTAAAGCAGTGAGAGAAATTATTTAGAAACAAGGTGACGTGCCAGAGGTCCCCCGAGGGGTGCGGACGTTACACGCCGTATTTGTGCATTTCAGTAAGCTGTTTACATCACCTAATGAAATTTCAGTTTCGACTTTGCAACTCTAATACGTCAGGTATTAATTTTATAAACCAGAGGAACTGCAAATAGCCTTTTTGCCACTGCAGCGCCAACACCCAGCGGGGGGCGTGGGAGGCAGGCTCCTGCAGGACACTGAAGCCAGCACTCCTGCTTCCCGGGCCCCTCCCCCACCGGGGAGCACCAGACAGCTGGAGGGGGGTGCCTACCTGCTCAGCGTGAAGTGGACTGTGTCCTCATTGTGGGAGGCCACCATCACTTTGGCCCTGGTGTTGTGCTTCAGCTCCTCCAGGATATAGTTGAGGCACCTGAGGGGAGTGCCACGTGAGCCCCCACCTGCAGAGGCCGCAGGCAGGCCCAGGGCCATCTGGCGAGCCCGCCCCTCCCAAGCGTGGCCACAGCAGTGGGACCAAGGCTGCACTTGTCATTCCTCAGCACCTCGCAGGTACGAGAGACAATGTGAGCAGCACCCAGGGATGGACACATTTGACAGGGGCCCAGACACCTGACACCTGCAGCTTTGCTTCTGGGTAGGAGTCCACAAGGGATTGGGGGGCCCTCCCGCCACGCACAGTGTGAGGGTGCTACCATCTGACAGCCACGGTGCACATCCTCGGGCCCAACAACCCCACTGCTAGGAATGTGCCATGGCTATGTCCCTGTGAGCACTCGGGGGCCAGGTGTGCCATAGGCCACCACTGTAATGACCCGGAGGGGCACGCTGCTAGCTGTTGGGTTAACACCGTGGGCCTGCACGCAGACACGGGAGGATCCTGGTGGGTGTCTCGTAGAAAAGCAAGGGCCACGGGGCTAAATGCATGATGCCAAAGCTGATGTGAGCGCACATGGCAGCTGCGGAAGCTCTGGGAAAGTAGAGGGCCCCACCAGGGAGGAAGCAGGAGCCAGGCAGACGCTCGGGGTCCGAATTTGCAGCACACACAACCTCCTAGAGTGAAGGCACAGGCCCGGCCGGTCCCTGCTGCATGGCATGTCAGCCACACAAACAGAATGAAAGCAGACACAGGATGTCTGGATTACCCCGATGCATAACAGGAAAAGCAAATGGGCTGTATACAAGTCAGGAGGGCCACTCAGGGCATATCCCTCCCTTGTCCTAAGTGTCAACAAGAGCTGGCTGGGGGAACTGGGCCAGTTTAGTTTTATTCGGTAGGCTTTTCTGTGCTAAAAATGTACTTTGACAGTTTTGGAAAAGGGAAGAACAAAAGCAGGGGATCCAAAAAAGAAACAGTAAATTAAAAAGCAGAGAAGCTCATCAGTTCTGGTCTCAAGCATAGGTCTCACTCCTGCAGAGGCTTCTGATGTGCAGGGCTGCTCCCCCTCCAGATGGGCGTCATGTGGGGTCATCACCAGCACCCCTGCCCTGCTTTCTCATTCCCCCGCCCAGGAAGCCATGGGGCCCTAAGGGCCAAGGAGGGCTGGCGCACCTGTGGTACATGGCATTGGTGGCCTCATACGTAGGGTGGATGGGGTCCTCATAGCCAATCTCTGCAGCGCGGCTCCGCTCCTGGGCCATATATGCCCCCCGCACCAGCTTGGCCCCAAAACACCAGCCCTCGCGGCGAGCCAGCTCCACATCCAGGGTGATGTTGTCATAGGCATCCTGTGGGACCGGGGCCAACAGCTGAGGATAACCAGGATGAGGCCCTCTCCAGCCTGTGTCCGCTGAGGCCCAGGTGCTCGCAGGGTACAGTCACCGTGGGACACCGGGGCCAGCAGCAGCCACCTGACCTATGGGTGCTTAGGGGAGCCGGGAGACAAGCAGGGATGAGGAAGGCCCCTTGATCGGTTTCTTAGAAATGGGGATTCTTCTGTGCAGCCTAGGACAACCCTGTTGGGGGAAAGATAACATGCCAGCAGCCACGGTGCACTCGAGAGTCTCCCTGGACCGACTCAAGGGCAGGGGTGCTGCATGCTATGGGCACCTGCCTGGACCCACCCACCCACCCACATCCCCGCCCCCCCCCACAGCCTTGACACCCATCCCACACCATGTCTTCCAAAGACCTGCCTGGTCCCAGAGCAACCCAGGCTAGGTCTGTGCTCAGCAATCCCACCCAGAAGCCTCCGGTACATGCAAAATTCTGAGCAAGTCTTTTTATAGGGAGGGGACCAGAGCTTTCATCTATCCGATGGGACCCAAAGTAAAAGAATGGCAGCAAAGAACAGTGACTTGTGAGGCCTTCAAAATCTGGGGCTTAAGGCACATCAAGCAGACTGTAAAAAGGCTCCTTCACCTTCCCCTTACCCCTCGGACACCCATTCTGGGATCCAGGTCCCAGAGAAGGGGCTGGTACACAGCTGGGGACAGGGCCCTGGGCCTTTCTTCCTGCTCAGAGTCAGTCGCACTCAGGTAGAGGCCTCTCCCCACACCAGCATGGGACTTAGACAAGGGGCATCCCCCCAGCCGAGGGCTGGCAGGGAGATGGCGGGCAGGGGCTGTACCTTGAGGTAGCACTGATACGTGTTGAAGATGAGTGGCTTCCCCACATTGAACTTGCGCTGCATTGCCAGCGTCAGGCGGCTGATGGCCGGCTGGAAGTAGGTCTGCTCGGCGTCCACCATCAGCCGCACGCCCATCTCGGTGGCTCTCTGAGAGGCACAGGGGTCCGACAGAGGGTTTGACTGGGGTCAGGTGAGACAGGTTCCCCACCCCGCGCTCTGTGCACATCCCAGGGCCCTCGACCTTGGCCAAGATGTCCATCCTTTGCAGCATCCTCGTCATCTGCTGCTCTTCCTCCGTGGTGAATCGCGACAGCAGTGGTTCCAGCTGTCCTGTCTGGGGCAGCATGGAGTCAGGCCACAGCAGGGCTCCAAGCTCCCACCTCTCAAAGCCACCACACCCCCTGCCCCAGGGCACCCTCCTGCCCATGTATGCAGGGCCCCGCCAATACCCAGGGCATGGCCCCCAGGACCAGCAAGGCCCCTCATCCCCACCCCTTCCCTCATCTGTGCCCTTCCCTGAGGCCACCTGGCACCATGGTACCCCAGAACCTGCCAGCCAGCACCCTCTGACTCACAGGGCTAACTGCCCCAGGTCAGGCCTGCACCCAAGGTATCTGTTCCCATAGTGGGACCCCTCCACAATGACCCCAGCTCCCACCGCCCTCTGAGAATGGCAAGGGAAACCCTGAGCTAGAACCAGCCAGCTCATCAGTTCACGACTGTGATGGAGGATAACAGGATTATCGCCATTTCAGGCCACCGAGGTTTGGGATGACCCAGCATGCAAGGACAGATGATGGGGTCCTCTGTCCCCCATGCGGGGCACTCGGGGATCTGGCCTCTTCCTCTGGACTACAGGGGTGTTGTGCGGCCAGGAAGGACACTGGTCTCAGCCAGCTGGGTCCCTGGCAGCTACCCCCCAGGGTAAGGGACAGGGAACATTTCCCTTCTCAGCTCTGCACCGCAATGAGACAGGGCTCAGGAGTGAGGCGTGGTCAGTCACCTGCATATTCGGGACCACCAGGTGCTTGGAGAGCTCGGTCCTGCTGTCGATGAGGCTGCTCCAGTCCAACAGGTCCACGGTGCTGTGGGAGAAGCTGCATCAGCTCAGGGGCACTAGGATCTGTTGGGGGGCCCAGTTCCCAAACCAGCCCATGTCTTAAAAGAGCTCCCCAAGCCCAACCCCCACAAAACCCGCCTCGGTGTTGAGTTTTAAGACAGATAAAAATGGAAACCAAAGTGGAAACCAAAACAAGAACCTTCTTGCACAGGGGCAGCAACAGCTATTAAAAACCCAGCGTTAGGGGTGCCTGTGTGGCTCAGCGGGTTAAGCCTCTGCCTTCGGCTCAGGTCATGATCTCAGGGTCCTGGGATCGAGCCCCACATTGGGCTCTCTGCTCAGCAGGGAGCCTGCTTCCTCCTCTCTTTCTCTGCCTGCCTCTCTGCCTACTTGTGATCTCTCTCAAATAAATAAATAAAATATTTTTTAAAAAAAATAAAAAACAGCGATGAGGGGCACCTGGGCACCTGGCTCAGTCATTAAGCGCCTACCTTCACCTCAGGTCATGATCCCAGGGTCCTGGGATCGAGCCCCGCATCAGGCTCTCTGCTCAGCGGGAACCCTGCTTCTCTCTCTCCCACTCCCCTTGCCTGTGTTCCCTCTCTGGCTGTGTCTCTCCCTATTAAATAAATAAATAAAATCTTTAAAAAAAAAAAAAAAAAAAAAAAAAACAGGGTTGAACACGGAGAACACCATGGGCTATGTCAGGCTTGGGAAAGAGCCAAACATGGGAGGCCAGGAAGGAGACAGACCCTGAATGTAAGGGGACAGCTGCTACCACCCTAAGGGCCCTGGTGATCTCAGTCCCAGCTTCCAGACCCCTCAGGATGAAGTGTGGGCCCCTGTAGGATCTCAGCTGCCCCGACCTTCTGCCAGCTTACCATGTGGGTCCCGGGGAGGGCCGAGTGTGGCACCCTTACTCACAACCCAAGCAATTCTGTGAGCAACCCTGCTAGTTCAGGCAACTCCTACCCAGCTATAGTCTGGACTAGCCCCGGGCTAGCTGCAGCCCCAGTCCCGTGGACTCCAGGCTCCCTGGTCAACTCCTGTGCGTCTCAGGGAAAAGGTCCCTCGGCATTATCACCCCAGGCCCATGCTCTTCAGGAGGGCAACCAGGACTGGGAGAAACCATTGGGGCTCTGCTGGAACCATGGCTGAATCAGGGCAGATACTCCCAAATTCCTGGCTCAGGGCCCACTCTTACCCAGACACGCCCAGGGTCTCTGCAGTGAACCAGTTCTTAATCTCCGTCCTGGATGCGATGCCCATCTTGGCCACACTTTCCTTGGGAAGTAAGGAGTTGCCAGGCCCATGAACCCACCCCAGACCCATTCACTAACATTTCCTACCCACCCCCACCCCAACCTCCATACATCTCTGTTGCTCTTTTGACTTTATTACACCGTTAATGTGAACAGGATACAGTCTGGGTGTTCCTGCCTCACAGACAGGTCTATTCTTACCCATTCCTGGTGCCCCTCCCTGGACCAACAGCTCTGCAGTACTCTGAAAGGCAAACCCTTCTCCCCGAATCCTCCCACCCAGCATGTCCTCAGCCTCTGTTCAGATTCCTTCCCAGCAGCCCCCAGCGGTGGGCGGGCAAACAGGGCATGCTACAGGCCTCTGGAAACCCACCTCAAACACTACCTGGCCAGTCCTTCCTGGGCAGGGCTCCCCTCATCCCCTCAGCCCCGACAGTGCCCACCCACTCACACCCACCAGGGCAAGGCTGTCCCACCTGTAATGCAGCCACCTCCAACTTCGTATCCACGGCAGCCACGCCAGCCTTCCCCTGTTCTGCAGCCATTTGGTGAAAGAATCGTCTCCACTTGGTCAGCACATCTGAGAACTGCAGCTACGAGTGCAGGCCTGAGCCATCGTCTCCAGCACATGCCCAGCTTCCCACCCCCCAAGACCCCCACAGAGCTCCTGGGCCCCCTCCCAGTTCTACCTATGTGCCCGGCTCCCAGCACCCCCAAGTTCTTAAACCAATTCTGTGGGTGGAAGTTTCTGGCACTTACCAGAAACTGAGGTCTCCCCAGTGCAGTGAGCTTGATGGCTGAGAAGCCGTCCTCACTGGCTTGGCCTGTAAGAAGCCACACCATTACGGCTCTAGAGGGGGATGGGGAGGACCAGGAGCTTGGGCCCAGCATCCGAGCCCCTCAAGAGTTAGCTCTCACCAGACAGGTGACGGACTGCGAATGGCTGGGCATGGCCCCCTTCCTACCAGTCAGCTACCACATACACAGTACTGGGTCTCCCTTCCAGATGGGTCCCAAGACCACGACGGTGCCTTGAATGATCCAGTGGTCAGACTGCTAACGGTGCCAAGGCCTCAGCAGATCACTCTTCCCTTCCCCACCCGGCCCTAGCAGGGGCTGTGGCCATGTCCACAACAGCCGCGCTTCCTGGATAGGCCTTCTTACCCTCCCCAGAAGCAGCCCTAGTGGGAGCTCAGCCAGCTCAGGCTAAGGTTGGGGGGCACCAGGGGCCCCTCCCAGCCACCACCACCCCCCACCCGGCCTTGAACATGAGGGGAGAGCCCAAGTGGCCAAGTATCCTGGGCTGGCTGCCTAACCACTTATAGGCAGAATGACGATGTTCCTACTGAGCCCATAAATACATGGGCGCACCCCACCTCAGAGGCTGGAACAGGCAACTTGGCAGGGTTGGTTAGCCACATGGATCCTGGAAGCCAGCGGACAAAGGAGCCAACAAGACTGGGTCATTCTGCCCCTGCCTCAAATCCTCTCCCATGATACCATCCCCCCAGGCTGCCCATGGGGCTGGGGGGAGCCCTAAGGTTCACCGAACCCAGAACCACCCAGCAGAATAGAGGGTGGACACAGAGGGTGTTCAACCACACTTGCCTCTCTTCTCCCTTCCAGAAACCCATGACCCGTCTTCACTTCTCTGATGTATGCTTTAGGTAGAGCAGGCACAGAGGAAGGAGGCGCCCCCCTGCTCTGGACCCACCCGCACGGCCAAGTCTCTGCCTGACCACCCGGCGTCTCCCCAGCCCCGCTCGCACAAGGGCGCTTCTGAGCACCACTCACTCCCACCCATTCCAACATTCAGAAGGTATGGAGCCCACTGACGGAAGGGCTGCTGGGGCCATGCAGTGGGGCTGGGGCATGCCCACCTGACTCGCCTCCTTGGGCAAGCTCCCCTCCCAGAGGCGGGGGCAGGGTTGGGGAAGGAGTCCTCCCCGGCACCAGCTCCTGGAACAATGCTGCCACTGGCAAACCCAAGTGCCACATGTGGCTAGGCTCGAGCCCCTGACCCAGACGGAAGGTGGCTCAGCTGGCTGACAGCCTTCCTGAGGTTCCCATCCAGGCACTGGTGTCCGGGAAGAGGCAGGGGGTGCCGGGCTCCTTGGACAGGGCTGGACTCAGGCGTGACCCCGGTATGACTGTAGCCTAGCCTACGGCTTCCCCAGTGTCACCCACAGTCATCCCCATGACTGTCTAGGCCACCCAGAGGGGAAGCCCCAGGTGAGTGCTCCAGGCTGGCCTCACTTTCAGCCATCAGCACCTCCACACATGGGGGGTCAGCCCTCCCTGGCAGGTGTCCAGCCAGCAGAGAGCGGGGCCCCACCTGCAGCTTCGATGCAGGCCAAGAACGTCTCCATGTGGCTGTCACACTTGGCTTCGTTGGCATAGAAGTAGGTGCGGGCACTGATGACTCCGTCCCTGCGGTCTCCAAAGGCCGGGTGGGCCTGGTACTGCTTCTCTCTCTTACTTGTACCTGGAGGGGCAGGCATGTGGCCTGAGCACACATGGGCTGCATGCAGTGCTCTCGGTCCCGCCCAACTCTGGGCAAACACAGGGCTTCCCCGGCCTCTAGCAGGACCTGCTGATGGCCCCCAGCCCCCTGCCCTGGGGACTGGCTCCTTGGCGGCCATGTGGCCTCCCTGCACCGTGTTGCCCATCACTCCCTGCTTCTATGCTCACCGTTCCTTCTCCCCAACTGAGCCCTAGTCACATGGCAAACCTGGCCAAAAGGGCAGAGGCCAGACCCCCCAAGGACCAAGGGGACCAGGACCCCTGGGAGCATCCTGAGGATGTCAGCAGATTCAGGGCAACAGCCTGGGTGCGTACAGGGAGAAGCCACGTGCACGCAGGGAGAAGCCTCAGCCCCCAGTCTCGCCTGTGCCCTTGAACCAAGGTCTCCCAGGGAGAGGTTGGGAACAGGGAAGGGGACAAGTAGAGAGAGTATTTGGTCCTGAGCAACCTCCTCTTACTCACCACTGCCCTCCCTCTCTACAGCTGACGTACAGGACCTGTGGGAAGGAAGAAGAGGGTGAGGGTGGGTCACGCCACCTCAGGCTGCAAGTGACAAGCACGGGTTCCCTCTGAGCAGGTGGGGGTGAGAGGAAGCCAGAGGCTGAGCCCTGAAACTGACCTAACAAGGAGGGCTGGAGGAGAAGGGCTGGGTTAGCCCAGGCAGGTAAGAGTGACTCACGTGCCCCACCTTCCTCCCCACACACCCACCCCAGGCCTGCAGGGTCACCTCCCCTGAGCAGGGTGGGGCAGCAGCCTCACAGACCCACCGGGCCTCCAAGCCCTACACTCTGGAGAAGCCTCAGATTCCTCGTGGGTAGGTAAGGAGTGAGTACAGCCAGCTGACAGCCCAAGGCATGGAACAGGTGCTTGAAGAAAGCTAGCTGTGGTGGCATTCCTTCTCAAAGAAAGACAGAGCCTCAGGGCCAGCCAGGACTGAGAAGGAATGGACCCGAGGAACCACCAGTGCACAAAATTCCCAAAGGTGAGGATCAAGGCTCCTCGTTTTGCTCTATGCCCCCTACATCCAGGCCCCTCCAACTGCCAGGAGCCCTAGGCCCGGCTCTGGACTCCTGCCTGGGTGGGCCCACAGCTAGCTCCACCTCTGGCCAGTACCTGCCAGCCCCCTTCTTCATTCTTGCCCCTCCAGTGTATCTTCCAAGCAACAACCAGAATTTTTCTTTTAAAATGCAAGCCCTCCCATCATACCCAAATAACACCCCCCACCTTCATGAGGACAGGACAGTAGGCCAGCCTGAGACCATGGCTCCTCTGCCCAGAACTCAGGCTCAGCCCAGCCACCCTGGCCTCCCTGCAGTCCCTCAGCTGTGCCCTCACTACCCCCATCAGGCCTGCCCCTGCCCTACGGCACCCCGATCCTGGACCCCTGCCAGAATCACAGTGGACACTGCCCACCCTTCAGCAGACCTACCGTCTGGGACAGCAAATGTCCCAGGCTAAGCCCACCCAGAGGAAGGAGCTGCTCACCATCACTCTTACCTAGGCCTGGGGGGTGGCATTCGAGGGGCTTCATCCGTCATCTGACTTTGTATTTAAAGGCTCTTAAGTCAGTTCCCACAGAAAGAGCTCAGCCAAAGCCCTGTGGCTATCCAGTGACCTCCCAGAGGCTCAGACCCTGGGATCCCTGAGGCTCTGCTCATACTTCACAGGAAAAGGAGACCTATTCCCGCCCACCCCACCGACCCACTTGAGACAGAGGTAAAGCTAGCAATGCTGCTAAGAGATAACCACACCTGCAGTGGCCTCAAGTCAAGTCAAAGAGCCAACCGAGGCAGCTTTTGACCTCCCTGCTCCTACAGCAAATCGGGGGCAGCTGGCCACCCTCCTGGGAGCCCTCCCTTTGGACCCTGGCTCTTGCGTGACCCCAGTGCCTATACCTGGCAACTCTGAGCCAGGATGCCCCAGATCGGGACCCAGGACTCCAGGGGCGGAGGCCCCCCCCACACCCTGCTGCACAGCCCGTAAGGCCCCAACCTGGGGATGGGGAACAGGAGCCATTTCATGCCAGCTAGACACACGTGCTTGATGCTTAGAAGAGAAGAGGGTGAGGTGTCACTGTGTGACAACATTTGACTCTATAACATGAGGGAGAGGTCGGCCCCATGCAACAACATCCCCACCGGGAACAAGGTGCCCCATAAGAACAGCCCCAGGCTGTTGGCCCAGGTACAAGCAGGCAGAAGCATGACTCGGGCCCCATCATCTTTGGAACCACACAGCCCATGGCTCAGAGAAACACAGGTATTCGTCTCCAAGGTTCCTGCCTTGTAGGCAGGACCGCATTCCATTCACATGGGAAATCATTATCTAAAAGGCCCCCAGTGGCCCAGCACTGGCCTGCCCGCCCTCCAAGCCCAGCCAGGCTCCAAAGGCACAAGGGAGCACGGGCCACTCCCTTCCTCGCTGCCAGCAGGCCCAGCGGCAGGAAAGCAGAGGCTGCAGCTGCTTCCATCCGTGAGCCTCCCGGGCACAGACCAGACAGGAAGCACTTCAGCAGTGGACTGAGCAGGAGAACCGGGTTGGCCACCTTGCCGTGTGGTCAGAGGGCAGTGGCCTGTCTCCAAGCAGATGGCACCAGCAAGGATCCGGGCCACACTCTCAACCGGGCCTGAAGGGTGGGTCACGAGAAGACTAAGATGGCGGCTGCCAGGCGCAGTGGAGGGGAGAAGGGTCACGTCACCAGCGGGGAAACTCGCAACTGTGCACACACACACACTTGCGAAGCCCAGGATGTGGAAGAGGGAAGAGAACGCGCCCAGGGGCAGAGCGCAGAGGAGGGTGAACCCCAGCGGCCCAGGCGACAGGTGGCAGGAAGGCCTGACCGTCCATCCCCCTGGCCGCCTTCAAGCTCCACCCGCTACACTGGGGGATGTGTTGGTCGGATGCTTTTTAGAACAAAAGCAAAAAGTGAGGAGAGCCCTCTCTGGGTCTCCGCTGGGGAATGCAGGTGACCGGAGGGAGAGAAGCGTAGAGAAGTGCAGTGGGGCTCCTTTTCATCTGCACACCTACCTCCCTGGCCCCCCAAGACCCTGACTCCAGGCAGCACTCAGGTGCTCTGTGCACCCTGCACCACCAGCCCCGGGGAGAGCTGCCAGTGCCCTGGGGCTCTACCCCCAGCTAGCCCTGGGTCTGCAGAGCCACAATAGACACACCTCCAGTCCACACTGTCCCTGGGGGTCCTTCTCACAGCCAATCATCGGGAGATACCCTAGCCCCTGTTCCCCACAGCTCTCAGCCTGCTGGGGAGATTCTGTGGGGCTCTTCTAGAGCCAGGGCCCGGTCCTCTGCCTTCTAGCAGGTGTTCTGGGAAACATCTTCCCACCCCAGCCCTAGATGGCTACTCTCTTTGTCCAGCACTTACAGCCTCCCACCTCCTGCTTCCTGGGCCCCCTACTCAGACCCTTGGGAAGGCTACTGGGCACCCTGTGCGTTCAGACAAGTCCATCATCTCTGTGCCTCGCATGGTCATGTCCAGGGCAGGCCCAATGCCACCTGTGCCCTCCCTTCCCCAACTCCTATGGCCTTAACTTGGGGTGGTGGCCTCTCTATCACTCCCCAGAGCAGGGTCTATGGGCCTCGAGACAAGACTATCAAGACAGACCTCTGCCCCCTGCCCAACCAGGGCACAGAAGCAATGCTCCACATGGGGGTTGTGTGGATGGGGACTGCATGGTTCGGAGCCACTCCAGAACGAGAACACCCAGTAAGCCAGGCAGTTTGACAGTACAGCTCTCCAAAGGCACTGGACCACCTGGCAGCAGAGCCAGGCATGAGTCTCTGACACCTGTCACCAATGACGGATGGTGGTCCCCATGTTAGGATGGGAGAGGCCAACATTCACATCCCAAAGTCCATCAAGTGGGGATCCTTACAGCATCAGAGGCACAAACATCAGGGTCGCCCTGGGCCACAGGCTCCTTGGCTCCATGATAGGGCAAGGCCGGCCCACCTCCCCATGTTCCCCCCGCAGAACAGGCAGCCAGCCAGCCGGATTGCCCTGGGAAAGGAGCCTTCCTACCAGAGGGAGAAAATCCCACTGTGAAACCACTCAGCCCTCAACCCAGACACAGCAGGGACAGAGAGCTCATTACTCATTCAACAGGCAGCCCCACTGAAGGCTGCAGCCCCACAAGGAGTACACAGAGGGGTGCCAAGCTGAAGAACCCCGCCTTTAAGACAGCAAATGGTGAGGCAGGGGCTGGGCTCCCCAGGCCAATCCGCTGCTGCTGCTGCTGCTGCTGCTGCTGCTTGCACATTCCGTTCCCAGGGCAGGAGCCTCATGTGATGCCTTTCTCCTTACTCCCGGCCTCTCTTGTCCCCAAGCCAGAGCAAACACCCCAGCCTGAGACAGGACAGGTTACTCAGCAGGCTTGTCCCAAGCCTCACGTGATCAGGCACAGCTGCTCTCAGAACTAAGGGCCCCAAATGCAAGCAAACGCCTGACATGGAGGGGTGCAAGTACCAGCATAGAAATGGGCATTTTGCAAAGAGGAAGGGCTGGTCTTGCCTGGATCACCTGTGCGGCCACCTCTCCAGGAAGCAGAGGGTGGCCTCGTTCTCTAATTTTGTTCTGTGGCCCAGAGGGTCAGTCAGGGAGGTACCTATCTGTCCCCATGCTCACTGCACAGAGAACAGGTCCTACAGCAAGTTGGTGACCTCAGGAGGAGACCCGCGGTCAGCCTGCCACACTGCTCCTGGCTGCCATTCCCTTCTGGGACCCCTGGGTACACACCAGGCCTGCCAGGCTCCACACTCATCAGGCAGAGCCCACCCTCTGATTAGAAAACCCTTCCAGAAGGGGTGCCGGGGTGGCTCAGTTGATTAAGGACCTGCCTTTGGCTCAGGTCATGATCCCAAGGTCCTGGGATAGAGCCCTACATTGGGCTCCCTCCTCAGTGGGGAGTCTGCTTCTCCCTCTCCCTCTGCACACCCCCTCCCCGGCTCATGCTCTCTCTCTAATAAATAAATAAAGTCTTAAAAAAAAATAGTCTTTAAAAGGGGGGGTGGGGTGCCTGGGTGGCTCAGATGGTTAAGCGTCTGCCTTCAGCTCGGGTCATAATCCCAGGGCCCTGGGATTGAGTCCCACATCAGGGTCCTTGCTCGGCGGGGAGCCTGCTTCTCCCTCTCCCTCTGCCTGCTGTTCCCCTTGCTTGTGCTCACTCACTGTCAAATAAATAAATAAAATCTTTAAAAATAGAATAAAAGAAAATTAAGAAATGAAAGAAAATTAAAAAAAAAAAAAAGAAGAAGAAGAAGACAGAAAGGAGCTAGGCAAGGCCCCTGTTCAGCAGGTCAGCACTCCCTCTGAAGAGATGCTTTAGCACAACAGGAAGCCAGAGCCCCTCCTAGGCCAGAGTCAGCAAACATCTTTCATAAATGCTCAGGCAGCATCTATCTTCAGCCTTGCGGGCCATATGGCACCTGCCATAGCTACTCAACTCTGCCCCTCTAGAGCCAAAGTGATTTGAATTTCAAATACTTTTCACGTATCACAAAATATTATTCTTGCTTTGTTTCAACCATTAAAAAAAAAAAAAAAAAGTAACACCCCACCTCAGCTTGCAGACTGCACAAAACCAGGCAGGTAGGCCACATCTGGCCCTGGACTGTGGTTTGCCTTCCCCAGTCCCTGCCCCTCCTCCAGCCTTGTGCACAGGAGGCCTTTTGTGAAAGCCCAGAGCTGTCATTCTCACAGCACAAAACTGCCAGGACCCTGGGCAGAGCCCAGGCAGGCCACTGATGAGCAGGCTGACCAAGCTCTCCCAGCCTTGGGGGGAGCCTTCTCCCAGCCCAGCCCCAGCTGGCCTCAGGATGCCTCAGGGTAACGACCAGAGGCCCAGGTGCGCCTTACTCCATCTCCTTGCGCTCAGCCTCCTCGGGGCTCAGATCCTCCTCCACCCCATAGTCCAGGATGGAGCCCACTCCAAATGCCCTGTTGTGCCGGATCAGGGGGCGGATGGACTCCTGGTCCTCGCCGGCCACGAACTGCCCATAGAAGGTCATCTTCATCAGCTTTTCGAACAGCCTTTGCCCCAGAAGTCTCCTGGCGAGATGGAGCAGCTGAAAGGCAGAAGGAGAGGGCTGTCCTGGCTGCCCGGCCTCCCCTGTCCCCAGCAGGACAACTTGCTTCCCCCACCCCTTTTGCTCCAACCATAAAACCTAGGCACACTCTCCCCTGGGCCAAACTCGACTCCCGGCCTTGGTTTAGCAGTGGACACCACTGGCAGCAGCTCGTTTCTCAGTCTGTAGCTACTGTCAATCCACTCCTCGTGGAGGAAGAGGTCCCAGGGCATGCCCCCCAGCCCCGCCAACGGCCACTCACCTCCCTGCCCTGCATGCTCACAGGTGACCCCAGCAGCACCCAGCGGGTGTCTGACCATCACTCGGTGGATAAAGAAATGAATAGCAGGTCTCTCTGGGAATCTCAGTGCATGTGTTCATCATAACATTCTTTGTATCCACACCTCAGCGGGTTATGCTGGATGGGAGGAGAATTTGATACAGCTTCCTAGCAGGCGAGCACCCAGATTTTTCAATGTTTTGTTCACTGCTTATTCCAAGTCCCTAAAACAGTGCCTGGCAAGGGGCCGGCCCTCCAGTGGTTGCCGAGCAGAGGAGCACAGGCTAAATTCAGAAGGAGTCTAACTTCAGCTGGAGTGAGCCCTGGGCTAACAATAAGTCAGGTGAGCATCTACGGAGTCTGGGAGATGGGAGCCCACTGTAGGACCAGTTGGGGATTCAGTACCATCATCTAGGGCCACAGCGAACCCACAGCTCGAGTGGACGTGCCCCTGAGGAAGACAGCTGCTCATAAATCACTCAGCTTTCTCCTCCAATCACGTTTTGCCACATCCCCAATTTCTGCTGTCATTCATTCCAAGTCCTGAGCCGCTGCTTTGTGCCTGGTAGGCTAAACAAAACAGATAAGGAGCTTATATCCCAGTAGGGGAGGAACCTCGAAGAAGAAAGTCACCTCCACAAAGTGATTCAGAACAGGGGTGAGGGCGTGATGGGTGGGAGATGTCTGCTAACTTAGATCCAGAGTGGGGGGCTTGCCAAGACACAGAGGTTGCACAGAGCCCCTGCACTGGGATAGCCAGGGCAGGAAGGAATGAGGACAGTGGAGTCCTCTGAGGCTGGAAGCGAAGGCTGATGGGAGAGCACATCTGGGAATTCCTGTGTGTCCACTGTCCCCCAGGCTTAGTTCTGAGACAGAAAAAGCCTGAGGTCTGCCAAACCCAATGGATAACAGAACCCCTTTTGGGAACAATCCCTTGTCTAAAAAGAAGTATGAGCAAATCAAATACCTTCACACCTAAACCAATCCTTAGCAGCCCCACACTGGCCAGAGGGGAGACATGCCTGGAATCACAGGTTGGCACTTGGTCGAGACCCTCAGGAATAAACCTGAGTCTCCAGGCCATCCCCTCTGTCTTGCCACAGCCTCTCTGTGCACCCCGTTCCATTGCATCTCACTGTTTTTGTAAAGAGGATGAGTAACGGAAAATGAGAGACCGACTAGGGAGAACGGAGCAGGCCGCCTTGGCCCCACCCAGCCTAGGCCAGAGGTCAGGGAATCCATTGGCCACAGCAGCCTGGCCAGAGGAAAAGGAGGGTCTTGATTATATCAAAGCTCACCCCAGTGGTAGGTGGGGCACAATCAGACACCTGAATACCATCACCTGGCTCTGGTACGTGTTAGCCCAGAGAGGTGTCAGGAACCACCCCATGCAGAAACAGGTCAGCCGTCTACTCTTGGGCCAGCCAATTCTCCTGTCCAGGGCCACATGGTAAATAACGTAGGCTGTGTGGGCCCCACGGTCATGGTCATCACTACTCAACCCTGCTAGTGAAGCATGAAAGCAGCCACAGCCAATGTTAATCAAAGAAGCAGGAGCGAGGCAGATGTTGGAATTTGGCCCAGGGGAGCCCTGGGCTGGTAACCTCCCACTCCCACACCTCCCCCCACCCCCACACTTTGCACTGACCAGCTCCCCAAAGGGAGGCGGGGCTCAAAGGGAATGGCAGGGAAGGCCGCCCAGGTCACTGAGCAGGTCACTCACCCTCCCCCCTGGCAATAGGAAGCCAGCCCATCACAGAAGGCTATGGAAGCACATGGGGCGGGGCTGGCGATTCCAAAGCTAACTCCAGAGCAAAGCCACCCCTTGAAAAAATTCCTAGCATCAGGTATATCCCTGGGGGGCACAGCCTGAGAGGAAGGCAGCCCACACTCTTCTCCAGATGGGGGCATCCTTCGTGGGCTTAGAAACTTGCCCTAGGAACACATATACTTGTTCTCACTGAAAAAGACTCAAACAGGTGTGTGCAGAGTAAGGAGGGCTAAAGCTGGTTCTCTCTCCTCCCTGTCCCCCAAGGCCACAAACACCATCCAGCCTGTCCCCTTCCTCTTCTTTTACCCCTGTCTGCACTGGCTTACACCCAAGCACAGGAGCCTTCGTCATGAAAGACCTGAGTTTTCTGAACCCTTATCTTCTGGCAAAGAAGGGAGTCCCAAACCAATGCAGCAGCTCAAACGGGGCTGGTTTAGGCTGACACTCCCTGGGAAGAGATTTGATGATTCTCCAACTGCCCCCCACCCCCAGGAGCTGCACAGACCCACGTTCCTCAGCAGGAAGAATTTCTACCCCAGGCCAGAGGACAGGGTAAGTAAGTACTGGTTCTGCAGCCTGGTGTCTGCCCCATTGCCCGATTTCCTCCAGTGCCAGCCACCAAGGCCACTGACACCAGTGTGACCACTGGCAGTGTTGGGGTGGAACAGGTTTTCCAGGGGGCACACAGAGCACTCTTAGTGGGCTCCCTGAAGGCATCCTCGGGGCACAGGTGGGATGGGAGGGAAGCCTGGGAGAAGCCTTCCCACACCTTCAGGCACCCACCGTGGTCCCTGCACTCCAGCACTTTCTGGCCCTTGGGCAGCGGTCACCCACAGTACCCAACAGTCTCCAGCTCTGCTAGCTTCTCCTCTGGCTTTGATCCAAAGGAAGAATGCTCAGTGCTGAGATGGGAGAAATATGGCCTGGATGGCTCCAAGCCTTCACTCCCTCCCTTCCAGCCACATGGCGGCAGGCAGGACTTCCGCACCAATCCTGCCCCACGCATTGCAGTACCACCCAGCAGTCCCATGACACCTCAACTGCAGGAGCCAAGTCCCTGTCCTTGCCCTCCACAGAAACCTCACAGCCAGCCACTCCCTCCCCTAGGTGTTCCTGCCCCCCAGCCACCTCCTCCCTCCTGACCGACCATTGCACCCCCAGAGCTTGCTGCTCCTTTCAGTCTGCCCCTCAGACGTTGGTGCTCCCCAGAGGGTTCTCATCACCTTCATCCCCCCCCCCAACCAGGTTCCTTGACCGGTGAGTGTCCCTTTCCACCCTCCTCGCCAGTTGGCCTGGCACTCCACAGCCACCAATTTGCCAAAGGGCATCCACATCTACCACAAACACAGATGGCTTCCCAGAAGCCTCTACCTCTCCAGTTCTACCCCTTCCTCCTCCACATTCCCCTTCCACTTCCACTACCATCAGTCCCAGGTTGCATCAGAGTACAACTTCTGGAAAGACCCAGTCCAACACTCTGCTGGCCTCACCATGCACTCAGACCCTCCCAACTCTGACTCTGTGACCTGTACCCTCACCTCCCACCCATTGTGGTTTCATCTTCACCTAAGCCTAAAGTGTGGCTTGGTGCTCTTCTTTGGTCCAGCTTCCCCAGCCTTCTCCAGGGGCCAAGGTAGGCAATACCACATACTCAGCACAGTCTCACTTGAGGAAGAGCCTTCCAGACCCTTAGCACCAACAACTGCACCCCTGCAAACTGTTCCCAGTTGGAAAAACTGTCTTTTCCAAAAGTCCAGACTGACAGTGGCTAAGATGGTGTTCTGCTTTTTACTTCCCCAAAGCCCTCACACTTTCCACAAGTCACTATGTTGAAGTAATAAAAGTTGTAGTTCAAGTGGCTTCCCATTTCCCCCAACACTGTTCCGAATGGCTGTTCCCAGGCCATGAGCCCTTCGACACCACCAAGATTTCCCTTCGGGCAACATGGAAGACACTCCATTTAAATTTCTGGTGACAACTTTGCATTACTGCAAGCAGCATATACCTTAAAACTTCAGAAACTGGTCTTTGTTTTTAGTTAGTAGTGACTGGAATATAGGAAAATTCACGAGGCCCAAAAGGGAATGCAGGAAACACCTCCCTTTCTGACTTCCCGGCTACAAGCGATGCTCCAGGGGCCCGCGCTTTACAGTAAAACTTCATGAAGTTTCCGGGAACACAGAGAGGATCCGGCGCGTGTCCCTGCTTGCACGCCGCGACGCGCACCTACCCGCCTGCCCGCCCGCCCGCGCGCCCGCGCACCCACCTGCTCGTGGTGCGCCAGCAGCGCGGACGAGGCGCACAGACGCAGCACCAGCAAGCTGCGCACTAGCTCCCAGCTGCGCCGGCTGCGGTACGCTTCTTGAGTGTTGCCGAAGTCCACGACAGGCACCGGCGGCCGCGCGGCCTCGGCAGTCCCGCATCCTGGCGCAGCCTCCTGGCCTGCGGCAGTCTGCTCGCGAGCCGCCGGCGCGGTGGATAGCGGGGCGATGCGGAAAGTGCCGCGGCGCAACACAGAAACGATGCGCCTCACAGCCATGGCGGGGCGTGCGCTCCCTTCTCGGCTTCTTAAGTACTCCCCTCCGGCCCCGCCTCTCCCCTCCGGCCCCGCCTCTCCCCGTCGGGCCCCGCCACGCCCCGCCGGCTCCGCCCCGCGCCAGCCACGCCCACTCCTCGAGACACCCTGTCCCGCCCTAGGACGCGCACCCCCACCCTGAGCCACGCCCTCTCTCCGGTGGACACCCGCCCCACGCCCTGAGCCACGCCTCCTCGTTGAGAGGCCCCGCCCCGTGCCTGGTGCCTAGTCTTCTAGTGAAGTCCCGCCTCGCCGCAGAGCCCGCGCCTTCCGTTGGAGAAACCGCGCTCTGTCGGAGAAACCGCGCTCCGCACCCTGAGCCGCGCCCTCTCCTCGGGAGACCCCGCCCGGCCCTAGGATTCGAGGCTCCTGGCCTGGCAAAACCTATCCCGCGCTCCGAGTCGCGCCGGCTGTAGTGCGGCCCCGCCCTGCCCAGATGCCCTGCCCCAGATACCCTGACCCCTGCTAGGAAAACCGCGCCCCGCGCCCCCAGCGGCTCGGTCTCCTCGAAGGTCTCGCCCCGCCCCGCCTTAGGACCACTGCCCTCCGCTGGGGAGGCCCCGCCCCGCGCTCCAAGCCGCGACCCTTCCTAGGAGGCCAGACCCCTGCGAGTTACCGAAGGTAGTGTGTTCTGCGGCAGCCTCGGCTGCCCAACGGCGCCAAGCGCGCCTGAAACCATCCTTCTCAGCCTGTGGCCACATCCCCGAAAGAGACCTTGTCGCCTCGGTTGCTTATCCCCGGTTCAATATTTCCCTTAGGAGACCCCGCGCCTCCTGGGACCGGATACGCAACCAGTCATACGATTTCCCCCTGGGTTTCCCAGGTCCCTAGGCTTGCCCTGTGGGTCCGGAACCCGCGCATTTGCGCCATCGCGCACCTGCACACCCGGGCTCCTCTGCTGAGGCGGGGAGGGTGTAGAAGCCAGCAAGGCCAGAAGGCGGTGCCGCTTCTCCCGTACAGGGGCATTTTGGAAGCTGTTCTTCCTCATTCCTAGGCCTAGGGCGCGAGGGGAAGGGGGCTCCTTAGGGGCTTGCTCAGTTCCGTTCTTTCCGTCTTCCCAGTCCCACTGTCCACCCAACGCACAGGCATGGACCTTCAGGTTCCCCTGGAAACACCTGCAGCCCCCACGGTTCCTAGCCCCACCGCTTCAGGCCCTCAGTGCTGCTGCCCATGGGGCTAACAGCAAAGCCTTAGCTTTGCCACCTCCCTCAGGCCTCCCTTCACTCCTAAAAGCCTTCCCCCCTCTGCCCCTCTGCTTCTGATGCCCTCCCTTCCAACATCGTGGGTGACCTGCCAACGGAGCTCCAAATATCATCTCCTGGGAGGGACCTGTCTTGACGGCCCACCAGAGCACCCTCTTCCCCATCACTCGCCCCTTGGCCCCTCCTACATCTCATCAGGACTTTCGGGCACTCCGGCAGGTGCTGGGTCTGACTGTAGGTGGCAGCCTCGCTCAGCCTCACTAGCCTTGTTCGACAGGCTCACCATGTGCTTCATGCATTTCAGTGCATTGGATGTCATTGATGTTGACATTTGGGGCTGAATAATTCTTTGTTGTGGGGCAGATCTGGGCACTGCAGATGTTTATCAGTGGCCTCTACCCACCCGATTCCTCCTTCCCCCACACCTTACTCAGGTTCCTTGGGGGACAGCATCATCACTGCTCTAGGTTGAGGGAGGCTTCCTGAAGCAGTCATGGTTTTTCTGCACACTCTTGCTCCTTCTGAGGTTGGAGAGAAAAAAGCAGAGACAAAAGAGACAGGTGAGTCAAGGCCTAGAGGCAGGAACTCGGGGGTCCCTTCAGCAGCTTAGAAACTTAGCTCACCAAGAGCAGGTCAGCCTTGGCAGCTGGGGGTGGCCACCAGACCCCCCCTCTTTCCTTTCACGGATGATCTTCCCGCCTCCTGAAAACCCTTCAGGGCTTCCCTACTGCCATCATGGCAAAGCTGCATGACTCAGTCTGGTTCACCCACCATCAGCAGCCGGGCCCCTGCCCACACCCACCATCCCTCTCTCAACCACGCTGGTCATTTTGCCAGCCCCCCCAACCCCCACCCTTGAGCTCAAGGCCACTGTTTGCATGTTGCTCTCAGGTACCTGTCCTTCCCCCTGCACCCCAGGCTCCTCCCTTCTACTCCTCAGGGTCCGTTTGGCAGGCATGTCCCTGGCTAGGCATCGGCTTGGCTACAACTCCCTCTTCTTGAATTAGTTGCAGGCTTTAAACCTTAAAAATAAAGCTTCCAGTTATTTTACCAATAAAAAAATGGGTTTATTCTGGAAAAGCAGAGAATGGCAATTCAGGGAAGGGAAGATGGGGCAAAACCATAGGCAAGTCTGGAGAACAAAGGAACGGAATACTCTTTCATAGAGGAGAGAGGGCAATTTGGAAGGAACGGTTATGAACAAAGAAGTCCTTTGAAGTAAACAGGGAGTCTGAAGTATAGTGGCTGAGTTGCGACAGTCTCCTTCCCTGGGCGTTGGTGGAGGAGGAGAAAAACCTCCTACTGGGGTACTGAGGCAGCTAAAGCAGCCCAGCCTTGCAGGAAGCTCCTCTTCCCGTTGGGTGTGAGAGCGCCCCCTGCTGGCTTCCTGACTCCTGACTCTAAACCACTTTCCGTTCATTTTATTTATCTATCTATCTATCTATCTATCTATCTATCTAGGTCATTTTTTAAAATTTTTTAAATTATTATTTGTTTCTTATGTTAGTCACCACACAGTACGTCATTAGTTTTTGATGTAGTGTTCCATGATTCATCATTTGAGTATAACTCGCAGTGCTCCATGCAACATTTTATTAATTTTCACATTGGTGACCCTGCCTGCCGAGCCCCAGCCAGCTGCCCTGTTCCCCACACTGCCTTTTAATGTGTCCTTATTGAATGAAGGAAGGAGCAAGCACATATGATGTGGGAACCTTGACCCTCTGGCTCTAGGCTGCTGGCTGTGGGTTTGAGATGCAACTTCTGGGCCTGCCCTGACCCCTGAATCACCGTGGACCAAACCCAGCCCTTGCCCAGCATCCTGACTCCTGCTTTCCATGCAGACATCCCTTCGATGTTCCATTCTCTCCTCTGTTGTGATACCAACTGCCCAGGCTGCAATGTTCTCCCAAGAGCATCTGTACCCAGGTACCACATGGGACCCAGATTCTCAGCAATCAGCCTCCCTCCAGGCATTGTGCATCAGGGGAAACAGTGCAACTGAGCAGGAGGCACAGTCTTGCCTCATGGACAGGTGCACACACCAGTCAACGCTGGTGACATGCTGCCAGCAAACTCCGGGCAGGAGAAGGTCCCTAACCCTAACCCTAACCCTCCCCACCAGGAGTCAGTACCATGCTCAGCCCATTTGGGGAATAATCCTGTTGATTTTATCTGCTCCTACCCAGGGAGCAGGACAGGGAGAAAGGAGTACCTTGGCATCACCAGCTATGACACCTGTCACTGCCCTGATAATGGAGAAGGCTTGTGACCATCCATATCACATATTCTTTTGGCAAAATGATTGAGCACATGAAATGCCCAGAGTCTAACGGTCCCATGCATCTCCCCCAACATGCCATGCATCTCTATTCCTGCTCTGACTCAGGAAATAACCAAAGTGGAATCTAAGCCAAAACAAAGTTGACAAGGTCAAGGCTAGGTCCAGGCAAAACTCACAGATGAGGTGGCCATTGTCAGGCGGTGGTCAGTGGTGGGGCCCGTCCTGACACCAGCACCCCAGCTACCCGGGCAATCCCTAGGCTTACTCAGTCCAGCCTCATGCAGGTGGAAGATCACATTGGATTCATCACCTAACGTCTTACAGTAAAACATTCATTCTGTAGCCTGTGGCTCAAAAGCGAAGGATTCAAAGATGGTGGCAGCAAAACAGTGGAGTAGGGAGCCCCCAGGAAGTCATCTCCCCAATGAATGAACAACTGAACTGTCTCGGGCAACTATTTTGGGACTCTGGAGCCTAGTAAACCACTTGCAGTCTCCAGGGGACAGCTGGATGAAGAAGCTGGTAAATTTAAGTCCATTTCAGTCAATTTCCACCTTTTTCACAGCATCTACCAACCCCTCAGCCAGGGGGCAAACAGCCTTGGGGACAATGATGAGTAATTCCAGCTCCTGGCAGCACAATTCACAATAACCAAAATGTGGAAGCAAGCCGAGTGTCCACTGATGAGCGAACAGAGAAACAAAGTACAGCACATTCACACCGTGGGGTGTTACTTGGCCAGAAAAAGGGAACAGAGTACTGATGCATGTTCCCATGCGGACAAACTTAGAAAACACTATGCTAGGTGAAAGAAGCCAGACGCAAGGGCCATGGGTTATGTGATTCTATTTACATGAAGTGTCTAGAATAGGCAAGTCTATAGAGACCACAAGTGAATTAGTGGTTGCTACTAATAGGTATGGACTTTGGGTATGAAATGTTCCAGAACTCGATAGCGGTGATGTTTGCTCAACCTGGCAAATTATATTAAAAACCATAAAGTTGAACCCTTGAAATGGGTGAGTTGTATAGTACACAAATTGCTATAAAAGGGGAAGTGTTCACAGGGCATTTGCTTCAAGGAAGCCTGTGAGCTGGGGAGAGGGCCCAGAAGCAGGACACACATTGGTCGCTGAGATGGTCTGCTCACCTCCAGACTGAGGCAGAATGGGGCTGAGCATCACCGTGCACCAGGTCTCCAGGGCGTTGATCTACTCTTGAGTGTCCCTGCAGAGATGAGGCTGGCCCTCAAGAAGCCAGCCGAATATGTACATAAATAAAACAACCGAGTTTTTCACAGGTGTTCAGCCAATGCTAAGACACCAATTCTGCTGGGAATGGTGGCTGGCACATTTTGAAGGAAGGACAGCCCCCGGTCCAGAGATCCTGGTGGGAGTTTACGTGGGGGCAGAGGGCTGGGCTCCTGTCCTCCAGCTCTGAAGACGGAAATGGATCCAAGAGGGCCAGACTTCAGTGGATTCAGTCATGTGGCAGTCACCTGCTGGTCACCCCGCCCCACCAAGTTTGGGCCAGCCAGCAGGTCCAGAGGTTCCCCGAGGAAGAACCAGCCAGGAGACAGACCTTAGCAGGCAGCCTGCTCAGCCATCACAGGACACTTACAGACCCCCCTTTTGCTGCAGTCATGTGCCATCTCTCTTCCCAGACAGCCCTCCCTCTGAACTCCTCCTGTGTCCTGTCTCATATGGATACTCGGTAAAATATTTGTTTTCACTTCAGCCATGAACTTGACATTGGAACTCTGTCAAAGTTATGATTTTGCTGCATGCTTCTCACCCATGTTTCCTGAAACATCTGTCTACCCAAATCGTGGCCCCCGCATCAGAATTCATTCTGATTTATTGCGTTTTGCCACTTGCTCTGTACCCATTTTTACTGATATATTTGCTCTGTCTGCTCGCAGAGGAATTCATTCACATTTGTTTAATTTGGGGCTTGTTTTCCCGTTATCGGCCTGCACCAAACACAGGCCAGTATTTGCTCCCCTGTCGTGTAAATTCCCTCATTGGCCCATTATCCCCTTATCCACTCCATGCCAGAATTCGCAGACTCTGCTCGAGCTTTGTTTGGCTAAGGGATGTTATTCATTGTTTTCAGAGCTAGTAAAACACGATTGTGTTTCCTGAAGTTAAGATTGTCTGCTAGATCCTTTGTACTGTGTTTATATGAACGCAGTCCCCTTCTGCCATGCCTGCCATTTTGCTTGGTCACTTTCAATGCCTGTGTGAGAAAAGGCACTTGGATCCCAGCCGGGGAAGCAGGAATGTGGGAGCCCAGGAGGGGTACAGGCCTTGAGAGGGGGCCAAGGTCAGAGGACGCTCAGCCCCTGGCAGCAGAAGGGAAGCAAAAAAATGATAGGGTTGAGGCTGGATAAACATGTACGTCTTTGTGGTAAATGAAATAGAATTCTGCCCATGAAGAAGGGGGGCAGGTTCCCGGCTCAGGATGCCTTTAACAGGATAAAGTAGGTGTGCATGCCGCAGGAAGACTGCAAATTACGGCCACGGCCATCCCAGCTCCCATTATGACCCAGGCATAACCCTGCACCCAGAGGGCATGGATGACAGAGCCGGGCCGCAGCTCAGCATCTAGGACCAGAGAGAGTCTGGGACTTCTCATGGGAAGTGAGAACAGGAACAGTACCCATCCCTGGGGGTCATTGCCAAGAGTCGATGGGCCAAGATGTGTTTAGCACAGGCCTGGCACCCACTAAGCTTCTGACAATCTAGACCTATGCCTTTGCCACCTGTGTGGGGTGCACATGAAATGCACTTCCCTGCGAGGTGCAGGGAAGCCTCAGGAGACCAGGGTCCCCACAAGCTGGGTAGAGCTTCAGGGGAAAGCTCCTGCTGCCTTGGAGAGATCAAGGCAGGGTTTGAAATTGAGCAGATTAGAGCTCGGGGGCCCCACGTGGAAGAGGATACTTGCTGCTGGCCCTAGGCCTGAGGACAAGAAAGTGACAGAGCCCCCACCCCCAACAGGTTTCTTATATGGTGGCTGGTTGCCTGAGGGGAGGTGGCAGGTCACCAAGGACCTGGACCTTTGTGACAGGTTCTGGCCAAGTCTTGGAGACAAAGCTATCCTGAGAAGCTTGACTTTGGCCTCCCTGCAGCCCTTTCTGAGGGGCCCCACACAGAGAGAGAGAGAGACCATAGATCTGGGCAGGATGTCACAGACATGTCCCCCCTGGGTCCTGTGGGGTTGACCAGAAGCTGGTATACTCAGTGACACTGGGCCAGCCAGACCCTCTCAGCTCCAGCCTGGTGATGATGACCCCAGCTCAGGTGGAGACTCCCCCAGGGAGTAGAGCCCTGGGGACACACTTGGCTTCTCCCCCAAAGCCACGGGGCAGGATACAAAAAGATGCCTGTGGCAGGTTGCTCTGGTGGCTTTGTGCCTCAAGCCCCGTGGGGGGGTCTCCTGGGAGTGTGGTGGGACAGAAACAACCACTTGTTATTTTATATATCTCTGTCTACCTTGAGCTTTTTTATCCCAACAGGCATGTGTGACTTCTGTGATAAAATATATGTACTGTGCTTAAGTAACAGCCATAGAAAGAAAAAGCAAAGCAGTGGCTTCTGGCTGAAGTCCTAGACGCTCGTGAGAGGCTGGCCTGAGTCTGGATTACGTGACCAGACTTTCATAGCTTTGGATACTGGTGGAAATGGCCCTCGCCCAGCCAGCTGCCTCACATAAGTAGAATGTCTTACTCCCTGCCCATGGCAGTCTGTCCTCCCAAGGCAGGCGGCCCCTAGTGTACAGGGATAAGCTTTTCCTCTTTCCCCAGGGCCAGGCCTGGCTGTGTATGCCAAACTGGCAGGTAGCCGGGGCCTCAGTGCTGGCTGTGTTTCCTGGGAACCATACAGTGACTGGAGGGCTTCCTAGAGGCGACAGCTGAGTTGAGATGAGGAGGACTCTGGCTCGGTGAGGGAAAGCTGGGGCTTCAGGGGTTCACAGTGAAACTTGGAGATGGAGAAACTGATACGCCCTCTGCTACCAGCCAGACTCAACCTGAGCTGCCCCTCTAGCGAGCAGAATGCCCCAGGGGGGTGGCTCACAGTCTCTGCTTTTGATCTTTGACCCTTTGCCATGGGTACCCCATGCCCTTCTTCTCCCTCCAGCCATGTAGGGATGAGCCCACCTCCAGCAGTCACCATCAGTCCAGCTCCCAAACTTAGGGGGCCAAACGGCCTCTCATGGTGCTCTGGGCATAGTGGGGAGGCAAGGGGCTCCCTACGCTGCCTCTCCAGTAGGTGCATCAGGACTTTCAAGAGGATCCCTGACACAGGGCCCCTGGATAAAGTAGGGATGGAAAGGAGTTGTACACAGCATGGCTGAGGCCTCTGATCCCGCCTGCTGCCCCAGAGCTTCCCAGGGGCTTCAGGCCTTCTGTAGGGCCGGCTCCTTGGGCTGCATGGGAGGCATTTCACCCCAGGTCTAGCTGAGGGTCGCTCAGAGACCAGGGCAGAGCAGGCCTGGCCCACTGGGTCCTTGGAGCGGGGGTTGGGGTTGGTTTGGACCAGGGACTCACCCTGTACCCCCTGATAAAGATGGTTCAGGCCATCCCTAAATGTCACCACTGAGGGCGCCTGGGTGGCTCAGTCAGTTAAGCATCTGCCTTCAGCTCTGGTCGTGATCTCGGGGTCCTGGCATCGAGCCCCTCATCAAGCTCCCGAGATCTATGCAGAGTCAGCTTCTCCCTTGGCCTCTGCCTCTGCTCCTCCCCACTTGTGCTCTCACTCTCTCTCTGTCCCTCAAAAGGATAAATAAAATCTTTAAAAAATAAAATAAAATCAATATCACTGCTGGGGTTGAAGGTCAAGGGCCATCATGGGGCATCCTTATGATGAGAACATGAGCATCTATTTGGGTGTTAGCCTTGTGGGCACATGTCACTGATACACAGGGAGGGAACACCCTTACGAGGGAACTCGTGTGTCCGTAAAGGTGGTGGGAACGGAGGAAGAACACACGAACTAAGGAAGGCAAGACTATGGATGACCCTTTCTTTACAAAGGTAATAACACCATAAAATAACCCTACAGCTTGGTTTTTAACATGTGATCATTCAGATCAGTTGGAGATGTGGGTCACCAGGCAGATCCCAAGCAGATGCCCTTCAACCCAGGCTCTCCGTCCCTTATCTGTGATTGATTGGTTGGCTCTGTCCAGGATGTCTCTGGATGCTATTCAAGGCCTCTGGCTGATCTCTGGGAAACGCCCCAGTGCACAATCAGCACTTCTGCTCCCTGCAGAAGCCCGGCCACACCCGCAGGTGGATGGGTTCTCCCAGGGCAGTTCACTGGCTGCCCCTTCTGCAGGCGCCCAGGGTCCGTGGAAAGGTTCTCAGGGCATGAGGAGCCCAGGCTGGTCTGGCACCCCCTCTGCATCTGCACCCCGTCCCCCGTAACCCCACCCTCCCCAACCCACCCCACCCCCACTCCTATTCCTGCACTAGTGCATCTGAAGCCACGGTTAGTCTCCCAGCCTAACATTGATTTACATTCCCCACGCCAGCCACACTCTGATGTTGGTACACACTGTGCCTCCAGGTGCTGAGCGACAATGACCTTGGCCCCCTTGGCCCCGGCAGAGCACACGGCTGACGTCCACCTGTGCATCCAGGCACTCTCCCAAAGAGGCTGCAACCAGCATCCACGCATAAGACCCGTCCAGCTGGCAATCCGTGTTAGACTCTGTTATCACAGAAACCAGTGCAGTTCCTCCCCACACCCACCATTAATGTTTAAACACACATGGGGCAGGAAGGGAAAGCAGGGGGGAAAGGGGAGGTAGCAGGGAGGAGAACTGCGTCCCCGGCCAGCCCAGAGCCCGTCAGCTGGTGAGGCTGAAGGGAGAGCAGGAAACCACGGTCCCACCCATGTCCTCTCGGGGGGGGGGGGGGGGGGGCTGAACCTTGGAGTGACGGTGCCCACCCCAGGCAAACCCCAGGGGCCAGGGGTGGGTCTGGAGGACTGGGGTGGGTGTCTTAGGTGTCACAGTGTGGGGCTGTGAGGCACAGTGGGGATGTCCCACCTCCAGGCCGTAAGAAGGTCAGCCAAGAGGTGCCCTGGCAGAGACTGGCAGCCCAGAGGTTGTAGGGTATATATATATAATCTATAATTATATTATATTTCTATATAGAAACACACGGTTCTAAAACAGAGCCCTGCAGTACCGCCCCACTTCAGCCTTAATCTCTATCCCACTTTCCAGGGACCTGGTGCTGGATCACCCAGGCCTCACCCTCAGCCTCTCGGAGGCCTTGTCTTGCTTTGAACCCCCTCCAGATGTTTTGAAAATGCTCATTTCCTTTCTGATTATAGAACTAGCAGGTAGCTTTTTGTAGACATCTTGATAAATAGACGGAAAGGCAGTGGACCCAATGGCATTGTCTGAGACCCCAGCACCTGAGGTGGGAAGCCAGAGCTGAAATGCAGGGGTATCTCTCACCAATCTCTTTTCTTTGCAGACATGACATACATGCATGCACGCACATTGTGCATGGACGTGCACAGATCCACACACACCTGCCTGTGCCCACCCAACACACTCACCCCACATCACGCATGTGCTCGCGTGTGCACACGTACCTTCCTTTCTGGGACTTCCCACCCCTCCTGGCTCCCAGCTCCTGTGCTCCTGCTGCTTTCATAGCACCTTGTCCTCACGCCGACCTGCTGCTACCCAGAACAAGCCACAGTGGGAGGGCGGCTCCTCCCTTTAGACCTCAGCTCAAAGACCAAGAATGGGGAGCCGTAGCACAGAGCAGACAAGGTGACTGTTTCCTGTCCCCAGGCTGCGGCCACTGAAGAGGTCCTCCTGCTGCTGCATCTCTTCAGCGGGCACATGCCAGGTTGGCCCCTGCGGTCTGCCAGAGAGAACCCATCCTGGTGCTCCTGTTGGGAGTGAGGCTGGGTACAGGGCTTAGCACAGGTTCCCAGCCCCCTCAGAACTCAGCAGTTCAACCCCATGCTGGCCCCCAGCAGGGCCTGGGCTCCAGCTTCAAGGATCCAGTCCCACAGTGGGTTGAGTCCCAAGCCTACAATGGCACAGCTGACCAGCAGAGGGCAGCAGAGGGTTATGGCGCCATCAGAGCAGAGAGCCCCCAGCCCCACCCCTGCCCACTGGGACCTTGCCCTTCCTCTGCCACCCCTAGACCCTGACCCATGGCTGCAGGGGGATGTCAAGGCTCACCTTTCCTTTTCCCCATCCCGGGCAAGCTGTTAGCCTGGGGACTACCTCTCCTTTAGGCCATTCTGCTGCCTGCCTCCAGCACCAGGCTCTTGGGATCCTTTCTCCACTGCCTCGCTCCCCCATCACATATACACATACGCACACACACAATGCACGAATCACCCTCCTGGACACTGTCCTGGCCAAGCCTGGAGCCCCACTCAGGGTTTTCCTTCTCCACTCCTGAGCCCCAGAGGGTGGGCTGAGTCTCCAGAATGTTTCAAGTGGTGCTCATGACAAACACATCCCAGGGGCCGTACCGCCCAGCTAGGTTGCCGCTGTGCCACACATCCCGAAGAATGTAACTTCCAGAGCCCAGAGACCTCAGCATGGCAGGTGAGCCGGTGGCACTCACAGTAGTGTTTCTAGACAGACACCTGGTCCTCCCCCACAGACAGGGCTGCAACTTCGCAGAGCAGCCTCAGGGAGGGTGTTCCAGAATTTGCTGTTAACGACCTCAAGCCCTCCTCCTCCCTGCTTCCACCATTGACCGTGCCTCAGTTCCAGGCCCTTCCCTTCGATGTCTACCTTCTTTCTGTGGCAAACCCGTCCAGTGTTTTGGCCTTAACTAGGATCCACCACCAATACTAGCGAGGTCCATGGCCCTATCTCTAGCCTGGCCCCTTGAAGGACCCACCCCTGGGCTCAGTTGGCCCTGCACCTGACTCTTCTAAAACTAGCCCTGGCCCTGTCCTCCCTAGCCACTCAACAGAACTACTGGCCCTAGAGATATTGCCCCCCATTCTCCTTCAATCACCCCCTCTTCTGCCCCCCTCCCTGCCCCCCTCCACATTTGGTTGGCTTCTGTTCTGGACAGAAGCTTCTAACTGTCCTCCTGCCCCTATCTATGTCTGAGGAACTTCCCAGGGCCACCTATTGCACTTAGAATGAACCTCAGCTGCCCCCCTGCCAACCGCATCAGCACCACCCCTTCCCTGCTTACAACAGTTGGGACATAGCTGGGCCTGAACCTTTCCTGGTATGAGGACCAGGGCCTGGCTGGCTCAGCTCATCAGCACACACTTGTCCCTGCCATAGCAGTTGGTCCAGATCAGGCTACACAAGACACTGTGTCCTGCCCTGGGTATGCTGATGGTCCAGGTTGGTGCAATAAGAACGGAGCCCACGGTGGCTACTGGATGGCTAGGTGAGAGATAGAGACTGAGGGCGATGGGGATGCGTTGGGCCCATAGGGCAACACAGCTGAGGGGAACTCAAGGAGCAGAGCTGATCAAGCAGAGCCTTGATCAAGCATCACCTGAAGCCCAACTTGCTGCAAATCCTCCCAGCTACATAAGCCTGCAAGTTCCTTTCACAATCCCACTCAGTTTGCCGTGAGTTTTCTGTTCCTTGGAGCCAAAGACTCACTGTGGATGTATCATCACCGTCCACTCCCCCGCTTCTGCCCCATCGCCTCTACCCCAGGACACAGCTTCCCTCTGCAGCAGGCCAAATGAGTTCCGACTCCAACTGCAACTTTCTGCAGTTTTTATTCCTGTCTGGAGTGTACCCGAAGACCCTACTGCCTCTATGCCCACTGTCCCCTGACTCTGGCCAGGATCTTTGCTGAGTGTTGGTCCCTCGTTATTGATCTCTTACATCCCTTTCAAGTCAGAGGTGGCCAGATTTTCCCTGGGAGAGCCATGCCCCCCAGGAGGTAGTGTGAGCTGGGGCATTACGCCCCCACCCTGGAGCCCTGGGGTTTGCAGTCAGAGGACCCTGAACCCATAACAGGATTCACCACACTGGTCTTCTCTTTTCTTGGGGGCATGGAGGGTTGTTGCGACAGTTCAGGGGAATCATGTTAGGGGCAGGGCACAAGCATTCCTTCTGTTTTGATAGGAAACTCGTGTTTTAGTTTTTCCTCTTCTGTTTCCCAACCAGGAGTGAGGAGGCCCAGGAGGGAGTGTGGCTGCTGGCCCTATTGGCCTGCAGGATAAAATGCAAATATCCCCTTCACAGACAAGGGGCTGTTCTAGGCCATGGTGAGCTCTGGGTTAAGGACCACTGTAGATCTCAGAGAAAGAAGAGAGTCCCCAGGTATCTGCTCTGCCACACCTCAGTCGCCAAGAAAAAGCCACCTCCCTAGGTTGACAGTGGTACACCAGGGCTTCCAATTAGCTGTGGGGCACAGCAAGCCACTGAATCCCAGAGTCCCATTTCGGGAGGACGCACGCCAGCGCTTGGTTCCACGGGCCCGCCTCGTTAAAAGCCTGTCTTCCCAATTATCTGCAGCCCGCTTGCCTTGGGGATAATTGGCTCCCCGCAGCTCTTTGCAAGGTCCTCTGCCTCCAGAGGAAACAGGGGAGGGGCGGGCTGAGTGGTGCCCACCTGAGAACAATCACATTGGCCCATAACGAGCCCCAGGGGTGCCCATTGGCCCCCAAGGGCCCAGTGCCAACCAATAGGGATGTCCATCTGGAAGTCATTGCATAGAAGAGGAGAATGCCCCCAACCCAGACCCTCAGGTCCAGACTCTGGAAGGACCCCTACCATTCCCCCCATCCTACTCCATTATGCAGGGGAGGCTGCCCCTTCAAACCCCTCTGGCCGTGCCCACTGCCCAACTCCCAGTCCACACTCTCCTCCTCAAGGGCCCGCAGCCCCACAGCACATTTTGTCCACCCTCGTGAGCAACCCCCTACCCACCATGGAGAGCACCAGGGTGACAGGCCAGGTCAGATGTGACTTGTGTGTGGTACTGGGTCTCTGGCTGGGCAGGTCAGCAGAGCAGTGGCCGCGGCTGGGTCTCTGATGAGTTCGAGAAGCTGGTCAAACATATGAGGTCCCTCTGAGAAAGGGTACAAACAAATCCCGAAGCCAGCCTCCCTCCTCAGGGTGTTGGGATTAATACCTTCACCCTACATGGGGTTCCTCAGCAAATATTTGCAGAGTAAGTGACAGCCCATGGTGGTGAATGAGCCTTGGGGTGCACCTGGGGGCCCAACCCAGACCCCTGATCCTGGTGACACCAGGCTTTCAGTCAGCCCCATGGAGTGAGGGTTTGGCAGGATGGTCACTTCAAGCCTTCTCCACAGGGAACAGGTCTAACCCAGCTTCACTTTGCTCCATCCAAAGCACAGTGTTTTCAAGGACAAGGGCATTTTGTAATGAAAGCATTTGATGAGTAACAGAAACAACTTCTCACTTGCAACAAATTGAATAGAGCCCCGCTGCAGGCTCTGTGTGCAGACAGAGGCCTCCTACCAGGCTCTGCTCCTGGGAGGGGGTAAGGGAACCCTGCTGTCTCCCCTGCCCTTGGTGCCAGCCTTGGCTCTCTTATCCTGTCGCTGGGTTTCCTGGACCCCTTCCTCTACTGTTCTCCTCCACGGCCCCTAGCGAATGGGGACTCTGGCTGGTGCGGGGCACTGGCCGTAGCCGAGAGCATCTCCGGGCAGTGGCTTCCGGGAGGGTGGACAGGAGGCAATACGGCCCACCCTGGCAGCCTGTGAGCAGCCCCTCTGGGGGAGGAGGTGTGAGGGGCCTGCAGCTGAACAAGGGCGAATCTGGCCACCCAGAGGCCAGCAGAGGTGTGACGAACCCTGGGTGGCTCTGCTGCGGACACTCCCCCGCCACCGTATCTGTAGGTGGGCAGGGTCCCGGCCTCATCGCAGACCCGGCAAGAGAAAACCCTCAGTGGGGATGGGAGAAGGGTGGATGGGATCTGGTGGGGGGATCGAGGGAGGGGACGCACTTGGTAGCCACAAGCCTTTTTTTCTGAGCATCAGGAGGAGCTGGGCTTGTCTGGGTTGGGGTCCTGCCATGGTGGGCAGTGGCTCAACTGGTATACACCATTTGTTGCCACTGGCAGTGTGGTTTGGGGAACCAAACCTCTAGGCTCCCTGGGCTGTAGGATCCCATCTTTGGAATGAAGAGGCGGGTGCTCTTCCAGACACAGTGCCCATGGGGAGGATAGGCTCTGGGCTAGCTTCCCAGTCCACCTTGGCCATCCTCCTCCCCCTGTGTGTGTGTGTGCAGGTGTGTGCTCACTGAGCACGTGTCCCAAGGCCTGTCGGCTGCCTTCTCTTCTCCCTTTCTCTTTCGTCCTGCCTGGTCCCCTGGAGCTCTCCCTCCCCCGCCTCATGGTTCAGACCCCAAAGTCAAACACATGAGAGACCAAACTGACCCACAGGAAGGGAGGCAGCCTAGCTCAGCGCAAAGGTGGGAGTGGAAAAGTGTTGTCTGCAAATGTGATGGAAGGAAACCGCTCCAAGTGCCTTAAATTGGCCTGAGGCTGATGTCTGGGGAGACAGGAGTTGGGAAGAACACTGTGGAAGGTACCAAAAGCTTAGACGGGCCACACAGGTCTCAGGCTCCAGGCTCCCCAAAAGACTTGCAGCTTCTCAGGAACCCTGACGCCAGGTCTCAGGCGGAGCATTTCCTACAAGCCCCTCTTAAGCTCCATGATTTGGCTTGTCAAGAAGCTCTGAAGGCCGTGGGGGTGGGCACCCTCCCACCTCCCTCCCTCAGCTCAAACCAGAAAATGTGTGCATGGCTCACCGTATGGCTGGTTTTGATTTCCAATGTGGTTCCTCTGATTTCACAAGATAATACCCCAGTAGAGACATTTACAAGGAAAGGAAATGAGACTGTTGTCAGTGGGTATTGGGGGAGCATCTATGGGGTTATGACACTCGTCTGAAGTAGTCAGGACCCAAGGTACCCTCCCGGTGCCCAAGACCTCTGATGCCCGCGGCATGGAGCCAGTGGCCAGGTGTGGGGGAAGGACAGGCAGCAGTGGGTAGATCTGCCTCCTCTCACTCCTGCCTTTCCAACTCTGTCCTGACACAGGGTCCTCACACTACTGGTTCTCCTGCTCTTATCTGGCTCCTTCTGATCTCTTCTGAGAGATCCTTCTTCAGTACCCAGTAAAGCAGCCCTCCCACCCCTCAAGTTCTGTTTCTATAGCATCCCATTCACTTGTATTTCCTCACTGCCTGCCCCTGCCCTAGCACCTGTCATACACCTGCCCTAGCACATGTGCCCTATAGAGACTTCAGTGCAGTGGAGAGAGGGGCTCCCTTCCCCCTGGGGGACCTCTGGGGTCATCTCTCAGGCTGCGTGCACAATGGACTCTTGCGCCTGGCTTTACCCTCCATTTGCCCATGTTCTGTCCTCCCAACCAGACAGAGTATCTCAGTGGTGCTGGGAGGGTGCTGGGTCAGGGGCCTGGCTATGGGGTGGAAAGCACAGCCTCAAGATCTTGGCCTAGCTATGGGTGTGGGCGCAGCCCAGCTCCCCGACGCTCCCACCCCATAAATAAAAGATTCCCTTCTTCCTTCTAGCTTTGCGCAGCCGCTGCCTGCTTGTTGGCCCGGCCCTTTGTGCCCACGCGTTGCCATGGAGACAGCAATTCAAAGGCCTGGCACTTCAAGGTTTCCCTCCTCTCCTGGTGGGCCAGGCTGGGGCAGGGGAAGCCAGAATGGTTGCAGATGCCCTCCCCTTTCTCTGTCCAGCTAGAGGCTCAGCCCTGACTGGGCTAGGGCACCTACTCCCTCTCGCTCTAGTGCAGGTGGCCGACTGGCCCACCCAGGAACAGGTGCGCTCCTACAGGGACCTTATTCAGAGTTGGCTATCATGCGGAACCTGAAGTATGCTGAGCCCCAGTGAGACCTTGTTCCCCTTGGTCTCTCTGCGGCTTGGCCTGGTGCTTGGCGCCGGGTGCACATGGAGGGTGTAGCAACATCACACAGTGGCAGCCGTGTGACTCCAGACGCACCCTCCCCACCATCCAGCCCCATTTACCATCTGTACAGTGGGCTATTGTCTGCCTGGGCTTCCCCAAGGGTCCCCGAGGCTCTGGGACACAAGCTCACAGAGACGTTGCCCCCTCCTCCATGCCCATAACACAAGAGGGCCTGGGGCTGGCAGGGGGGCTGGGCTCCACGGGGCCTCTGATCCAGGACCAAGCCCATCCCTCCGCTCCTCCACGTTCCCTGTGGGAAGCCTGTCTCTGAGTCACCCCATCGAGAGCATAGCAGGGTCTTTGAGGCTCTTTCCCTTTCTCTACGTCCTGTGCATCACTCATACTTTTTATCTCCCCGCAATCCACCTTTAATCATCTCCTCTGACTCCTGCAACTAGAAAAATCCACAGCAGAATTTGCTGGTTGCAGCCACTCCCTCCCACCCACTCCGGCATGGCGAAGGGAGAGGTGGCCATTTGGGATTCACTGCCACTCAATGCAGCATTTGGGCACATCTGGGACGACTTAAATCCTCAGTTTCCTCTCCTGCATATGGAAGTGGCCGTCCACCCTTTAACAAATATCCACAGATGTGTGGGCCCAGGAACAGGATGCCCCATCTATTTGGGGAGACTCTGGCCCTTTGCTCCAATCCTAGAACTCTGGTGAGGGGGGCCAGCCATAGACCCTCTTGCCCCCAAACCCAGGCAGGCTGGACCAACCAGGCACTTCCCTAGGAGTTTACAAATGGAGAGAAGGAAGCCAGAGAAAGGCAGAAGAGCTGGCTGTACCTTGGGCTAGCTGCCCTGGGCCTCGGCGTTGCACCCATCTTCCTTGTCAAGGGGTAAGGACACGAACTGGACTGGTTGTGCAAGCTACAGCCATGTGACAGGGGACAGCAGAAGCTGGGCAGCTTTCCTAGAGGCTGTCCCAGCACAGCAGCTAGGCAACCCTCCGTGTTTTACCTTAACCTCCTAGGAGTAGGTTCCCACTCCTGGAAGGAATTAGGGATGGTTGGATGTCCCTTTGCAATACAGAGTTCCCTCATGACCAGACAGTGTCCAAAACGCAAGTTCAAGGTGTCTGATGACACCACTGGGCCCAATTCTCTCAGACAGGAGGCCACAGCCATCTCCAGGCACTGCCTGCTAGCGTCTCGGGTCCAAAAATGGGTGTTTAAGTGGACACGGGTGCCTCAGGGCTGGGTCAGGGCTCCAGACTCCATAGAGAGAAAGAAGGTGTGCAGCTACCGTCTTCTCGACCTGAGTCTGAGTCTTGGGCTCTGTTCCTCGGAGGCTCTGCTGCGGTCGAAATGGTTGCCCCCCAATTTATAGGTTGAAATCTTAACCCCACAGATGATGGTACTAGGAGGTGAGGCCTTTGGGAGGTGTTTAAGCAAAGAGGGTGGAGCTCTAATGGATAGGATTAGTGACTTTTTTTTTAAGATTTTATTTATTTATTCGACAGAGAGATAGCACAAGTAGGCAGAGAAGCAGGCAGAGGGAGAGGGAGAAGCAGGCAGAGGGAGAGGGAGAAGCAGGCTCTCTGCTGAGCAGGGAGCCCGATGTGGGGCTCAATCCCAGGACCCTGGGATCATGACTTGAGCTGAAGGCAGACACTTAACTGACTGAGGCACTCAGGCGCCCCGATTAGTGACCTTATAAAAGAAGCTCCAGAGAGGCCCCTTACCCTTTCTGCCATGGGAGGACACAGGAAGCCTATGACCCAGACAGAAAAGGGCTCTCACCCGACAGGGCTAACACCTGATTTCAGACTTCAGCCTCCAAAACTGTGATCAGTAAATTTATGCTGTTTATAAACCAGCGGTGTTTTGTTATAGGAGCCTGACAAACTGCGACAGGCTCAGTACCCCTTCTCCATGGCAAGAACCTCCAGTGGGCCCGAGCCCGGGCCCTAGGATGTGTCTGGAAGGGATGAGGCTGGGTCAGACTCTTGGGACCTCTGGTGTGGTCCATCCTAGGGCCTGGAACAAAGCAGGTCATTAAAAGAGCTAAGCCTTTCCCCACCCTCACCCCCTAGTGCTCCATCATTCCCGAACACGAGCCAGCAGATATCACCAAGGCTAATCTGGGCTCCCCAGACCAAGGAGCAGAACCCCTCTTGGCCCTGTCCAGGATCCACCTCCCCTATTGCTTCAAGGGAGCTAAAGGGGTGCCTATTCCATCCACATCACTCAGTCAGGAAGGGTTAAGGCTACAGTGTGGGGGTTTGAACCCAGCCTGTCCGAACATCAGGACTGGGGGTCCCCCAGCACATTCTACTTTCCTCAGAAGAAATGGAAGGAGGCCAGAGAGTCTGGGAGACCCCATCACAGCCCACAAGAGAGAGCCAGCTGGGTCTGAGTCCACTGACCACTCACGCCCTCCCCCCACCCGGGAGCTCAGATGGGGCCACCCCCTCCTTCAGCCATCTGCGCAGCAGCCATTTCCTCAGCCCATCGGACAGGGGACCTCTGGAGAGTAAAAGCCAGATAGCTCAGAACTCACTTTCACGTCCAACAGTGTGGAATGGGTGGATGGATTCTACCCATGGGGCCTACCCACCGCCAGGAAGTGTAGTTCAGAGGGGGTCCCAGGCAGGACAGGTGTTGGGGAGAGGGGGGCAGAGGAGGGTGCTATGGGACTAGGCCCCACAGGGAGAAAAAATGGGCACAAACAAACCGCCTGAGCCACAGTCTGGGTCACCACTGGAGGGAGTGTGATCTCACTGCTCTCTTCTGTATATCCCAGATTTTTTGCTAACAGACATATATGTGTGTGTGTGTGTGTGTGTGTGTGTGTGTATACACTTTTATTTTAGAACAGTTTTATATTTATAGAAAAATTGGGAAGATAGTCGTCTAGGGAGATCCCATATACCACACACCCAGTTTTATCTATTGTTAACATTTTATGTTAGGATCTGTAATTGATGAACCAATGTTAATATGTGATTATCAGCAAAAGCCCATCCTTTATTCCTATTTCCTTAGCTTTTACCTGATGTCCTCTTTCTATTCCATGATCTGCCTGAGTTTTAGTCACTGAAACTCCCCAAGAGCAAAGGAACATGGAAGTGTGGTTGGCTGGGGGGGCCTCCAGCTCATACCTCCCCCAGCACCCACCCCAGGGCCACAGGCATCTCAGCCTCCCCAAGAGGCAGGCCTAGACAAAATAAAGAAAGGGACTCACCGCACATCTAGTTTGGTGCCCTTCCCCACTCCTTACTCCCAAGAGACCTTCCAGGCCTCAGTTTCTTCATCTGTGACATGGGCCCAGGCTGCTGTCACATCCCCACCCTGATCCAGCAGGCAGCAGATCCTTCCTTCTGATTTTGGCTGTGGCCAGATACTTTTGGGGGCTGGACTCTCCACTTCCAAGAGTCTGGGTCTCCCAGATACTGTGTCCCTGTCCTGGGGCTTGGGAGAGGGGGGAGCACCCAGCCTGCTACTTGCAGGGCCACACAGGAGGTGTGTGTTTCCTGACCTGGCAGGTGGAGTAGCTCCTGGAGGTACCTCCCCCAGTTCTTATTCCCCCCAACCAGTGCCGCCATCCTCCCACCTCCAGCTCAGCCTCCACTGAAAAGGTGACCTTTTCCCCAGAAAGCTCTGCCAGGACAAGACAAGCTGGTGAGTTATGGGGCAGGGGAGAGCCATGTGCTCTGCTTCGGCAAGAGCGGCTCTCCCATCTCTGGTCCCAGAAGCTCAGCCTTAGGGCTGTCCAGAGCTCCAGCTTCTCAGGCACTCCCCCCAACCTTGGACATGAGTAGATAAAGGGTGGCTATGTGGATCCCTGCAGAATGGACACTCAGCCTTTGCCAGCTCGCTCGGTGCTTAGGAGCTAGCAATCCGAATCTTCCAGGCAGCCCTCCCTAGATCACCATTTCCTTCTCCCAACTGATCTATACCTCTGCACCTCCACAGAGACATCCCTAGGTAGGCCCTGCAAAATCAAGGACTCTTGACCTGTTTTGGGACACCTCCCCCTCGGGGGTGCTGTTCCCCTCCATGTTCCACTCCTCTTGTCCTCCCTTTTCCTGTTAATTCTCCCTCCTATGAAATAGGTCTCAGCCCTTTTTGCCATCAGAGAAACTGAGGCTAGGAGGGACAGGGACTGTTCAGCGACACGTGGCCAGTCTGTGGGATGCCTGGGATTTGCTGGCCACCTGTGACAATTGGCGACAGCTGGGGCTGATAATGTGATGTGGGCGAGGAGAAGCACCGAGGGCTGGAGGACCCAACAAGGAGCACCGAGGGCTAGAGGCCAACCAGGGCAACTCCACGTGAATGTGGTACTGCTCCCCAGAAGCAAAACAAGAGACCAACTAAAGCAGGCCTCTGCCAGCACAGCACCAAATGAAGACAAAGGGGGAGCAGGTGCCTAGAGGTGCTTTTCAGCAGCTCCCCACGTTTGGGACAGCCAGGAGAGCCCCTGCGTGCTGCCTTGTCCAGATTGGTGCACAAAAGATGGTGTCATTTGTTTTATTTTAAAATAATGCTTTATTTCCTATTTTGGATCCCCTGGCCTGTGATATGGAATAAAAGGAGCACAAAGAAGCATCTCCCTCCCTCCCCATCTCCAGTCACTTGATACCCTCAGCCCTGCCTTCAGGTGCCCCCGTACTTCCCCCCACCAGCAATAAAAGTGGGTGTCCTCCTCATCACTCCCAGAGCCCTACCTGCAAATATCCTCTCCCTCACCACCTCCAGTCATACATATAGGTGTCCCCTCGCTCATCCCCCCCAGCCATACATACAGTTGTCTCCTCCCTCCTAACAGTAGCTGCAGGAGCGCCCCTCACCAGAGCGAGTACCCCACCTTGATGAACTCTGCTGCCCCATCAGGGCATGGGGTAACAGCATCTCATTGTAATTTAAATTTGCATCTTTCTCATTCCAAGTGAAGTTGAGCCTGTCTTTTGGGTTCATTTCAGGTCTTGGCCCATTTTTCTCTTGGGTAGTTGGTCTTTTTCTTACTGATTTGTAAAAATTTGTTACAGCGAACAGTGGCCCTTTGAGAAATGAGTTGCCTGTATTCCTGGTTTGTTGTTTATCTTTTTATTCTGTGCCCCCTGCCAGGCATCTGCCTTTTATTTTCATGAGAGTGAATATATCCATCTTTTATTTTATGGCTTCTAGGTTTTGCGTAATTCTTAGAATGATTCAAAATTACAGACTTTTTTAAATCCTTCTAGTAGTTTTACAGTTTTGTTTCTCCTTTTAAAGCTTTGATCCATTTGGAACTTATTTTAGTGTCAAGTAGTGAGGTAGATTTCCCCCAAATGTCTATGTTTAGTTGTCCCAAGACCCTATATTTATATTATGTATTTTGAACTAGTTATTGAATTATCCATTGTTTTCTCCTGGATTTCACCTGCTCCCTTCTCATATTTGCACCAGAGTCTCTTGCTGGATTTTCTTTCCTGTCATCTGACTGTCCATGGGCTGTGTTAATTATTGTGGTTCTAGAACATATTTTAGGATCCCACATGGCTGGTCTACCTCGGTTAGCTTATTTTTAAAATTTTTCCTGGGTTTCTTTGCTCACATATTCTTTCATGTGAACTTCAGAATTGCTTTGGCAGGGCCTCTTGATTTATTCAGAGAACAAGCAGTTAGGACTTCAGCAAAGCCAGAGGAAACGCAGCACCCAGGGACCAGCACTGGCTTCTTCTAGCTGACCTGTGCACGCCCCCCGCCCCCGCCCCGCTCTCCAGGCCGACCACGCCCGGGGGTGGAGTGCGCAGGCGCAGTGCTGTCCAGGGTGCTGGGCTGTGGTTCGGCTCCTGGCCTTGGAAGAAGAGTGTCTCAACAGAAGAGCAGAGGCTCAGGACCTAAAATCTGGATGTCCTCACTTGCCTATGGAAAGGGAGGTAGTCGTGGGGTTCTATGGGCCCAAATGTGGGTCGTTCTGTCACATGTCCCTGAGCAGAGTCAGCCAGGCCCCATGGCCAGAGCAGGTGGGCAGCACTGGGCACGGAGGTCCAGGTGAGGATCCAGGCCTTTGGAAGGTGGCTCTGGTCACTCCACTGAACACTCATTCCAGAAAAGGCCTACGGGCAGGTGGGAGGCAGAAGCCAGTATACCCTCAGTATGAACTTGTGCATGCTCAGCCCAGAGCCTGGAGCCTGGGACCTGGGGCCTGGGCACTGATTGGAGCCTTCCAGGAACCTGACCCCCAGGCTGGTCAAGAGTGGTAACTAGGAGACTTGCATCCAGGACATGGGTAGCCCATGGTTCTACACCGAGGACTCCCTTACCTGTTCCTCAGCTGCATCCCCTGGGGCCCAGTTTCAGTTTTCATAGTGGCTGACCTGGGAGAGCCTCACCTGGGAGAAACCAGCCACTTGGATGGGCTGGTGAGGCAACGGCACTGAGCAGGGGCTAAGCTGGGGTGGGCAGACCCCAGATGTTCTGATGTAGGCTGGAGAAGCGTCTCTGCAGCTGGCAACAAACCTCGGCCAGCCTGGACTGTCAGCAGGAATCCTGGCTAAAAATACCCCAGTCTCAGAGGCCCACCTGCTGCCACTGCCTCAGAACCCCTCCTCACACCAGGCACCAAAAATGTGCCCTTCAACCCCTGTGCAAGACACTGGCAACGGGACCCATTGAACAGATGAGAAAACCTGGGCCCTGTGCCCGGTGAGCCCCAGCCCAATCCCCAGTCTCCAAGACCAGCCGTAGAGAACAAGCTCAGTGATGCAGAACAAAACCTTCCTCCCTGGGGCTCAGTTTCCCTACATGTATCTTGTGAGGGTGAGGGGAATGGGAATCTAGCTGAGCTATGAGGTATCTGGAATTGGCCTCCCAGTGTGTTGAGTGTGTGTTGAATGACTGAATTACTGAGCAAGAGAGCAGATGAAGGCATTGAAGGGAACAAGGTGAAAGGGTCCTCCATAGCACCCTATGGGTGGGAGGTCTGAGCTCTGGGTGGGGCTGACCTTTCTCTGCCCTCAAACACTACATCTGGGAAATGGAGTACATCTGTTTGTCTGTGGATCATGGCAGCCCAGAGGAGGGGCTCAGAGAGCCCTAGGTAGAGCAATAAAGGGCACTGAGTCTGAGTCCAACGAAGGCCCCTCACTGTGGTCCCAGAATGGATCTGAGATGCCTGCCTTGCCTTTCACTCCTTTCCACTCCAGCTGACAGCTGGTGCCACGCCTAGTCCCACCTTCCCCACTCCCCAGGTCCCCTTACCAGGTGTACCCCCGGCCCGGTTTTGACCACTTCCTGGGCTCCTAGTATGAACAGTGCATCCCAATTTAGATGTCACTGTTGGGTGGGTGGCTCTGGAAGGATCCACATTCCCTGCAGGGGTGGAAGAGGGGCATGAATCAAACGCTGATGCTTTGGGCAAAGCCTGGGTACCCCATCTTCCAGAACTTTGCCCCGAACCAGACTTTGGGTCCTCAGGGACCAGAATTCTCTTACTCATCCCTAGCTGAGAGACCACCAATCTGCTGTACCTGCTAGGAGAAGACCCTGAGTTCACTCTTCGGTGACCACCAGGGAGCCCTGGGATTTTATGCTTCCCTTTGGAAGGCAGGAGACTGGGCAAATCTAGCCTTGGGAACCAAATGCCATCAATATATGTCCCACTCACCCTGAGTCTCCTCCCCTCTTCAGGCTCAGGCTCCTATCCTGGAGTCTGGCCACAGGAGTTCTGGGTCAGCCACAAGGAGAAGAGCAAGGTGGTGTGGTGAGAGTCACCACTGTGCATTGTACATGCTTCACCTGCAATCCCCAGCAGCCTTCTGGAGGTCAAGGTGCACATGGCTTAAGGGGCACACCTAGCATGAAAGAATCTGGGACTCTGTCCTGTAGGAGGAAGCCCCTGTTCAATGCAGAGGTTGGAGGTATTTGGAGACGAGCAGACTGGTGGGATACCTTGGGATGCTGCCAGGGGTCAGGCTGTCATCCGCTTCCCTATAACGGTTCCGATTGCTGCTGTGTATGGCTTTAATGAATAAGAGATGAGGAAGCAGATTAATTTTGGCATAATATGCACCAAAGTTGGGTAGAGGGACTCCTCAGGGGTGCAGGGCTGATGACAGAAGACCAAGACACCCCTTGAAGCCCTGAGGTTGGGGATGGTAAGGGGCTTGTTGGGAAAGCGGTGACTTTGGGCAAAGGTGGCCTTGGGAGGGGCTTCCAGGAGGTGGGTCAACCTAAACTCCCCTGACCTCTGTTTTCCTGTCTATAAAATGGGTAGTGGTAGTGGTGTCTCCACCACAGGACAGAATGGAACGATGCACTTAGCTGGCTTGGCATAGAGTCGTCTCAGGCCTCCGGCAGGCAGCCACCCTCTGTGGTGCCAGCAGATGGCAGGCTGGTGCCCCCCAGCTCCCTGGCACTGGGACCATATTCCCAGCCGCCCACTCAGAGTGCCAGGAAGGGTCACATTGGAGCAGCGCCTGGATGGCAGGCACAGGTTTGCTGCAGGAACTCTGAGCTTCCTTCCAGGTCTCTCTTTGCACTGCCCTGGGGTGGCCCAGAATGTGTGCAACAGAGGCCATGTCCCTTGCTTCCCCACCCACTCCCTGGGAAGACACTGGAGTACTGAATGCCTGTAGCTCCCGCTCTGGGCTGTCCAAGCAAAGCCACCACAGGCCTGTCTCTCCAGGATAGAAACAGGCTTCTAGGGTACCTGGGTGGCTCAGTCATTAAGTGTCTGCCTTCAGCTCAGGTCATGATCCCGGGGTCCTGGGATTGAGCCCCGCTTTGGGCTTTCTGCTCAGCAGGAAGCCTGCTTCTCCCTCTCCCACTCCCCTGCTTGTGTTTCCTCTCTCGCTGTCTCTCTGTCAAATGAATAAATAAATTTTTTTAAAAAAAGAAAGAAAGAAACAGGCTTCTGGGAGCCTGTGGAAGCAGCAGCCTTCTAAGGAGTTGAATTGTGTCCCTGTCAACACAGGACCAGCCACAGCCGAAGGGTCCCCTTGTCCAAGTTGGATTCTATGAGTAAACGTGGAGGTCTGAGTGAAAATCCCACACTGTCCATTAGGGCCCCGATTAACCCTCTCAAGGGATAGAAGTGGACAAAGGAGTGACAGCGACCAGCTGACCCAGCCCAGGAAGCATTAACATCTGCCTTGCCTACAGACTGCACTGAGCCCAGAGAGGCCAAGGGGCTGGCCCAAGGTAACACAGCCAGGAGAACTTTCTCATGCCTGACATGCTGATGGCGAAGGCCAGTCCCCAGGATGGCGGTGGTGGTGAGGCCGCCCCACAACAGTACCAGGTCTCACTGGTGGGGTGTGGTGGGCTGGCAGAGCTAGCAGAAGGCCATAACCTACATGTGATATATCTGAGAGGAGCAATGGCAGACAGAAGCCCAGCTCAGGTAGGAGTGACGGGTCTGTGTAGCCTAGAGAGCAGAGTTGTCTATAGTCCTCAGACCATGCCTATTCTTGGTCCCCAGGGCTATGTGTCCAGAAAGCCTAGGGAACTCAGATCACTGGGACCCAAGTGGCCTGTCATCTCTGCACCCCTGCTGGACCTTCCAGGAACTGATCAGTGTAGACTACGTTAAAGGGGCAGTGTGTGGCCAAGCTCTTCCCACAGGCTCTCTGGCTTCCCCCATGGGGGTTGCCCTCAGGGCTGGCTGCAGCCCCTGTCAGCCCTCCCCGCTGACTCCTCACCAACTGTCATGTGCCCTCTCTCTCTTGCCTTTGGGCCCTGGGTGATAATGGCTTCCCCACCTGCTCTCCTGGGAAATGTGCACTGTACCTCCTGCTGTCCCACACCTGCCCACGTCCTGATAATTGTGCCTCACCAAACCTTTCCCACATCTCCAGCCTGAGGAGTGAGCCTTCTCTTGCTGGAGGCTGAATGACTGCCACCCAGCCCTGCTCAGCAACCTCTCTACCTGCCTTCAGCCCCCTCAGGACTGGCCCTCACCTACCCACCCCAACAAACATCTGCAGCCAACACCCAGGGGTCATCCCACAGGTCCGGTTGCCCACAAGGAAGGTGCTGGCCAAGGTACTGACTGGGAGCCCAGGAAACCTGTCCTATGCCCCACGGGGTGGGCTCTCACTGCACAGACCTGTGGGCAGGTGGGAGGCCCAGGTGCCAGCTCAGAGCAGCCAGAAACATCCGGGCTTGGCAGCTGGAGAGGCTCCTGGTGCCAGAATCCTCCATACGGCAACACTGGCTCCCCGTTCCCTCCTATGTGCACTTGTGCCCCAGAATGACTGTCCCCAACTGCCCTCAGGAGGGGACTTTGAAATTACAGGAAAATGGAATCACAACCTTCAGCAGCAGTGGGCCAGCCTGGGGTCCTGGATCATTATAGCCACCAAGGAGCCTGAGATTCTGGTCCACACTAGCTCAGACCTCAGACCGATGGCCAGGGCCACATGACTCTTCATTTGGTCTAAGGTGGCCTTATGGAGAGAACTTTCCCTGATCTGGGAGCTGCTGCAAGCAAGGACCCCAGAGGAAGGGTGCTAGCACAGGGACAAGTCTCAGCCCCTGGCTGGCTGTGTGAGTTTGGCCTCAGCTTCCCCACTTGTTCAATGGGGGACACACCTCCCGTGTGGCTGTGGCAAGGATTCACTGGTGGCAATCAGTACCCAGCACCCCCTGGAGAGGCGACTGTGGGTATATAGCTGGGGGCTGGAGCAACTGCACAGATACTGGAGTGGTCTGAGCTCCACCTCACCACCTGTTGTGTCTGGGAATTAAAGATACTCCACAATGACCTGGTAAACCAAGGCAGGGATGAGAGCAGCAGGGACAGAGCAGGCGAAGGTGTGGACTGGGCTGCAGTGTACCCTCAGGGATCTGGGCAGGGCAGCCTCTACTGGGGGCCAGCCCAGCATGGGCACTCCCATTGGTCTCCACCCCATGAGGTTGCCTGCAACTCCATGCTCAGATGGGAGCACTGGGCTCAGGGTGTTACCTGCTTTCCCTTGGTGAGGCTGGCAGGCCACCAACCCAGCACTCTGCCGACCTCTCCTAATGCCACCTCTGTGGTCAGGAGGCTTGGTCTGGTGGGGAGGCAGAGTGCACTAGGATTTCTAGTGACCAGGTCTCTCGGATTCATGTCACCAGGTGACACTGGCTAGGACTTCCAGCGGGACCACCAAGTCCTTGGCCACCATGATACATTCACCGGGAAGGGTCCAGAGCCTGCCCTGGACACAGGGTTCTACGGATTGGAACCAACTTTGCCAGCCAGTCTCTTATCCACCTGGCTCAGAGAGGCCCAGGCCAGGCTGATCAGCTCCCAGCACTCCCGGCCTGGTAGCTGGCTGAAAACTCCAGATGCACCCAGGAGCTTATCTGTGAGGCCAGATAGATCCCCTGAGGACAGGGACAGAGGGAAATCTGTGCAGGAGTGTGTGCAGAAGGGGCAGGGTCAGTGGTTTCTCTGGCCCTTGAGAGTGGGCTGGCTTTGTGGAGGGTGAGGGTACAAAGCAGGTGGACTGGACGGGAATCTCCTGGACTTCCCCACTCCAAAGAAGGGAGCAGTTGGTGTGCACCTGTGGGTAAGGTCAGGACTGTGACTGCGTCCTCTCCTTGGGTTGGTGCAGAGAGGGCTACAAAGACGTCTGTTGGGAGCTTCAGAAGTCTGTTGAGCTTAGAGTCTCAGTTTTCTATCTGAAAAATGGAGCAATCCTACTCCAGCAAAAGGTTGTTCTGCCGTTGGGCGGGGAGGCTCCAGGATTTAGTGAAGCGAGGAAGCGAGTGCGCCAGGCAGAGGCGTGCCCCGGTCCCTAAGCCTCCGGACAAAGTCATTACCAGTGGCTGGACTTATCCGGGATCCCCACACGGGCCGCCACGCCCTCGGGCCCACGCCCTCGGGCCAGCGCCCCCAGCCGGCTACCGCTGGCGCCGCCATCCCCGCGGCCGCCTGCAGGGGCCGCCGCCTCTTCAGAAATGCGCCGCCTTTGTCTGGGGCCGCGCGGCGCCGGTGCACCGGGCGGGCTGAACCCCTCCTGCGGCCCGGCCTGCGCGCCTCGGGACCCCGCGCCGCCCACGCTCCCTCCCCGGTCCCCCGCCCCGCACCCCTTAACGCACCCCGCCCGGCCCGCGCCCAGGTGAGCGCCCCGCCCGCCTCGAGGCCCCGCCCCGCCCCGCCCCCGCCCCGCCCCGGCCCGGCCGGCGGGGGGGACCGGGCGGATTCCTCGCGCGTCAAACCACATGATCCCATAAAACATTCATCCGCTCCCGGCCCGCGCCGCGAGCGCCCCGCCAGTCCGCGCCGCCGCCGCCGCCCTCGCCCTCCGCGCCCGCGGCCCCGCCAGCCCAGCCGACCCGGGGAGCGGAGCGCGCCCAGCCTCGTCCCGCGGCCGGGCCGGGGCCGGGCCGGAGCGGCGGCGCCTGGATGCGGACCCGGCCGCGGGGAGACGGGCGCCGGCCCCGAAGCGACTTTCGGTCCCCGTCGCGCCCCGCCCGACCCCTAAGATGAAGAGGGCGTCCGCCGGAGGTGAGTGCCGTTCCGCACCCGAGCCGGGCCGGCGGGGTGGGGACGGTGGGGACGGCCCCTCCCAGAGCCGCAGGGCCAGGCCGGGGCTGCCGAGGCAGGCAGAAGGGTCACCGGGCGGCCGTGAGGGCCACCGCAGTGCCGCGCCGGGCTGGGGCCGCGGGCGTCCCGGCCCCGGGAGGGCGGAGCCCGCGGCAGCAGGAAAAGTTGCCGCTTCCCGGGAAAGTTGGCCGCGGCGGCGGGGCCGGGGACGGCGGGGCCGTGTGGCCCCGGACTCCCGACCGGGACAGGGGTGGGGTCTGCCGGCTGGAAGGGCGGGGTCCAGCGTCGGAGCGTCCCGGCCTCGAAAGGGTTAATGAGCAGGGTTGCAGAAACGTGGGTACCAAGCAGGGGTGGGGTATCGGGTCGCTTCCATCCTTGCCCGGAGGACTCCGCTCAGGACCTCTGGTTTCTCTGGGGTCAGGCCGCAGCGGGATGAGTGGGGGCGTTGGCTACCGTAGAGGGCGTGGGGGGCGGAGCTGACCCAGAGCTGCCCCCCCAGGGGGCTGGCGAGGTGGAGAAGAGGACGCCTTAGCAGCCTCCACCCGCAGCCTGAGGACCCCGGGGGTGGGGGGGCTCAGATAAGAGGCTCCAGAAGTGATGGGGCTTGCAGCGTCCCCTCCCTGGCAGCCCTCGTGGGACGCCTTCCACTCCCTGCTGCGAGGCCCAGAAACAGGGGTCTGGGCGAGGGGGGCGGAGGGGGGACCTCCTGGGAGGGAACTTGGGCATGCCCTGCCTGGAGGTTGCTCCTTTGGTGCCCACCCAGACCGCCCTGCTGATGTCCACCGTGCCGCAGGCGGCACACACGTTTCCTTGCACGTGCACGTGTCTACAAAGGCTGCACACTTGTACACCGCGTGTGCACATGCATGCCAGGCTGCCCCAGTGTGCACACACACACACATGCGCGTGCGCGTGCTGTGGACGCACATCCATGTCCTCGCCCCCGCCTGCACGCCCACAGCCACACATGCGTGCACATAGCATGCCTGCTGTGGTCCCCACACTTGGCACATGCTGGGGCCCCTTAGCGGGACCCGCTCCCTTGCCTACATGCACATGTGTTGAGGGGGAGGCTCTGGGCAGCCAAAGCTCACAGATGGAGGGGCGAGAATCCGGCTATGGGAGCATGGCCCCCTCTGTCTGCCTTCTGCCCGTGTCCTGGGATTCTCCCCTCCACAGCCCCTTGGGTCTTTGTGTGTGTGTGTGTGTGTGTGTGTGTGTGTGTGTGTGTGTGTGTGTGACTCTATGCTTCTGCACGTGTGTGTCTCTGCACGCATGCCCGTATGTGCCTGTGGTCACATCCGTGTGTGGGTCTTTGCCTCCAGTGTGTGTGCCCTCGTACACCCAGACAGACTGTGAGCAGGTTTTACCCAAATCCTTAGCAGCGGCACTAAGGGTGTGTGCCAGGGAGATAATTCAGGGCACCCAGCCTAAGTTGTGAGGCCAAAGGGCTCCCAGCCCCTCTTCCCCTGCCCCCTGGGCTGGAGCAATGGAGGCTGATGGGGGCAGGGACTCACCTGGGCAGGGAAGGCCCATTTCAAACCTGGAGGTCAACACAGTAACAAAGAGGCCAGACCCTTCCTCCATGCTCTGTAGTCACTGCCACTAAGCCCAAGGGGAGCAGGTATGTGTCCACCCTGAGGTTGACCCAGGGTGACCTCAGGAAGGCCCTGCCCTCCGGCCTCAGTCTCTCCATGGTAGGAGCCTTATCAGTAAGGGGTTCTGTGTTAGGTCACCTGCCTCAGGTGTTGTATGGGGCTCAGGTGCTGTGTGGGATACTGAGTAAGGGTGTGGGTGACCCACTCTCACTGCAGTGAGGAGGACGTTGGGCCAGGGTCTTAGAGAGGTGGGGCCATCCTGACTGGTCCCCATCTGTGTCCTTGTCTAGAGAATGGAGACAAGTGGGTCATCCTTCTAGAATGTGTGGGGGTGAAACAGAGGGGGGGGCCGGAGGTTGGGCCCCATGGCCAGGTAGGCTAAGGGGCTGGCCACTCCTCTCTTCTAAGCCAAACAAGGTGAGGGAGAAGCAAGCTCCAGGGGACAGACTGAGCCAGGTGGTGGTCAGCACACAACCACCTGGCAGAGGGCAGGGATCACAGAACTTCCTGGATTTGGGTCCTGGCACAGCCACCCGTTGGTAGTATGACCTTGGGTTTGACAGTTCACCTCTGTGTGCCTCAGCCTTCTCACCCATGACACGGGCCAGGAATCAGGTCCCCACAGGGTTCTGATGCCAGTGTTTTTGCCTTCAAAATACCCAAAATGTCACCATCCCCCCACACACACACCACCCAGGCAGTGGTTCCCACAAATGGAAGTCCTCCCAGAACTCTTGCACTGCCGACCAGACCTCTTTTCCACCTCTTTGCAGATGGGGAAACAAAGGCACATAGAGGTCACAGGGGAGTTGAAAGGTGTGATGGGCAGTTTGGGGGCAGGAAGTGAGAGCACTGCAAAAGGTGGGGGGTGGCCAGCCGCGTGCTTCCCAAGCGGCTCTGCCCCTCACCAGCAGGAAGCCTGCAGAACATCTGAGCCTCAGTTTCTCTATGTGAGGATTAACAGCCAGCTGCGTGTCCTGCAGTTGGGACTGGCCCTCTCCCTGTAGTCGCAGATGAAAGGTAGGGGAGAGGGCCCAGTGTGTCTCAGGAAGCAAGAGGGCTTATGGGGGTGTCTGTAGAAGAGCCCCCACCCCAGGATATGCTAGGGCTCTGGAAGGCAGAAGAGGGAGTCTTGCTGTCTGAGGAACCCGAGGGCTGGCCTGAGACCCAGGTTTGTTTGCCGTTACTCAATGTGAGTGACAGACCACTGGGGGCCAGCTGTGTGCGGCCCTGGTTCCCCCATGCTCTCTGGACTCCAAGCTCCCCCTCCGTCTGCTGCTTCCAGGCCAGGGGCCTCGGGCTCACGGTGCTCCCGGTGGCCAGTGCTGCCTCTTGGCTCCAGCCCCTCCTTGCTCCCTGCCCCAGGCCCAAATCCACCGCTTTGTGGCACGGACGCCCCTGGCAGCTGGTGCAGCACCAGGAGGGTCCGGGCTGGTGGAGGCAGAAGGAACCCATCCCCCGGGGCTGCATTTCCTGCTCTCCTGGGCCTGTGGCCAGAGAGTCTCCACAGAGCCTCAGTCTATGCAGCCGGAAAGGGGTTAGGAGAACAGGAGCACCAGGAAAGGAGTTCCACATTGAATAAGTGAATGGCTTTGAATGAGTGAATGGGAGTGTGAGGGGAGTGTGTATGAGTGTGACACTCCTGCCCCTGGGCCCTGCTGTGGGGCTCCTCCAAGGGCTCTTGGCTGTGCCTGCCTAACGAGTTCCTGCCACCCCGCCCTCAGCCTGGTGGACCCTGACCTCTGACCCCCCGGGGAGGGCTGCCTGTCCCTTGGTGGCCACCCAGGGCTTGGGCCTCAAGGTTCATAGGAGCCGGCCTGGCTGCCCATACCCCCCTACCCCATCCCTTCAGCCGTACTGGAGCACTGGCCCCTCAGCCCTCCACTTACCCTCTCAAGATAACCCCCTGAAAACACCCCTTGGTGTCCCCCAACCCTGTGACCCAGCTGCCCCATTCCAGACGTCTAGACATCCGTTCATTTACTCGTTCATTTGTCCCCAGCCTGTCAGACCCTATTTGGAGCCAGGCAAATAAAGGGATGTGATCCTTGCCCTCCTGAGTTTATAGGATCAAATGCTTTAAAGGACAGGTGGTCCCAGAGCCAAAAACAGAAGCCCAGCCAGAGGGTGGGCACGCCGTCCACACACCCTGCCTCTCCGCGAACCGTCACCGGAGCGTGTGGGCCCGGCCGGGTGTTGTGTGCTGCAGTTTCTTCTTTTGTCGCTGTATTTTAAACACTTTGCACATCGGGAACTATTCTTGTGCAATCATGGGTTTACTGGTGTATGTGGAATCCCTTCCTGAGGATTCGCCATAATTTATTTATCCGAACTTGCCTCGGCTTCTTGCGTTGTCCATGGTCCAGTAGCCAGCCCCCCGGGGAGGGGCTCTCAGCCCATGCCCCCGGTGTCCTCACTGCAGGCCTGGCCACAGGCACCCTGTCCCCACTGCAAAGGTGGCAGGCCCTGATCCCCACCCCCTCCCAACATTTTATGGGTGGGCTCTGCAAGTCATAGAATCCGCTTCTGGGCTTTGATCAGGATTCTGACTCTGGGGATGGCCTTTGTGCATCTGGATTTCTGGCTGCCTCTCTTCTGCCCCCTTCACACACCTCTGCCTTCACCCTGCAGCGTCCTGACAGTCCTGTCTCCATGTGGGCCCGCTGCCTTGCTCTGCTCAGAGGGTGGAGGATGGGCCATGCGGCACCATCCTACAGCCTTGACCACTCCCTCCCCCAAGGACTGGGCAGCCAGGCCCAGGAGGTACAGCTGAAAGGCCGGACTATGGGCAGACCTCTTGGAGGAGCCATGGAAGGTGCTGTCTGGGCAAAGGCCAGGGTCTTGGGTTGGCTCAGGTGGACTGGGCAGACTACGAGCCTTGTCGGGGCCCAGGCACATAGAGCTGGGCCAGCAGTGTTGTGGGGAGCCTGAGTGGAGAGTCTGGGTTGTCAGGAGCTGACCCAGCTTTGTTCAAGCAGCCCACCCAGCTCCCTGGGTGTGCTCCTCTGCTCCCAGGTGGGCACCTAGGCGTTCCTAACCGACCAGCACAGGTCACACTTCGCATAATTGAAGTTCTACAGAATGTTGGTGGTGACTGAGCAAGGGTTTCGTGGTCAAGCAAATTTGGGACTGGCTGGGTTAAGTGGCACGGGTAGATCTCCTTTACCGCAGGGTGTCTGGGGGCCTCGGGTTTGCAAACAGATTGGGTAGGGCCTCTGAAGGACACCCCTGTGCGACACACTTTGGGGACTGGTGTGCCCAGAAACTGTTTTGGGTAACAGTGGCTGAGATTTCTCAGAGGGCCTGGGAGGGAGACCCTCGGGCCGCCAGTAAGGGCTCCAGGGATGGGCGGGCCATCCTACACAAACCCTGCAGCCACAGCACCTGGTGGGTGGAGGGACCACACTTCTCCTGGCAGAGTGAGGCAATGTGCAAATTTAACCTTTGGGTTTATGACTCTATTTCTTTGCAGCAAATGTCACGGGAAATGTCAGACTGAGGCTGAAGCTAGTGAAGGGCCCATCGAGGAAGGGGGTGGAGTGCCGAGGGGCTCAGGCCAAGGCAGGGTTCTGGGCCCCTCACCTCCTCCAGGGAGCCTTCTCGGATTGCCCCTCTCTTGCTTCAGCACAGCGCCGTGTCCTCCATCTGTCCCAACTATTGTGACCTTGTTGAGATGTTGCCTTTATTCACCTCCTGCCAGGGCCCAGATGGGGCGGGCTCAGAGACCTGCCAGAAGTCTCCCCATCCCAAGTCTGGGCAGGCATTGCATTAGCCCGTGCAGTGCCGGTTCGCTGTGTGACCTTGGGCAGCACCCGCCCTTTCCTGGTCGCCAGAGGCTTCATCCATAATCCACGGCTGTTGACCAGAGGTGGTGCTTCTGGCTCAGTGCCTTCGTGGGTGGGAAAACGCTTGAGCCTGAGGTGTGTAGGGTGCTGGACTCTGGGGGAGAGAGATGGGGGCTAGGTGGCTGGCTCCTGGTATCGTGTCGCAGCCCCAAGCACACAGTAGGTACTGTGTAAAGAGCAAGGGACAGTGAGTCAACATGGAAGGTGAGGTGGTGATGGGGGGCACAAGACCAGCCGGGAATCCAGAGCCCCCCAGACTCTCTTGCCTCCCCGTCCACCCACCAAGGCCAGTTCTGAGGCCCCGCTTGGCCTGTCGCTGAGTTCTGCTGTGGCCCTCAGGTCCCAGTGATTGCTTAGCAAGCATTTACTGCCTCCCTGCTGTATGCCAGGCCCATGAAGCTGAGCAGGGGTCTCAGGCCCCTAGGCTGTCCCCCACCCAGCAGTTCCACATATATTTTCCCTGCATGTGTAGCTGTGCTCCAGTGGAGTCCTAGGTCCCCCAGATCCAGTCTGTCTGGTGCTGATCACCCCTGTACCCCCTGCCCCTCCAGCCCCAATATCTACCCCCCAAGGCCCAGGATCCTGGCTGCCTCCCATCTCCAAAGGCCTGTCCAGGATCAGGTTGTGTTCCAGGGAAATCCATCCCCTTTTATGCCTCAGTGACGGCTTGCTGCGGGCCGGTACCCTCCCAGGTCCATGGTCACAGACGCCCACAGCTGCCTGCCTGCCATCTTGTCCTCCCTTCATGCTCTGAGATGCTTTCCTAAAACCTGTTGCCTGCCAGCCAGGCCCCCTCCTGCTTAAACTCTCCCATGTCTTACCCCTGGAGGAGCCCCCATTGTTTTCAGGGCCTGGGCCAAGGAGTCTCCTTTGGGAACCTCCTCTTCCACCCCTACGAGAGGAGGCCTCCAGCTCCCTGGTCTCAGCACCTGCCATGCACACCTGTGCCTGCCTTCCCGTCTCCACAGCCCTGAGGCCTGGCACTGGGACACAGGGAGTGAGCTCCCAGGAGACGCAGGAGCTGGCAGTCCTGGCCCCCGGGGACGGCTGCCGGTCATCAGGGGCAGGCCAGCTGTCCCAGGTGGCTGCAAGAAGGTGGCCCCTCTCCAGGACTCAGATGACCAAAGGCACAGCTCTAGAGAGAGACAGAAATGCCATCCTATGGGGGAAGCCCTCCAGGCAAAGCCTGGGCAGTCAGTGTCTGGCCTTGGGACCCTCCTGGCTTTAGCCTAGAGCCATCTGAGCACCTGGGTATGTCAGTCACCTTCTGAGTCTTTCTGTCACACAGGAGACTCTGAAGGGGGAGTCAGTGTTGAATGCAGCCCACAAGGCCCAGCCCCTTATGGGAGCTTAATTGTCCCATTCAGGTGGGACCCGCTGCCCTAGGCTGGAACTTCCTATGGAGACGGAGGTTGGTGATGGGACATCCAGGGCCCTCAGTGGGTCATGGGGTCCCCACCTTCCAGGGGCCCCCTTGGGTTATCAAGTCTTACAGTTGCCCTGCCCTGAGGGGGGTAGTCTCTGGTGGAACTTGGTCAGCAGGGTAAAGAAGCGTGTGTGGGCCACTGTGATTCCTGGAGCAGAAGACTTAGTTGAGCCATGGGAGCACAGAGGAGGAACCCCTTTCTGGGCCTGCCACTCCCCCATCAGTCCTCCTGCCATGAGGGTCTTTGCTGCCTGTCCCAAGGGGAGTCTGTGACGTATCCATTCATGCCATGGGGAGCCAAGTGAGGAGTGGAGTTGGGACGCCATGGTGGGCTGGGGATAGGATGTGCAAAAGTCCAGCCAGGGCCAGTGGCAGGGGAGTCCGGAGGGGCGTCTGGGACCCCCAGAAGGTGAGGAGTCTCCAAGTCCCACCCTGGGGCAGGTGGACACTGGTCCTGGTCACCCCATACTGACTCAGAAGGAAATTCAAGGTCCCTTTGCCTTCACAATGTGGAGACTTCTGCCCCCACAGTTCACCTTGCAGCAGCTTCATGTTATGATGGAAGGGGCGCCCTGTGGTCTTTGGGCGGGATGGGGGCCCCTAGGTTTGGCTACCAGCCTGAAAGCACCTTCCATCCCCAGCAATGTAGCTGGAAGCAGAATTACAGAGAAAGGCTAGTCCTGGCCAGCCACCAGAATGGGCTGGGCACCACATCTTCGCAGTCTTGGGGGGTCCGTGGGCCCCACAGGATGCTCACACCCAGCTCTCCCACCTGCTTCCACAGGCCTTCACCTGCCACCACAGCACACCCCAGCCAGGAACTGGGAGTGGGCCCTGATGCTCTGCCCTGCCCTCACCCTTCCCAGAGCCCTGCCACATGCTTCCTGCAGCTCTCTACTGTCCACTTCCCTCAGCCGCCCTGCTCGAAGCCTCCATGGTCTCCCAGGACACACTCAGCCCCCTCCTTGTCCTTAGAGAGCACAGTGCTGCCTAGTCACACCCCTGCCCAGCCCTCACCTCCAGGATCCATGGGGCCTCCCAAGGAATGAGGCTGTGTGACGCAGTGGCCTATGAGCCTGGTGGGAATTGGGCTCTTAGGTTTCCTTGGGGGCTGAGGCCAAGACCCCCAGGGCCATCTGAGGAAGATGCAGGACTGTCACTCTCTCCCTGGCAGTGAGCACTCCTTAGCCCATGGCATGGGTGACAGGGATGATGGAGGAGCTGAGGGGGACCCTGAGGTGTGGTTCTGGAGTATGGCCTGGCAGCTGGTCCCCCAGCATCCCCTGGGCAGAGCCCTCCCCACCCTCCAGGGGATTAGCCAGGTACCAAAATGTACCCTAGGGGTGGGGGCTGGTCCTGGGCAGGTCCCAGAGGGTCACTTGTCTTTCCATTCTCTTGGTGAAGTGTTTTCTAGCCTTTAGTTTCAGGCCAGCCCTGTGTTAGGCAGCAGGGACCCCTAGATTCTTGTGATGCATTCTGCCCCCCAAGGCCCCTCAGGTCCCAGGGAGATACCCCAAAGTCCATGAGGGTCGCAGGAGAAAGAAGTGCTAGTGGGGGTGCAGTGAGGACTCTGAAGGCTAGGCCTCCGCCCTGAGGTCACACTGGCCCTGGGTCTTAAAGAGACATTAGAGCTATTGGTCTAGGTGGGGGGAGCTCCTAGGGGGAGCAGAAGACAGGAAACTCTGGGACAGCGGACTCCGGGCCGGGTGGCTGGGACTGCTGAGCTGGGCCTAGACTGTTTGGCAGGGGGAGGAGGAGATGGGAGTTAGGTAAGGAGCTTGTGGGGGCCAAGAGGGGAGCTGAGGGGGAATTTTGGGGGAGCTAAGGCTGGAAAGACAGGGTGGAGTGGGCAGTGGCCTGCCCCCCACCCGCCCAGCCCCAGTGGGAGGCCAGCCCCCGCTCTGTGTGCTCCCGGCCGTATGACACGTGGCCACTGCACACCGGTCATGTCCAGGCTGTCTTTCATCTCCCTGCCTCAGCCCCAATTTATGTCAGGCAGAGGCTGACACGGGGACAGGTGTGACAAGTGTCTGGCTTCCTGTTCAAAAATTGGCAAAAGAAAAACTCTCCCCATAAAGATATTCCATCTACATACCTCCTGGATGTCACCGAGAGGACCCATCACGGCTGAGACAGATGGTGGCCCTAATGGACTCCATTCTTTACCTGCTGCTGGATCCACGGCCCAGTCCCCAGGGTGGCCCAGGGTGGGTGGTGGCAGTGTGTGTGTGTGTGTGTATGTGTGTGTGTGCACATGCACGTCAGGGCCCCCGTAGAGCCCTCCCTAGTGCCATGGCTGACTCTTTCTCCACTCCAGATCACAGGAAGCCTGAGAGAGGCATGACCCTCCTCATCAGAGACAAGGGGACCCCGGGGGATGGAGGGTTGCAGTATGCTCCTAGAGCAGGTGGTGGCAATTAGGGAGTAAGGGGCTGAAGACCTTCCCCCTCAGGCCCTGCCAGGTGGCCAACACCAGCACCACTAAGTGCACTATCCCCACATTTCCTCGAGGCCCGGGTGGGGTCAAGACCGGCTTGGCATGTCACTCACGCAAGAACCCTCAGGCCTAGCTGATGCTTTCCCCCCGCCATGTACCCCTTAGTGAGAGCCCACGAGCTGTGACCCTGGCCAGGCTCCAGGGCTCACTCTGCTTATTCACCTGCTCCCTTCAGCGGTCCCATCGGAGCTGAGTCCAGCATTGGGGACAGGACTGAATGGGATTGTGGTGCTGGAGGAGAACATGTTGGGAAGGCCTTCAAGGGCTGGCATGGTGGGACTCTGAGGAGAAGAGCCCTTCTAGGGAAATGTGTTGGGAATAGGGCAGGCATTCTGGAAAGGGGAACTGTCTGAGCAAAGGCACGACCAAGAGTGCCCTTTCTAGCTGTGACTTGGTCCCTTCTGTCAGGTGGGGACGGTGGCTCCCTGCCGAGGGTGACATGCAGCACTCCTGAGATGATCCCACAGGTAAGCCAGGCATTTCCAGTGTACCCGCTGTGCACCAGCCCTGTGTGGGCTGTGTGGTCTCTCCATTCCCTGTGAGGTTATCCCCATTCTCCAGGTGATGGAACAGAGCCCAAGAGGTTGGAAGACCTACCTGAGTCCCCAGGGAGGCAGAGTGGGCACCAAAGCCCTGGACTTCTCCAGCCATCCCACAGGGCCAGCTGTGGTCGGCAGGGCCCCCATGGCATGGGGAGGTCTTGGAAGGGGGTCCCCCTGACAGAGGACTTCCTTACTCACCCTTCTCAGGGCAGGGCTGCCCTGTCCAGCGTTGGCACAGGAGACCAAACAAACCAAACTGAAAATGTTCTGATTTTACTGGTTCGTGTGTGTTGAAAAAAATCTGGGAAGATATATCAGAGATGTAAGAAAGAAGTTGTATTAGTCAGCTCAGGCTGTCATAACAAAATACCGCAGACTGGGTGGCTTAAAAAACAGAAATTTATTTGCTCACAGTTCTGGAGGTGGGCAGTCTGAGATCGGGGAGCCAGCACGGTCCAGTTCTGGTGAGACCTTTCATCCTGGCTTGCAGATGGCCACCTTCTCGCTATGTCCCCATGCGGAGACAGTGAAAACAAGCCCTCCACTATCTCTTCTTGTAAGGGCCCTCATTCTATCATGGGGGCCCCACCCACATGATCTCATCGGGGTTCCCTTCTCTCAAGGCCCCTCTTCCAAATGCCATCACACTGGGGGTTTGGGCTTCAACATAGGAATCTGGGGGAGACCAAAACTTTTCTTGTAATACAGGTGAAATTGGCATTGGCTTCCGGGTGCTACTGCCCTGCCCCCATGGGGATGTGGGTACCCCGTAGACTCTCCTGGGGACTCTCCAAACACATCCTTGGGGGAACGCTGTCCCCACAGCCTCACAGAGTCTGCGACTTTCCTGTCTGTAGTGGTGGACATTTCTTACACTCCTGTGTGACAAACATTTATGGTGTGTGCTGGTCACCAGCTGTGGCTCCTGTCCCACAGCCCAGGCCACAGCTCGTTGAGGGGCTCAACGGAAGGAAGCAAGCACCTGCTAAGTTGACCAGCGAGGTGCGTGGTGAAGTGGGTGCGCCCCGGCAGTGGATGGAGGTTGCGGGGGGGGGGAGTATCAGGGACCCTGGGTCCACCAAATGCCCCTAGCCCTGGGGATTTGTCAGGTTCTCAGACCCAAGCTCTCCAATTCACAGCTGACCAAGCCAGACCTGAGAGTCAAGGTCCCTGGTGGTATCTGGGCTGAGCTGGGCAACATGGCGGAGCTAGGAGGTGCCCCAGCCTCTCAGACCTGTAACTGCTGCGCTGGGGGGGCAGGGAGGCAGCTGGGAAGAAACAGGAGCAGGGAGAGGTGGGCACAGCCTGGTTTCCTGCAGCCTGGCCTGGGAGGGAGCGTTGAGCCGGGGGAGGAGGGAGTGAGGATGGGGGCAGGGCTTGAGCTTTCAGGGGCTCCTCCCCCAGCCTGACCCTTCCTTGGTGTCAGGTGGGGTAGGTTGGGCCTCTTGGGAGCCTCGGGCACGTGTTGGAGGTGGGGAGAAGCCCTGCTGGAGCACCTGCCCGGACCCCTCCCAGGTCTCAGGGGCAGGTGCTGGGGAATAAGGCCGCCCTCCCTAGCCCCCGCCCCCAAGGCAGCCAACCCCCTTCCACACGCCAGCTCCTGGCGCATCAGCCTCAGGAAGTAGCCGAAATACACTGACCTGCTTTTCCAGGAGGCGGCGGCGCCTGGTCCTCCCACCCTCACTGGTGAGAAGCCGCCAACAATTTCCATCCCAAATTGATTTCAAATAAGGAAGAGTTATCACACACAATCATATAGGAATAATTTATCACTCGTTAATAAAAGAGCAATTACTTATTCACGTCGCCCCTGCCTGTGTGCCGCGGGTTCGGTGGCAGAAATGCAACTGGGGCTCTTGAAGCCGAGGAAAGCCTGTTTGCGCTCAGCCAAGGTCAGGGCAAGCCCTCCCCTGGGCCACAGACTCCCACTCCTGAGGCTCCATGTGCACACAGCCCCCTGCCAGGTTTATCTGCTGGGCTCCCTGCTCTTGGGGGGCCCTCAGTCTGAGGTAGGGGGGGGGTCTCATGTCTGTGAACTGGGCAGAGATGAGAAGGAGATGGGGTGGGCATTTGTCCAGATGTGGGAGGCCTGAGCACTCAGCTGAATTTTCAGGCCAGAAGCTGTCCCATCAAGTGTACTTAGGAGATGGGGGATACACTTTATTTTCTCTTTTTTATTTCTATTTCTGAGATTTCAGCTCCAAATACGCAGTCATTTTGAAAAGATAAAATGGTCAACCATATCTTGCTCAAAGTTAAAACCTGCACCCAGTCCTTTAGGGCTAGTCTGAGAATTGGCTTGCTCTGCCCTGGCCCCCGTTCCTCCTTGAAGGCAGCCACTGTTGCTCTGTTCCCTGTTTTTCCAAGTGGTTGCCTTCATAGTTCCATGGCTCCTACCCCAGCTCCCTCTTCCCTAGCATACTTCCCAGTGTGGTTGTCTCACCACCATCAGTCACAGTGTTTTCCAACCGAAGTCACATAAATGCGCTTCACACAGGTTGGAGGAGCAGGGGATACTTTGGTGACCGTTCTGCTCTTGTATGGCCTTTGGTTTCCCTGGAGTTTACAGTTGACTTTGTCTTTTCTCCCTTGTCCCATCTACTACCCTCATGTGCCTTCTCTTTCCACCTCAGGTGTTCTACTGAGTGTCTCATTTAACTCCAGGGAGGTCTGACCCCAGGCCTTTGTCTTGCTGTCCCCACATGGACCAGGCATGCTATGGTTTACTCATAACTGCCCAGGACTTCCATTATCACCCAACGTTTCCTGGGCCCCACATTTTCCTCTTTCTGGGTTTATATCCTAGTTCTATCTGAAGCACATCCCCAACTAACTCTCTAAGGAATTCACAGTGAAAAATCATTCTGTGAGTCCTCATATATTAGCAAACCTATTCCATGTTGAAAATAATATCCCAGGGTACCTGGGTGGTTCAGTCGTTAAGCATCTGCCTTCGGCTCAGGTCATGATCCCAGGGTCCTGGGATCAAGTCCCACACTAGGTTCCCTGCTTGGCAGGAAGCCTGCTTCTCACTTTCCCTCTGCTTGTGTTCCTTCTCTCGCTGTGTCTTTCTCTGTCAAATAAATAAATAAAATCTTTAAAAAAAAAAAAAAAGGAAAGAAAAAAGAAAAGAAAGTCCCTCAGAATTTTGAAACCATTGCCATTTTGTTATATTCTTGGCATCCAGTGTTCTGTAGAGAGGTCTTATGCCACATTGCTTTTCCCTTGGGGGCTTCAGACCTCTTTTGACCCCCGGGGGACTGAAATCACACTGGGAATGTCATCTGTTATGCTAGACACTTGCCCAGTGGAGGGCTAGGTCTTCAGCTCTGGGAGATTTTCTGGTATTATTTCTTTGATAACTTTTTTCTCCTCTATTTTCTCTGTTTTCTCAGATATTTGACCTATATTTGTCTTCTGAATCTCATCAATTTTTTTTTTCTTTCTTTCTCTTTCTGTTTTTCTTTCTGGAAGACTTCCTTGACCTTGTTTTCCAACCCTTCTATTGATTTTTTTTTTTTTTTTAGTAATTTTAGTAATTCTATTTTTAACTTCCAGTTACTCTTCTTGTTTTCTGATGGCTCCTTGTTCATAGCACCCTGTTCTTGTTTTAAATCTCCTTCTATCCCTGAGAGGACATTGATTAGATTTTTTCCCTGATTTTTATCTATTCCCTGCACTGTCTCTGCTTCCTCTACAGTTGTTTTCCCTCTTGTCTGCCTTCAAGTCTTTTCCAGGTGCCTGATTTTCTGGTCATGTGTTCTCGGGAAACACTGCTAAGAGCAGGGCTTATAAACTGGCAGGTTTGGGGTGATCGGGCAGGGGCTACCCTGAGCGCCCCCAGAAGCCCACGGTGGAGACCCTTTCTCTGGATGTTTCTCCAGGGGAGCAGCCCCATTTCCCTGGTCCTTGCCCTTCTTAACACATACTTCTTCATCATCATCTCGGCTCTTGAGGAGGGGGGATGACCACTTGTCTGTAACACAGGTGGTGGGTGGGCAAGGAGGAAAACCACCAAGGAGGAAAATCTCAAGGAACCACCAATGTTCCTTGAGAAGCAGCAAGAACTTGAGGCCACGCTGAGCAAGGCAGCGTTCTCTCATGACTCAAGTTGGGCTGCACAGGCCTGTCTGGGAGCCTCCTCACTCCACTGAAGCTGAGCCTGATGCTGGGGATGGGATGGTGGCTCTAGGCAAGCTTACAATGTGCAGCCTGGCTGCTGGGCCCACCACCCATACTCTTACTTGGATGCCACCTCTCCTGGACAAAGCAGGACCGTCTGGCCAGGCTACCAATCAGGATGTCTCTGGGATGCCACCTCTGAGCTATAGGCCTCATCACCGTGGGTTCCTCACCTGAGATGGGACTTGACCGAAGATCCTCTGGGGAGGCAGGACACCAGCCACAGAGCTGGAGGCATCTCAGGGTCCCGGAAAGGCTGGTGCTAGCCTGTTGTCATCCCCAGATCTCACGGTGTTGAGACAGACCCAGAGCTGGCCAGCCGCTTCCCCAGCCACTGCACAAAGGGGTACAGAGTCCTCATTCTGAGCCTGGGACTACCAGACCCCAGGGTTCACTAGCTCAGGGAACAACAGGCTTGGGGCTGAGGATGAGGTGTGTGGGGGCCAAGTTGCTCAGAGCGTGGGGGTGTGCTCAGCAGCTGGCCTGCCGTGGGGGGAAGAGCTGCCCCTCCGCTATTTGGGTCTCTAGGGCTCAGGGCCTGCTCTGGTCACCTGGGGGCAGTGGCAGGGGTTCTAAGATCCTGTCCCCTGGCCTCAGCTGGTACACATGATCACCTCACCTCACTAGGCTTCAGTGCCCTTGTCTGGAAGTGGGGTCAATGGTCATCCCCTTTATGTGCTGTGGATGTCATGAGACCTCAGGGAGTCTGTGCCTTGAGCAGTGTCAGGGAGACAGGGAAGCCAAGGGCTCTATCTCTCCCCTCTCCCTCCCTGTCACCTGGTACAGGCCCTGTGTGGACTGACTTGGCCAAGGCACTGATGCTGGAATGGGCTTCCTTGGGCCACAACCCTCCTCAGGGGTGTCTGGTGTCCCCCCCACACTGGCCCGCTGCTCACCCACTTCTGGAGCTCCCCACCCTGGTGCGAGGCTGGCTGCACTCCAGCCTGGCCTCAGGTTGGTCCCAGGCTGCTTCTGAACTGCCTGCAATCTGAGGGACTTGCCCATGATTGGTGTGGTGACGATGATAGTGTTATTGGTGACAAGGATCATGGGCCTCCGGGCATCTGGGTGGCTCAATTGGTTAGGTGACTGCCTTCGGCTCAGGTCATGATCCTGGAGTCCCAGGATCAAGTCCTGCATCCAGCTCCCTGCTCAGTGGGGAGTCTGCTTCTCCTCTGACCCTCTCCCTTCTTTCACACACTCTCTCTCTCTCATTCTCTCTGAAATAAATAAAATCTTTAAAAAAAAAAAAAAAGATCATGGACCTCCATGACCGACTTTCCATTCATGATTCTGGCCAGAGGTCCACAGAATGGTCTAGGGAAACCTGCTTGCAAGAAGGCCCCTACATTCTGTGCCTCTCTCCTTTTCTTGACAGAGTCATCCCACCTGTACTTTTTCTTTGTTCTCAGATGGGAAGATTCTGTCAGCTGAGGCCTGGACCTTGTCATCCTGGGAAGTGCCTCAAACCTGACCTGCCATGTCCCCTCCTCCCAGCCCAAGTGGACAGGCTGATGGTAGTGGGCCAGTGGGCTGCCCTCCATGTGACCTGGCCACAGAGCCCCTAGAGGAGGACACAGGAATTGGCATGGAGGGGGTTGTAGCCCAGAGACTCCAAGACCATCTCCCAAGATTGTCATCCTGCAGCACAAGCAGGTGCCATGTGGATCAGTGCCTCCTCCCCCCACCACCCCAGACCCTGAGGACATCCTCCTCTACAGCCAGCTTTGTCCGACAGTGTTGTAAGCATCCTCTTTAACTCATGTTTGATCACCAGCCCCTCAACGGCCTCTTTAGCAAAATCATTGTATTTCTTTTGACCTACACACCATTTGGGGGTCACCTTCCCTCCAGCCCCGTGAGAGGCCACTAGGCTCTGTCCATCCCAGCAGTGTGGTCTCAGCAGGACAGTGGCCTTCTCTGACCCTTGGTTTACTTTTCGTTAGGTGGGCAGTGGGGCAGGGTTTCAAGTGACCTCTGTAGGACCACCATGAGGGTGAGAGTGGCAGTACCCACAGGTAGCAGGTACTCTGCGTACTCCAATCACAAGCCAGGTTGGCAGACTGTCTCTCTAAAGGGCCAGATCCCGAACAGTGTCATCTCTGTGGGCCACACCACGTGTGGGGACTACTCCACTAAGCTGTGGGGACGCTAGAACAGCACAGTAAGCACCCAGGTGTGGCCATATGCTGATAACCTGTTATTTACAAAGACAGGTGGCGGCTGGTGGGCTGGTTTGCCAGATGCCGATGGAAGAGGAGGCATGAGGACCCATTGGCTCAGACAGGGGCTTCACTCTGGTCACCTGGACACAGTGCCCTGGCTGGTGGTGACCCAAATGGGAGCATCTCATCACTGCCTCTGGAAACACTTGTCCCCTGGATAGGGCCAGATCCTGTGGCCCTTCCCACTTGTCTCTGTCCAGAGGTCCTCGCCAGCCCCCACTGGGCCTCTCCATGGCCTCAGCAGGTGCTGCCCCCTACCTCACCACCCCAGTTTAGTTACAGAGCCCCTAAGCACCCTTGATTCTTTACCTCCCTTCCGAGGACTGACTGCCCTGGTCAGAGTGTTTGCAAGACCTCAGCTGTCCTGGGACATTTCAGGTAGGCGGCAATCCAGCTCCCCCGACCCCGGGACTAGGGCTGATCAGAGACAGACAGCCAAGGGGCGGGACTGGCAGATCCCAGGGGGCGAGGGGCTGCACGCCTCCCGAGATGTGCACTTGTCGCCTCGTGGAAGAATGAACCCCAGTCATACAGAGGCCACCGGCCTGCCTTGCCCGTGATGTTTGACAAATGCCGAGGGCTCCTGAGCAGGTGGGGATGCACCCTCTGGTCTAGTCCCACTCTGGCCTCATCACAGCAGCCCTCTGCTATATGGCCAACTCACCCACTGTGCCCTGACCCACCCAGGCCCTGGCAGCCAAAGGCCCAGAAGTGTACGCCTGTTGTGTGTTCCTGTAGCATGCACCCCGAATGTGTGTTCCCGTAGCGTGTGCCCTCGGTGGGTGTTACTCTTGTACGCACCCCAGGTGTGCATTCTGACAAGTGCACCCAAGAGCGCACTCCTGCACCGTGTCTGCCTGTTGGAGGCTCTGTCACTCCCCTCTCCCCTCTCTGGGCCTCACAGGGACGGTGAACTTTGGGAAGGTATTGGATAGATGCAGGGTCCTGGGAGGAGGTGGGGTGTATTGGGGTGGGGCTAGGCGCCCAGTTCTGGGTAAGAGCTGGCAGGGGGAAGGGGTCAGGGAGGGCAGATGGGCATGGTGGCAGGTACGTGCCAGGGCAGGTCCCAGGCCCCGACACTGGGAGATCCCCATTCCTGAGCTGCGCCCCCCTGCCGGGGCAGACCAGGGCCATATTGGCCCCCGGCTGATACCTCATTCACATCCTCCTGGACTCGAGCCCACGCTGGCCACCAGATTGAATGAGCTGAGAGCCCAACTGGTGAGAGGTTGTGGAAACAGATTCTTCAGGTAATTGGGCAATGGGTGTTTGTTGGTGGTCTCGATGGAGGGGGTAGGGGATGCCCACCTGCGAGGGAGAGGTTGCTGTCTGAATCCCTGCAGTGGGGGGAGGGGGTCCTGCACGCTGGGTGGGTTTTCAGGTGAACAGAGCCTCCAGAGGCTGACATCATCAGCCCCCGGTGTGGGGCTCCCTGGGGCGGGGGCCAAGGGAGGTGGGCATCAGATGGAAACACAGACAGGATGAGCTTCCAGAGCCCTCAGTTCCAGCAGCCCAGCCTTGACCAAGGATGGATTCCTAAAGTGTGATTGCAGAGCCCAGGATCCCACCCATTGGAGGGTCTGCCTGGATGCTCACCTTGGCAGTGGGCTCCGGTGCCCCTCCCTGGTGTCCCCCTGATGTCTGGAGCCAGGGCAGGATTCCATGGTCCCTTAAATTCCCATTGTGGCACGTGCCATGCAGCAGGGTGACCCCCTATGGTCAGCCTGCTACTTGACCAGAAGCATTATAAGCCGGGGACTGGTCTCAAGCTGACAGCGTCCAGTGGGGCCCCTATCGTGGGGGATCCCCTCGGGGACATACCCTTAATGCAAGCTGTGCACCCAGGACCTCAAGCTCTCAGGTGGACTGGCCCCTCCCCTGGCAGCCTTGGTTTCTTGCCTTTGAAAGGGATCCAGGGCCCTCCCAGGTGCTGTGTCAGCTGGAAATTTTAAGGGGGAACGTAGCTTGGGTTTAGGGGTGGGGGTAATGGGAAGGTGGGGATGGGGAGCTTCAATTCCCTACTGCCACGCAAGCCCTTTTAGTGATTAGACACCATGGGGCTGGGAATCCTATTAGTCCCGGTTCTGTGAGCAAGTGCTTTCCCCTACCAAACGTCATTTTCACCCCCCGTAAGATGGGAAAATAAAATAGCCTTCTAGGAGGATTCAGTAGACCTTTGTCAGCCCTCCGTCCACCTGGGCGCTGAGTGCATTCAGGATGCTGCTCCTGCTCGCTCGGCCTACGCTGGGCCTCAGTTTCCCCACTGCATGCAGCTTGGCCTGCTGGAACTGCTCAGCCCTGGGTCCAGTGCCCTCCTTCCCTGACAGGTGACCTTGCCTGTTATCGAGCTGGCCTGCCCCTGCAGCTACTGCCCCGAGAAGATCAATAAGGAGTGGGGCCTTGAGGGGCATGACCGGCAGCGGGGGCTGGCAGCTATACCCCCAGGAGAGGCAGACCCTTTCACGGGTGGGCTGCCCCTCTCCTCCCCCCGCCCCCCTGGAGCCAAAGAAGGGGGCAGGGAAACGCCAAGGGCATGCACATGGTCTAGAAGTTGGGAGGTGAATGTGAGCAAGGAGTAAAGACTGAGGAGGGGACCAATGGATGGTGGGGGGTGAGCCCATCACTGGTGGAGGGCTGGCAGGGATGGGGAGCAGGCACGGGACAGGAAAGAGGGAGTACAGCGCTGCTGGGGGACCCTGACCCTCTACCGTGTGTCAATGCCACCAGCCCCCTACCCCCGCCCAGAGCTATTTCTGGCCTTGGTGTGCTGAGCTGTGGCCTCTCGTTCTGCCGTGTAACTGTGGTCTGTGACGTGACCCTTCTGGGGACGTTCTTGGTGCTCGAGAGGGTCCTGAGCTGACCAGTGTCCTGGTTGTGCCCCAGCTGTGCAACCTCCCCTCTCCCAGCCTACTCACCCCAGTCTTCTGGGAGTGATGGGGGCGGCAAGCAGCCACTCAGAGCCTCCCCGGAGATGTCCCCTCCCAGCCATAGATGGCCCAGGAGGGAGCTATGTACCCCTGGTGCCTGCCTACGCCCTCGCAGCCTGGGCTCCATTACTGGCTTGGCTGGATGTGGTCCCTTCTTTTTCCCATCCTTCCTCCTGGCCATCTCCAGGTTGGAGCAATCCGGGGCTTAACTGCTCTCTACCTCAGTCTCCTAATCTGTAAAATGGGCTTGTGATATTATAAAGAAAATGGATTCTTAGGCAGCTCTGACTCATGCCTTCTATGCCAACTGGTAGAATCTCATGCTGCCCCCTGGAATAGGGTGTTTCTGCCACCATATTGCAGTGGGGAGGTCCAAGGGCACTGAGCAAACAAGGTGGCCAGCCCTGTGCTCTATCTATGACCTCATGGGGTGGGGGTGGCAGGCGGCAGCAGAAGGGTCCCCGAGGACCTGGGGGGAGCTGCACACCCCAGCCCAGGCTAGGGGACCCCCGAGAGAAGTAAAGGCCAGGAAGCAGAGACCTCCCCTGCGCCTATAGCCTCTGGCAATCCCCGCTCCCAAGCTGCTGACCTCAGCAGCTGCTTGTCCGCCCGCCCACTGGCTCCTGCGGCTGCTGGTGAGTCCCCAGAAGTCTCCCGCCCCTCCTGGCTCCTCTCCCTACTCCTCCCCTTTCCTCCCCCAACACCCTGCAGTGCCCATGAAGGAGAACCTGGGCCCTTTGCTGCCCCGGGGCAGGGGCAGCAATGCAGGGGCTCTTTGGGACCACACCCAGACCTGATGGGATTTGGGCTGCATGGCCTCATTAGTGGTCATTCCTGCTTTGTCCAGCTGCCCTAGTGGGAGAGGCCCTGAGCAGAAGCCAGTCACTGCCTCCCCCCACAGCCTCCCAGGCAGGAATGGCCAGTCCTTCCCCAGTGGTGGCCTTTGTGCCATCAGCACTGCTCCTGAGGCAGAACTGAGATAAGGGGGGAGTCCCTCCCGTGAACCCATGGGCCTCCCCATGGGTAGGGCACTGGAGAAGCTCCCTAACCTGACAGGGCCATTCTGAGGTGAGGACTAAGGAAAAGAGGAGGTCCAAGTCAGCCCCAGGGATGGCAGGAGAAGGACCAGCTCCAATCTGTGCGAGGCTCAGGGGGCCAGGCGGCCTGTGCGGGAATATGCCTTTGCTGTGAGTGAACCGGGGCTGGGGCAGGGCTGTTTTCTTGTCATGTGCTTGGAGGCAAGCTGGTATTGAATGCTCACTGAGAACAGGAGCCCAGTGAGCCTGGGTACAAGTGGGAGGTGGGACTGAGGGGATGGGTTAGGGGACAGGATGGGGAGACCAGATGGCGGGGGCACTTTTTAGGGTTCGGAGGCGGTTAGATGAGTGACTGGGTCCAGCCCCTGGGGTGGGGTCAGGGATCACCATCCCGCAACCTGGCAGGGCCTCCTGTGTCCCTAGGGCCCCTGCCATGAGTAGGAACACAGGCCACAAAGTTGGGTTTGATTATCTCATAAAAAGATGCCCCCTCTGCTTGCTCAGCGGAGGGGTTGCCATGGAGACCAGCAGGCAGGCCCCAAGGGGGTCCAGGCTGGAGCCAATTACCGTGGCTGCAGCAAGGAGCAAGCCCACCACTGGCCGCTGCACTGACAGCACACCCGTGCAGAGGGACCGACCCTCAGAAGTTGGCTTCCGAAAAGCGGTCAGCTCAGCAGGAATGGAGCCATGCCTGACGCCAGATTCCCAGCAGGGCCGAGCCACACTGCTGCTCTGCCACTTATCCCCGTGGCATAGCTCAGCCCTGGAGCCTCGCTTGGGCCATTCCTGGAGTGGGTGTACCCCAAGCACGTGGCTTACAGCCTGCCGGGGGCCTGGGCAGGGGAGGGCTGGAGGCTGGAGGAGCAGCTGGTTCTGGGGAAGTCAGCTGAACCTGACACCAGCCCAGCTCCCAGACCATGGCTTCAGGCCTGCCTGGCAGCGGGGAGGACCAACTCAGATGGTGGCAAACGTGGTTACGACGGGTGGCTGCTCACATAGCCTGCTGGGTGGTGTGGCCCAGTTGTGGCCGGGTGCGGCTGATGACATCGGCATGCCTGTGACATAGCATGGTTGGTGACGTGGCCCATCCGTGGTGGTGAGGTCCAGAGCCTGGCCTGGTGAGTACCCGGAGCCCCCATCCCACCCCATCCCACGTCTTCCTCTTCCGTGGGTCCTCGGGGACAGGAAGTGCTGTTTTCAGAGCATAGTGACAGGTGAGACGTTGGTTGAGAGCTGGCATAATCAGGCCCGACTTCCCTGAGAAGCCCCATCAGGAGAGAGCCTGCAGAGGATGTCAGCAGTTTAAGTAGCACAGCAGGTTGAGGGGCCCTCACAGCCTCCTGGGCATGGCCAGCCTGGGGAGGGGTGTCCTGGGTATGGGGAGTTCTATACCAGGCTTGCCTCTCTGGACCCCCGCCTCCAATCCTTACCGGGCAGCTAACAAACAGCCCCACCTGGGAGGCTGACGGAACACAAGGGACAGATAAGTCCCAGGATGTGGGTGCCTATCCTGGGGACAAAAGTCCAGGAGGGCAGACTGTTTATGACCACGAAACATGCTGGTCTTGCTACGGCTCTGGGCTTGGGGCATGCATCTGTGCCGGCCCAGGCAGGATCCAGTGTGGCGAGGGCCCCAGCGTGAATGGGGAGCCCCCAAGTTCACAGGTCTGGGTGGGGGACAGGCCTCATTGTCCCGTCCTTCCTCCCACCCGGCTCCAGCCCCAGCCCTCAGCCGGCCTCCTGTGTGCGGAATCCTGCTCTTAGCTAACTGCCAAGAAAGGTGTTAGCTGTCAATGCAGGTGTTAGCTGTCAACGAAGGTGTTAGCTGATAAGCCATAACCCTCCCAGGGGGATTCACGTTTTAATAGACTTGCTCCTGAAGGAGGAAAGAACCTTCGACATTGGAAGAGGGGGGCTGTAATGGTGGGATGAGAGGCAGTGAGCTTCGTATTTGGCTGTGTGGCCCCAGTGGGGAGACCAGGGTGGATGCAGTGCCCCAAGAGTGTAGGTCTTTGGTGAGGCCCTGTGTGGGTCTGGCCTCGAGATGGTGGTGGGGCAGGGAGGGGGGATGGATAGGATGAATTGTGCAGGCATCGATTGGTTGGGAAGGAGTAAGCTCCTCACCCAGGGAGGAGATCAAGCAGAGAATGAGGCCGAAGGGAGGAGGCTGCAGGAGGAGTTCCATGCCAAGTCAGGATGTGTGGAGGAGGGAGCAGCCTGCCTGGAGGGGGCTTATGGGGCGGGCAGGGCTGCACCTGCCTGGTTCCCTTGCCCCTGCCCTTGGGCGTCCAGGCTCCTGATCCTGTAAGAGCAGAGTTGCTCTGGAGCCCATGGTGCCTGTAAGTTTCGTGTCCTGTGTTGGTGGGACCCAGACCCCTTACAGGAGGGCTGCTAGGGGTTGTGGCTCATGGCTCTGAGGCCCTTGCGGTTTCTTCATTAAAGCACAGCTTTGTGCCGTGGTGAGGCCTCCTCAGAATCCGGGCAGCCCTTGGGCCTTAGGGGCTCTGGGAGCCTGGGCAGGGGGCCTGCACAGGGCACAGAGTCTGAGCCCCAGTGCACCCCCCCCCACCTTCCTGCAGCCTGGGAGGGCCCTCAGGAGGAGCTGCTGCAGAAGCAGCTGAAAGCCCGGCAGCTGGCTGCCTGGCAGACCTGGGCGTGAGCCTTAGCCCTGTCTGAGCTCAGCCATCCCGGTCCTTGGTGTTTACCAAGGGCTTCTCTCCCAGCCTGGCTGATGGGCTGGTGGGGCAGGGCTGACAGGGATGGTGGGCAGGCCCGCGGCGCTCCCTGGTGTACTGAGAAAGTGTCTGCAGGCTTGAGTGTCCATCTCAGGAGGGCTTCCAGTGGGCCTTGGTGGTGATCCAGCCAACCTCAAGTGGCTGGTGTGAGCATGTCAGCTTGTATGTTTGGGCTCTGGGCAGGGCAGCATGGGGCATCTGCAGGTGAGGATGCCCAGTGCAGAGTGTGGAACCCCCTGGTAGGTTTCAGCGAAGTCAATTCCATGTGGCAGGCGGAGCAAGGATCCCAGCCCCTGAGTCTTCAGGGCTGACAGCATGTCCTGGGCCCTGCTCAAGACTATCCCAAGGACTGATCCCAGGGGCCAGCCTGGCTCCAGCATGCCCACCAGCCTCACGGGGCCCTCAGCCCATTAACCACCGTCTCCTCTGCCCACAGGGAGCCAGCTGCTGGCCTGGGTGCTGTGGCTGCAGGCGTGGCGGGTGGCAGCCCCGTGCCCGGGGGCCTGTGTATGCTACAATGAGCCCAAGGTGACGACAAGCTGTCCGCAGCAAGGCCTCCTGGCCGTGCCCGCCAACATCCCGGCCGCCAGCCAGCGCGTCTTCCTGCATGGCAACCGCATCGCTCACGTGCCCGCCGCCAGCTTCCGCGCGTGCCGCAACCTCACCATCCTGTGGCTGCATTCAAACGCGCTGGCCCGCATTGACGCAGCTGCCTTCAGCGGCCTGGCCCTCCTCGAGCAGCTGGACCTCAGTGACAATGCGCAGCTGCGTGCCGTGGACCCCGCCACGTTCCGCGGCCTGAGCCGCCTGCACACCCTGCACCTGGACCGCTGCGGCTTGCAGGAGCTCGGCCCCGGGCTGTTCCGAGGCCTGGCTGCCCTGCAGTACCTCTACCTGCAGGACAACGGGCTGCAGGCCCTGCCGGATGACGCCTTCCGTGACCTGGGCAACCTCACACACCTCTTCCTGCACGGCAACCGCATCCCCAGCGTGCCCGAGCGCGCCTTCCGTGGCCTGCACAGCCTCGACCGCCTCCTTCTGCATCAGAACCGCGTGGCCCGCGTGCACCCGCATGCCTTCCGTGACCTCGGCCGCCTCATGACGCTCTACCTGTTTGCTAACAACCTGTCGGCACTGCCAGCCGAGGCCCTGGCACCCCTGCGTGGCCTGCAGTACCTGCGGCTCAATGACAACCCCTGGGTGTGTGACTGCCGGGCACGCCCGCTCTGGGCCTGGCTGCAGCAGTTCCGCGGCTCCTCGTCTGAGCTGCTCTGCAGCCTGCCCCTGCGCCTGGCCGGCCGTGACCTCAAACGCCTGGCCGCCGCTGACCTGGAGGGCTGCGCCATGGTGGCCCGGCCCTCGCGTCCCGTCTGGACTGGCAGGCCTGCGGACGAAGAGCTTCTGGGGCTGCCCAAGTGCTGCCAGCCCGATGCCGCAGACAAGGCCTTGGTGTTCGAGGCTGGGAGCCCGGCCTCTGCCGGCAACGCACTCAAGGGACGGGTGCCGTCCGGGGACAGCCCGCCGGGCAACGGCTCTGGCCCGCGGCACATCAACGACTCCCCCTTCGGGACCCTGCCCGGCTCGGCCGAGCCCCCGCTGAGCGGGATGCGGCCTGAGGGCTCGGAGCCCCCAGGGCCCCCCACCATGGGCCCTCGCCGGAAGCCAGGCTGTTCCCGCAAGAACCGCACCCGCAGCCAGTGCCGCCTGGGCCAGGCAGGCAGCGGGGGTGGCGGGGCTGGGGACGCAGAGGGCTCGGGCGCCCTGCCCAGCCTCGCCCACAGCCTGGCCCCGCTGGGCCTCGCGCTGGTGCTGTGGACGGTGCTCGGGCCCTGCTGACCAGCCACCGAGCGGGAGGCCCTTCTCAGCAGTCAGGTGTGTGTACATACGGGGTCCCCTCGGCGCCACCAGCCAGCACCAGGCAGCAGGCCCTCCCTGATGGACGCGTCCCGCCCGCCCACCCCATCTGCACCCCGTCATGTTTACAGGGTAGGGCGGAGCGTTTGTTCCAGAACGCCACCTCCCACCCGGATCGCGGTATATAGAGATATGCATTTTATTTTACTTGTGTAAAAATATCGGACGACGTGGAATAAAGAGATCTTTTCTTAAGCCGTGGCCTCTCAGGCTGGGGTGTGGTGGGCAGGGAGAGGCAGGTGGACCCTGGAGAGGCAGCCCTGCCCCAGTCACAGGCCCATGGAGGCCCGGAAGGGAAGGGAGCTGCCTGCTGCTTCATCCTGCCATTTCAGCCCAGTAGCACCCGTGGTGGTCACCAGGGATGCGTCACACCCCTACCCACCTCCCCACCCCCCACACCCCAGCCCTGAAGATTAACCGTCCGTTAGTCCATCAGGCAACTTAGCCACCTTCCCTTCGAGCTGGGTTGATAGCTGCATCTGTCTAGGGAGAGGTGTGCATCTGGCTGGACCACACACCAGGTGTAGCCAGTGCCCCCCCAGCTCCCCCACCTGCAGCTCCATGTGGGTTGGGGGTCGGGGTCCCAGGAGGACATTGTGCGGGCAGACAGGGTGGCCCTGAAGGAGAGCTGAGTGGGTGAGGCCAGACCCCTCCTGTCCGAGATCTGGCAGGGTCATGTGTACTCTTACACCATGGCTCATGGTCTCATTCCAGACCCACGGCCAGGCCTGCCTAGGCTCGTGCCCGGGTACATACGTGTGCACTCACACCATGCCAACCCCAGACACGGCCCTGCATGGGTCTGCGTGACCCCGCACACCCATGCACACCCACAGCAAGCACACGGGCAGGGCAAGGACCATGCGCGTGCTCACACAGGCACGCACACGTGTGCTTGCAGACACAGCACCCACAGCGCAGGCAAAAATATGCACACGCACGTTTTCTCAAGGCCTGGGCCCGTGAGGACGCAGACACAAAAGGGAAAGAGGCCACGTGGCCCATGGCTGAAGTTCCCCCATCCCCCTGGGGCAGGGGCCTCAGGGAGCAGGGTGAGGGAGGAAGCACAGTGAGTTGGGGGAGGGAGTAGGGGGAGCGTTGCTGGTGGAACCAGATGGCGGTGGGGGCGGCCAGGGCTCCAGAAGCCCAAGGGAGGGAGGAGGAGGGGGACTCGCTCAGCAACCAGGCTCCCGGCTCCCCTACCCAGCTCCTCAGTGCCCACAGTGTGGGCTCAGACCCTCCCCACCCTGGGGATGAGGACAGAGCCAAGGGTCTTTTCGTGATCCTAGGTGCACCAGCACTGCCTGCGCCGCCCCCCCCCACTCACCCACTGGTATGGGCCCTTGCTGTTTGTCCTTCTGCACAAAGGATGTCAGCATATTTGAGCGCAAAGACCTGACTGCTTTGAGACTCCCCAGGCTCAGAGGGGGCAGCTCAGGCAGGCCCGCACAGGGGTAGGGACACTGGTTGTGCAAAGCTCCTTTTCCAGCCCCTCTGGACCTGGAGACCCTATTACTGTCCCTTGATCGCCTTTGCAGCGGTAGCTCTGTGGAGTCTGGTGTGGAGGTGTTGGATAGCCTCAGCCCCGTGCCTCAAGGCCCGCCATCAGTGCTCCCCAGTTCCTGGTCCCTGGGCATCAGTGGGCAGAGCTAGGATGAGGGTTTTTTAAATCCAGCTTTCCCTGGAGGAGACCCTGCCACGCCCAAGCAGATGCAGCCAAACTGCTAGGTCTGGGGAAGGGCTCCAAGCTGAGGCTGAGGGGTTTGCATAGCATGGTGGCCCCTGCGTTCCCACCACCTTCCTGGCCGTCAGGAAATGGCAGATGCCCCTTTGCAAAGAGCAGCTGCCCACCTGAGCTCCTCAGCTTGCATACCTCTCAGGACAGGGCACTCACTCACTAAGTTGAGCCTGCTCCTCACTGAGAGATACCTCAAGGCACTTTGAAGGCTGACTGTGTCTGTCATCACCAGCTGGCCCTCACATGGGGGCTGGAAGCCCACTGGCAGCTTGGAAGAGCCTGGGGCCCCATCCTGAGCCACGCCTTGCCTGACCGCCCCTCGCCCCAAGTCCTTGCTGGGCCCTGCCTCCATAGCACACGTTCCTAGGGGTGCCACCAGAGCTCATAGCCCCGACTTTGGGACTCTGCTCCCTCCTTCCCCCTGGGAGGGAGAAACCAAGGCCATGGCAAGGAGCAGGGACAAGAGGCCAACTAGGTTTTCAGAGGATGAAGTAGGTGGTGGGAGCCCAGGTGGAACTGGAGGGGCTAGAGGGTCATATCCCACAGGTCTTGAGGCTTTGTCCTGAGATGGGCAAAGGCAGGATCTGATTTCCAGAGAAGGTCTGTTTGGCTGCTGTGTGCCCAACAGAGGCTTGTGCAGTGGGGAGGGGGACCGGGGCCCAAGCAGGGTGCGGTAAGGGGATCAGGAGGGACATGGCTGCATTTCGATTTGGATCTGGCAGAAGGCAGAGATGGTGGGCAGGGCTCCCGGCGTCTGCCCTGAGCAGCCGGCATGGGGTGCCCCTCCCTGAGATGGGGGTGCAGGAGGAGCGGCCACCGTTGTCGAGGCCCAGGAGACATCTGGGCGGGGGTGTCGCGTGGGCTGTGCGGGCTGAGCTCAGGAGAGGGGCCTGGGCTGGAGGACAATTTGGGAGTCGTGAGCGTTTGGGTGATATTTACAGCCCAGGAAGTGATGAGATCACCGGCCGGCCGGTGCTGGTGAGGGGCAGGGAGGGGTGGGAGTGCTGAGCCCAGGGCTGCGGGCTCAGCTCCTGCCTGCCCCCACCCGATCCCCAACCCTCAAGCGGCTCCCTGCAGATTCCCTGAGGTGGGGCCCCTGCCCACCCCCGGTGGGCGGGCGGCTGAGGTCCAGCCTGTCTCTCAAACCCTGAGATCTGTGCAGGAAGCTAATTAAACCCATGAGAAGTGGTGTTGGGTGTCAGCACCCCTCACCCCAACAGTGGCTGCCAGTTTACAGCGAGTGCTCCTGGCCTCCATCCAAAGATGCCAGGCCAACCACAGGGCAACCTGTGGACAGAGCACCCTTCACAGCTCACAGGTCAACACCGTCAAGAGCAAGCAGGGGAGGGTGACCCCTGGTGCCGGGATTTGCTAGGGGTTCATGGGGTGGGGGAGCAGCCCTCTTGGGGTGCCCCCAAGGGTCACTTCTCTGCCAGCCCCGATTCTGGGACCCTAGGAAGATAGTGAGGTGCCCCCGCAGGCCCTCTGGAAGCCAAGGGGTCCCTGAGGCCGCCCTGTGTTGCCATCCACCCAGGGCCTGCAAGGTTGGCTCAGGTCCTGGGATAGAAGCTTCTGCCCCTATTTATCTGGCTGCCAGGGCTTTGCCCAGTAATCAAAAGAATTACTTTTTAATGCTTAAATTAGTTCTGAAATAACAGAAGCAGCAGAATGTTCAGCAGTTGATGGTCGACTGATGTCCAGCGAGACCAAGAACATGCTGGAAACACGCTTACGGAGAAGTGTTTATTTGTTGGCCAAGCTGGGGCCTGGGGCAGCAGGGGGGGGTCTCACAGCCAGGGCACCTGCCCTGCTCACGGCCCTACCCCAGCGGGGACAGCTCACACGCATCGCCTCATTTCAGGTCCTCACAGGAAGAGGCTGCTGACGCCTCCAGTGTGCAGACGAGGACACTGAGGCCGTGGGGCAGGCAAGGAGGCGCCTGGGCAGCACTGGACCTACCCGAGGCCAGCGCGCTTGTGCAGACGCACCTGCTGCCCACACGGCTCGGCCCCGAGCGCTGTGGCCAGCACGTGGCTTCCTCACCGCCTCAGCAGTCTCGCCCCAGTGCCAGGACAGCACACAAACCGAGCAGCATTCTCTCTGCCTTATGCCAGTCAGTCTCAGGGTGTCCACCCAGGGCTGTCCCTCGGCCTGAGGGCAGCCCTCAGCCCCATAGGCAGATACACTCCAAGCTGTGGTAAACATGGGACCACAATGACGCAACTCGTCCCCCTCCCACCCAGCCTCTCCGGCAGCCTTGCTCTTGGTCCGCCTTGTTCCACAACCCATCTCTCTTCTACCACCCTGGATGACAGGAGCCCTGGATGACAAGACCGGTCACCACAGGCAGCACAGCCTGGCAAGGCTCCCCACGAAAGACACGGGCAGCCCCCGGGGGACAACAGCATTCTGGTTGCGGCTGCCCGCGCCATGTGGCCAAGCTGGAACCCCTGAGGGAATCCCAGGGTCCGGCTTCATCTCCCACTTCTTACGCCCACCCCAGCTCCCAGTGCTGGAATGCCTCAGAATCCTCTTCCCAATACCCTCCCCTTTGCTTCAACTCTTCGCTCCGATTCAACCCTCTCCTCCAGGACGTCCTCCATGATCTCCCAGGCCCAGCCAGGTGGTTATGGAATAGATCCATATCACCCAGACCTTGCACAGCCAGAGCTCAGGGAGGTCCAGAATTGGGTTCTGGCCCAGGGCAGGCCACCACACCTCACTGGCTCTCAGTTTTCCAGCCAGTCATGAGGAGTGAGTAAATCCTCACGGCAGGGGTCCCCACAGCCCACAAAGCTGCTGTGAGAGGAGCCCAGTTCAGATGGACCCGGAGAGGCTCGAAGGCTGCCAGGATGGCTGAGGTGCCAACCGGTGGGGCTGGTTGAGGTGTTCCTGCTACGCCATCCCGAGGCAGTCCCATCCTCCAGCCGACCCACACACTGCAGGCTTGTCACTTTCCCTCGGATCTCTGTGCAGAACACACCCTTGGACCCTCAGGCCCAGGCAAGCCAGGGGAGTCTCCTGAGGCCATGCAGCCGGGGGCGTGGCCAGGCCCGGCCACCTGAGCACCACTCACCCCAGTGGGACTGCTGGAGCTGGCCTCAGGGACCCCTCACCCTGACGTCATCCGGGTGCCCAGTCTGCCGCTATCCTGAGCATTGCACACGCAGCACTTCCTTCCTCCCTGCAGCCGACAGGGGGGCAGGGAGGCAGGCGAGGACCTGCCGACAACGGGAGGGCAGCAGGACTCAAAGCTAGCTCTTGGGGTGACCTGGCCTCCTTGCTGGGGTGAGGTCTCCTCCAGTACATGGCTGGGTTGGGCTCAGTACAGGGGATCTTTACGCTCTGGCCCAGGTTGGGGAAGGGCAGGGCCCTTTCATCCAGAAACCTCCCAGTTCACCATGCATTTATTGGGTACCTACTGTGTGCCGAGTGGAACTAACGGGACTCCTTCCTAGAGACCAGCACAGGTCCTGCTGGGGCCTCTACTGTCCACCCCCAGGCCACCTGGGCAGGAAGGGTAGGCCTGGGACTGGGTGAGGAGAAGCCAGTTACACGGGTCCGGCGTGTTGAATCCACACAGACGGAGGCATGAGGGGGGAGACTTCTGTTGTCCCTGCACGCGCCCCAGCCTCGGTTGCCCTAGACAAAGCACAGGGACAGTGAAAGTCTCCTTCCCTGGCCTAAGCCCAGCCTGCTCTTCTGCGGGGAGGGCTAATTAAACCCGCCACTGACAAACACCGGGGAACTGGAGGCCTCCGATCTGTCTTCACAAAGGGCTGTGCTGAGATTTATGGGCAATAAAGGAACATCCATCTCGGGGCAGTCAGAGGAGCGGCAGCAGGGCAGGAGGGGTGGGGAGGGGAGGCAGCCCCCTCCCAAGGAGCACGCCAGCCGCATTTTGATGCCAGCAAAGGAGGGGTGGGGGCCAAGGCTTCAAGGGATGCTCGCCAAGGAGAGAGAGAAACTAATGTGAACAATTAAGGAATGATGAAGACCTTACAGAGAAAACACCTTGACACACACATCGCGGCCTGGAAGGGTCTCAGGGAGGCAGAGCCAGCAACGAGGTGGGGGGGGCAGCCTGACAGGGAGCAGCTCAGTGACAGCCTGATGCCACACAATTATTTTTGAAAAATGATGGAACAGAGAGAGAGAGAGCAGAATCGGGGGGTGGGGTTGGGGGGGCTGCTGTGGCCTCCAGGGTCTCAGGGGCCTCTGGGAGGGAGTTGCTCTGTTGAGGGGGGCAGAGCTCAGAACCACCAGGGCCTCTGAGAAAGGAGCAGGTCCCTTGGCCACCAGGAACAGCCACAGCCACACCCATGTACCTGGAGGTTCTCACCTACCAGCACTCTCTGGCTCTCTGCCCAACCTAACCTCCACCCCAGGACCCCTCTCCTGTGGCTGGCTAGGCTCCAGTCAGAATTGGACCCTCCCTGAGTGCCAATTGCCCTGTTCATGCATCCCATCCTCTTGCCTGTCTTTCCACCCACCACTCAGCCCATCGATAACACCATCCCTGCTCTTCTCAATAGGTCCCACTCTGTCCGTCACGTGCTGGTTGGGGGACCGTGGTTTTCCCATCCCCAAGGTCAATATCATCCAGGACATGCTCTCCCGCTCCAACCACAGAAACCCCCCGCCCCCCCACCGAGAAGTGCAGAGGGACAAACTGGTCACAAGTTCACATCCTGGGCCAAACGGACCCAGAGTGACCGCCCATGCCGTCCCAGTGGGGCTATTGCCCCCGTTTCTGCCTTGCCGAAGGAAGGCTGTTGGCCACCCTTCTCCCCACCCCCACCAACTGCTGAGTCTGGTCTGTTCAAGGGCCTGGGCTTGGAGGATGTGGATGACTTCAGCCCTGACATGCCCAAGGGGCAAAATGCCCCCCAAACCTGCAGGTTAACTGGAACACAAAGACTTGCAGATTTTCCCACCCCTTTAGGCTCATTCTGTAAAAACCAACCCCAATTAACACACCAAATAGAAGCACCCAGCACCAGCGCCGCATTCTAGAAATAGGACATGTGCTGGGGTGAGAACGGTGGTGGGGGCGAAGTGAGGGGGCGCCCGGCATCCACCGTCTCCACGGTAGCATCTCAGGAAAGTCTCAGTGTCCTCACCGCTGACGTGGGCATTCCAGACATCAAGCATAGCGTCTGGCACCCAGTATTCCCCACCCAGTGAGTCCTACAGATGCTCTAAGACCAGGCTCTGAGGCCACCTCCTCCTGGAAGCCAGCTCTGACAGCACTCACTCAGCCCTGGAGTCTGAGCCCTCACCCAGCGCTACACCCACTGCTGACAAAGCCCCTATTGTGTTAGGTATTGACTCAAACTCTCCAAATGTAACCCAGGGTGACCCTGTCTGCTCCCTGGGATGGGCAAGGGTCAGGCATGCCCTGGATGCTTCTGGAAAGGATTCCTTAGTCTGGAAAAGGAATGAAAACAAAGGTGACACCTAGAACAGCATCCAGCTTCCTGGAACTGCAGGACCAGCCTGAGCCAGAACCAGGCACTGAGGACAATTGGCACCGCTAAGGGGGGACCCTGGTACCCACTTAGGAGGAGTCTGTTCCTCCTCCTGCTGGCTGAGACCCAGCCGCCTACCATGCAATCAGTCATCTGTCTCAGTCAGGGTCTCTCTCCTGTAGCCCTCGGGGGCTGGGGCCCACCATCACCAGTAGGGGGAAGGGACTTGGAAGGACAAAGGAGGAAAAGTTGGGGCGGGCAGTGGGGGCCTGTGCAGCTTGGATGGGAGACAGCTCTCGTCCGGGGACCCTGCACCAGCAGCCCCTCATCTCTCACCCAAAGAACTGCTAAAAGCCAGTGGGGAGCTAAAGAGCAGATGACCCTCCAGATGTGGGGGTCCCAGCCCTGCCAGAGAAACTAAAAACCATTTCTCTTGGCCCTGTGGAGACCCAGCCTGTGGTCACTGGCATCCTCTCCTATGCGTGTCACAGCTGCTCGTCCCTGAGGGCCCCATGGAAGGAGGGACTCACTCCTCCCCACCCCCACCTGGCCAAGCACCAGGAAGACCATCCTGGCAAAAGGAACAGCCTGTGCATGGCCTGACACAGGACAGTAAGAGGCCAATGGCTTACCCTGAGCTTGGGGAGCCTCCGTGGGGGATGGGACAGGGCAGGGACCTGAGCCAGGTGTGCATGGGCTCACCTGACTCCCTTACCAGCAGCCTATGTAGGGTGGGGGCAGAGTGTCCCCAGGAAATCCAGTAAAGGGTGCTGAGCAGGGCCAGGGTGAGGCTGAGAAAAGAGAGAGGTGACCCTGGACCCCGGTAGAAGGATGAAGCTGTAAGGTTTATCTCACTTGCCTCTGGGGTCCCCAGGCTCCTTTGATGGATGACTGCTGTTGCCTGACACAAAGACTTCCTTGCTCCCAGCTGGCCTCTAGCTTGGCTGGCTGCCTATCAAGCTGGAGATCCGAGCAGGCGCTCAATAATGCAGGATTTGACTTGCAAAATTGGCGAAGCAGCGCTAATAAGAGGACGCACTCATATGGGAGTGGGGGTAGGGACCTGAAATCCAGGCTTTGAGGGCAGAACACCCCTGGCCTCAGGGGACCCTGAGCCTGCCCCCCTAGTCCCTGCCTGCTCAGGGCCCAAGGGCATAGAGTGTTGTGAGCAGACAGACAGCCCATACTGGGGGAACAGTGCACCCCACCTGCTCATCCCACAGCCTTAAGTAGGCAAAGCCACTGGGGCCAGGGGTGGGGGCCTGCAGGCCACAGCGTGTGGCAACTTTTCCTTCCCTATGCCCTTGTGAGGAAGGGGCTGGGGGCACAGGGTGTGTCTTACCTGACTCTCCCTCATGCCATCTCTCTTCTGGGGGCCTCACACATCCCTCCTGTCCCAGCCAGGACCACCACTGCTGTGGCTCTGAGTGCGGGTCACCTTCAGTCTTTACAACAGCAACCCATCCCCTCTGCCTGGCCCCCCATGGGGACTCAGGGGCTGGCGGGGTGAGCCAGGCAAAGTCAGGGACCTGAGTACCCTCAGCAGGGACTGAGCTCCGCACATGGATGGGGTGACCTACAGGTGACATGTGGGGAAAGATGCTGTGTCTGGGTGAGTGTCCCCATGGGACAGGCCAAAGGCACGTGGCTGGGGTCAAAGGTTGAGGTCCCCTCCCTGGGCCATGTGCAGGCTGAGACAGGCCTTGTTTGAGTTGGAGGGCCACAGACCACGAGGAGCTCCTTCATGGACACCCTACAGCATGTGGGGCCTATGGGAGGGGGACAGAGGGAGGAGAGTGAGGGGCTGGCCAGGGACCCCACGGAGCCCCAAGGTCTCAGCAACACATTCTCCTTCCCCTTCTCAACGTGTCCCCATCACAGCGCCGGCCACACCGAGTTGTGGGCCAGCAGAGGAGGACACAGTCCAGGCTGCATATTGTGGCCAGCTGTTCATTTAACCAGGAAATTCCCCAATTACGGCTCTGTCACTGAGGCCGGCTGGTGTGCTGGCTGCGTGTGGCCATGGCCCAGAAACAGAGCTGATCTGGAACATCAGAGAGTGCAAGCAAGAGGCACAGGGCACCCAACAAAGCTTTGCCACCACGTGGCATTTTCCCAGCAATGGCTGAGTGGATGTGAGGGGTGCCTGGTCCCCAGCCCCCACTGTCCCCAGCAGGTCCTTGTCCTCCTGTGTCCTGCCCAAGGACTCTGTGCCCGCCCTCCACCTCCCCTCTGCACCTGGCTGGAGTCTGTACCCAGAGGACTCCCAGCACACCGGCTGAGGGGGCCAGCAGGTATGGCAGCAAGGGGGTCCCCTAGGAGAAAGGCTCTCTCCCTGGTACCCAGCATCGTCACCACTGCGCTGTTCAGTCTGCCTGCTGCCACTGGTGCGCAGAGGCTGTGTATGGTTGCCCCGGGGCAGGCTGGGCCCAAGGGCGCCCCTGCACTCTGCCTGGCCTGCAGCACGCCCCCACACTTCCCCTTTTAATTGGGTCTTCTCCCTGACAGAGTGCCATGCCAGCCTGTTCTGTCAATGTCGGCACAATCTTTGCTCACTGAAGCCTGGCGGAGTGGAGAGGCCGGTGCCGCAGAAATAGCTCCAGGCCCCTGGGAGACACGCAGCCAGAGCAGGGACGGGCATAGACCCCAGGTGTGTTGGCAACAGGCCTTCCTCAGGCCATGGCTTGGTCCAGGCTCCAGACACCTCCAAGGGACGCAGGGAGGTTCCACACCCAGCTCGGCCACATGGGCACTGGGCCAAGATAATGTGCACGGTTAGCATCTGGTGGGGCACCCAGCCTGGACAGCAGGATCCAAGAAGACCCAGGATGAACTGCCATCATTCCTCCTCCTCGAGGGCAGGTGTGGGGCCCACGTGGGACTTAAGTCTTCTCCCTCCACCAGCCACCTTCTCCCTACCTGCCTAACACAGAATCCACTGGTCCTTCTTACAAATGTGGGTCCAGTCTGCTCACAGGAGGGTGGGTTGGCAAGTCTGGGGACCTGAAGTGGATCAAGTACGCTCGGTGACTCCTATGACCAGGCACATCTGGGACATGGGCCCCAAAATGCTGTCCTCCAAATGGAGAGATTTAACTAGGAAGAACCAAGGATACACACTGTGATTTTGTAACCGGGGAAACTACAGATGAAGACACCGAGAGGAGCGTGGAAGAATCCCAGGAGGAGACAGAGCAGGGCCATCGGGCTAGCCCTCTACTGGCCTCCTGCTGCTGGAAGGTGGTCCTTTGTCCTCCTCAGGCCTCAGTTTCCTGGTCTGTGAAATGGAGTAACAATGAGACTCACAGCAATGCCTTCAGAGAATCATCCAAAGGCCCTGGGCCAGCTTGTCTCCACAGCCCAACCATGGACACTCCCTGAGAAAACTGGACACTGTGGGCTGCACCCAGGGAAGGCCAACCACAGATGTATAAACCACATGCACACACAGACTCTCATGCATGTATGTGCACAGTACACAGAGGGAGACCCCAACACCACACCAACACATCCCCTAGCCGATCAATGCTCAGGCTGGGATTTCAGTGGATTCATTCTCTTCTGGGTTTCCACATCTGTGGCTCCCCTCCTCCAGCCTGTGTCCCCTTCGTCTAAGGCCTCTGCCTATCACCACACAGCCCCCAGTGGCAGTCAGCAGCAGACGCTTTGTCAGCCCAGGGAATCTTGCCAGGATGCTAGGGGTCTCCTCACAGGTCCACCTGAGGAGACTCCAGCTCAGGACTTGAGCTCCTGCCCCAGGCTGCCCCAGGGTGGATTTCTCTTGACCAGCCAGCCCTGGAAAGCATCATTCGTATCCACACTGGGTGTGCTATCACCTCCAGACACTCACTGGTGTTCAGTGCTGGGACACAGAGGTGGACAAGAGGGCCCCCCCCCTTTTTTTTCTTTTTAAGATTCTATTTATTTATTTGGTAGAGAGAGAGAGAGAGAGCGCATAAGTAGGGTATCAGCAGGCAGAGGGAGAAGCCGGCTCCCCATTGAGCAGGGAGCCCAGCACGGGACTTGATCCTTGGACTCTGGGATCATGACCTGAGCTAAAGGAAGACACTCAACTGACTGAAGGAGGTCCCCATCTTTTAGCCTTCCCATCTGTGGGCTGATCCCAAGCAGGAAACTGTGCTCAACCTACAGAGTTGACCTCCTCCCCAGGGCATCACCCACCTTGACTGTGGAGTCCCTGGGCCCAGTTCAGGCAGGGGAGGTGGCCTGGAAGGACTTGTTCCCAGAAGGCTCCAAAAGCAAGGCCCCTGGGGCGCCTGGGTGGCTCAGTGGGTTAAGCCGCTGCCTTCGGCTCAGGTCATGATCTCAGAGTCCTGGGATCGAGGCCCGCATCCGGGCTCTCTGCTCAGCAGGGAGCCTGCTTCCTCCTCTCTCTGCCTGCCTCTCTGCCTACTTGTGATCTCTCTCAAATAAATAAATAAATAAATCTTTAAAAAAAAAAAAAAAAAAAAAAAAAAGCAAGGCCCCTGAAGTCCCAGCCCTGTTCTATGTGTTCACACACTCTTCATTGTTGAATGGTGTGTTGTTCACAACTCTCTCAACATTAAAATCAGAAGCTACTGCTGAAACTCCAGCAAATTCTGACCCCAAGGGCAGTTGCTTCAATGAGCAGTGGAACGTGGTAGGAGCAGCTGGCTTGACCTGAAGTAGGTGCCTAGCCATTAGGATCCACACCAGAGCAAGTGCTAGCCAGGAGCCTCCTGAGAGCTCAGGGGCCTCTCCAGAGATGGGCGTGGAAGGCAGCTGCATGGGCCACTCTGGCTCCCTGCTAAGTAAAGGAGAGATCAGGGATGAAGCCCCTGACCCAGCCATAGACCTTGTCAGAGGGTTGTGGCCCCTTTGGGACTGTGGCACCCAGACACTGCCAGGTCCTTCCTGGGTCCTGGGGGCCATCCAGTGATGTGGTCATGCGGTCCAAGGCCCAACTCAGGTGCCTGGCAGGGACACTCACAGAGGACACTGCCATGCTCTTTCTGGCCCCTTGTGGGGCAGCATACTCATGTGCCATCACACAGGGAGGACATAGGTCAGGCTGAGTTGCTGAGAGCTGACCCCAGAGCTGTGGCTGCCCCATCCAGACTCGCTTCCACATCCTCCCCTCAGGTGGCTCCCCGCCCACACCTCTGGCTTCTCTCTGGCCAAAAGCTGGGCCACAAGAAATACCCAAGAATACTGGTCCACTTGTCCCAGAGTCCACATTCAGCTCCCCTCCCGGAACCTTTTTTTTCAAGACCCCAAGGACTTTGAGGGGCCCTAGTAACATGGAGGGAGCAGCTGGCTTCTCAGCCACTATGGACTTAGACCAGGGAGTCCCCATGGTGAGCCTCAGACCAGAGTCTCCACCTCTCCCAGGCCTTCTGGCCACACAGTGCTAGGGTCCCCGACCCCCACCTACTGTCCCTCCAGAAGCCTTGTGGCCTCCTCAGTCCCTGCTAGAATCACCCTGTGTGTCTCCTGTCTGCTCAGGAGCTGCCTCCCCAGCCTCCCCACCCTACTCCCACAGGGTGGGAATAGGACAAAGACAGGAGTAACAGGCAAGTGGAGGGGATTTGGAACCGTAGAGACATCCCCAGGCAGTGAGCCCCTACTCCTTGTCCTTATGGCATGGGTGTGGCCTCTGGGCCATTGCACACTGGGCTCACCCAGACAGCAGCCCCAGGCTCCAGGCAGGCAGCCAGAGACCCTGAGTGTGCACAGTCCTACACCTCCGAGGACCCTGTTCCAGACTGTCATTTTTAATATTCAGCAACTGGGGTGCCTGGGGGGCTCAGTTGTTAAGTGTCTGCCTTCTGCTTAGGTCAGGATCCCAGGGTCCTGGGATTAAGCCCTGCATCGGGCTCCCTGCTCGACGGGAAGCCTGCTTCTCCCTTTCCCACTCCCCCTGCTTGTGTTCCTTCTCTCATTGTCTCTCTTTCTCTGTCAAATAAATAAATAGATCTTTTAAAAAAAATTAGTTCATTCATTCATTAATTGATTGATTGATTGATTAAAATTCAGCAAGTAGTTATGAGCACCTACTGCATGTGCACACAGTTGAGGGAGACACTATGTGACCTTCGTGACAGGCACAGGTCTGCCGAGTGGAAGGAGTTTATGGGTGTCACAGGAGCCTACCCCTGGGCCTTTGCACCTCCCGGTTCACCAGCCCCGCTCCCTCTCTGTGCACTCTCTCCAGGCACACCTCTACTGCTGCTCTGGGCCTGTGCTTCCAGCCCACCTTCCCAGCAGGGCCTCCCGGACCGCCCAACGGCACCCCATGCCCTTCCCCTCTGTGGTCATCCCTGACCCCCTCAAATGCCCCATGTGCACCCAGGATCAGCCCCATAGAGTGCTGCTCTAGTTGTATGACCACCGCACTCCTCCAGGCCAGTGTCCAGAGACCTCAGTGACTACCCATGATAACTGCCAAGGGGATGTGGACCAGAAACATCTTGGGGTCATGAAAGTGGCTGGGAAGGCCATGGCCCAGCCCTCAGTGTCATCCTCTGCTCATTCTGACCCTCAACCTGGCATGGCCATCCCCTATACCGGAAGCCAATGGGAAGCTGAAGCCCAGTAGACTCAGCACCCCAGGGAGGGGCTCAGATGGGTTGAGTATCAGCAGCTGTTAGTTTCTTGGAGAGCAATATAAATTGTTTTAATGGCACAGCAGTTATTCTGCACTGTGCAGCTTGGGACTAACGGCCTTGGAAGTTTTGTGTCCTGTTAGTCTGCCTCCACCATGGACAGCCTAGTCAATCTTGGAAGCTTGGGTAAGCCTGCCCAGTGAGTGACAGACCCTGCCCAGAAGTGGACTGGGTCCCTGAGACCCTCACAGGAGCCCAAGCCAGGCCTGAAGTCTTCTTCCCTACCTTCCACCCAGAAGCCTACAGTTCTCATTCCCTCCTTCCCATCTTCACCCCACCCCACTGCTGCTATACCAGGGAGTCTGGGAACCTGGGACGCTTGCAGGGACCTGGGAATGCCCAGCCTCAGGGACCACACTACAGAGTCCCATGTCCCACAGCTCCTGCCAGAGGGAGCCTTCTAGCAGCTCCCGAAACACTGGAGAGTGAGGGTGAGGGCCTCGGAGATGGGCAGCAGCTGCCCTTGGGTTTTGGGGAGGGTAAGCCAGGCACAGCTACTCGGGACCAATTATCACCGTAGCAGCTGGCCCTGCCTGCCCAGGGCCCCCACTTCCTCCACCGCAGGCCTGATGGCGAGTTCTGAGTGAGCATCTATGTGCATGCTGGCCGCGGGGAGCGGGGCAGGGGCACATGTGCTTCTGGATACACGTGTCTGTGTGTGTGTGTCTACATGAGTGGGCACGTGTGTGTGCCAGTGTGTCTGCCTGGGAGGTCCTAGCATCTGCCCTCTTGTGCTTATACACCTACCTCTGTCTCTACCTGGCATCTTCCCCTTCACCATCCCACGGGTCCCCCAGCCAGCGCCCTCGCCCCAAGCTCCCCACCCAGAGCAATGGGGGAGGAGATCAAGACCCAGAGCATGCACTTCTCCCAGGGCCCGGCTTTGTGATCCTGAGGGACCGATGGCCCCTTTCTGGACCCATTGCTATCATACTGTCCCCTGCACAAGGTCAAATGTATGCAGGGCTCAGAGATTTTGTCCCAAATCTTAAACTTCAGCTTCATCTTTGTCCCAAATCTTAACTTCAGCTCTAGAAAGGGTCCCAGGGTGGTACCCTGGGGAATGGGCAGAGGGTCCTAGCTGGGGAGAGGTTTGGCTTGATAGCTGCCTGCACCACAGGGCACGGTCCAGTACCCATGCCAGGCGAAGAGCCCCTAAGCCACAGGCAGGAGGAGACGCCAGAGTTCTGGGCAGCTCAGGCCCACTTGGCCCTCCCCAACAACAACAGAAAAACATCCCCAGGCCGGCGTCCGCTCAACAACAGCACCGGCCGCGCAGCAGCCTCGGTGAAGACAGGAAATCCATACTGAGCTGAGCAATATTTCCAGTGAGGTCAGACCTGTTGGCGAGGCGGAGGCTGATAGCGGGGGGCTTAAGCCAGCCTGCCTACCCTCACCCGCTCACAGGCTGAAAGCCGGCCAAGGTGTCTGGGCCAGCTCTCCACATGCCTCTGCCCAGCCAGGCCATCCCGGGGCCAGGTCCTGCCTGGGGCCATCTTCCCTTGGGAGGCATCCAGCATAAGAACCCTGTGCCCGGTCTCCTCTTACATGCAGCAGGGTCACAGGCACCGAGCCACTGCCTGCCCTAGCACAGGGGGTGGGGAGCCAAAACAGGGCTAGCCTTGCCAAATCAGATGGAGCCCATGCAGCCTTCTCCCAGCAGCCCCTTTCTCTCTCCCCTACCTGCTCCAGGGGCTGGCAGAGCTTCAAAGGCACCTGCTGGGACCCCTCCACCGCTGCCTGAGGGCACAGCTAATTTCCATAGGGAGCTGTAGTCTTGGACCACCTGTGCCCCAAGCTCCACTGGCAGTGCCACTCTGAGATGCTCCTCTGGCCCCCCAGACCCCTTGGCCAGGTGGGGTGACTGACGGGCATCAGGGTCCTCAGAGTTCCAGGGAGATCTACCCACCCACCAAGGTGAGCCCAAGTTGCCTGGCCCCAGGTGCGGGTGGAGTGATGCCTCTGGGATGTTTGTGAATGAACAATGAATGAATGATTGAATGAATGAATGAAACAAGAATGAATGCCTCAGGCCTCCCTGGGGTTGGCCCCAGGTGATGACAGGAGCCAAAAGCTCCAGGATCCCATGGGTGGGTGGGTGGACCTCCATTTAGGGCCCTGGACCCAGCTTTGTTTGAGGTCCCTGTCAGTCCTTGTTGGCCACCGCAGAATGGCCAGGGCCTCTTGGCACCGATCCCCGCTGCACACAGTGGGCAGGATACTCTGTGCAGCCCATGGGGGAAGTGGAGGCTGGGGTGGGAACTCCTGTCACTGCTCCCCAAGTGTTTCCCATGGTCACCTTCTGGCCACAGGACCCCACCTGTTTGCACCTGGGGGCGTGGCTGGCTCTTGCCAATGGACTGTGGGCAGGAGCGGGGTAGGACACGTCCAGCTATTTAGAGACCTACACATTCTCCCTCTCTCTGGGCCAAAGCCAGTGAAATGGCCCATCAGCCTGGGTCAGCCAGTGACTGAGAAGTGGGTCCCTCCACCAAGTGATAGGGCATTGAGTGTAAACAGGAAATCCTCCTCTGTTGCTTTAAGATTTGGGACTATTTGTTTTGCCAGCATAACTTGACCAGCCTGACTGATAGAAAAGACAGCCACTGGGTGGGCTCCTCACCAGACACAGAAACAGGGCGAGGTACCCCCAAGTGTCAAGGGTAGAACCCTCCCTCCCAGGCAGATGTCCGAGACGGTGGGCCAGCCGATGTCCACAGACTTGAGGCCTAGAAAAGTGGGCCCAAGAGAGGGGACTTGACTGGGGCAGGCCCACAGGGACAGGTAGGCAGCCACTGCCCCCTGGGCCTTGCCAGGATGAGTGGCGAGCACTCTGTAAGACAGGGAAGAGCCTTGAGCTGCGTCCCCGGTGTGGTTGGTCTCGGGAGCTACGGCCTGTTGGCTCAGCCGGGCTAACTCACCAGTGTGTCCACCTAGCTGTCCCCTGGCCTGAATCATCTCATCAGGATGACCCTACCAGCCTTCATCCTTGTTTCCCTCTGCCACCCAGCCAACCCTGCTCCCTACTCTCTCCTCCTTCCCCCACGTCAGACTCCACCCTCCTCCCCGGACCTGAACATAGAAGCCAGGGATGCATGTGGACTGGCCCCCAGTAGCAACCAGCCCCTGCTGCTCACTCCTGCAGGCTGGTCTGTGTCCTCTGTTCCCCGCTGGGTCCCACGTCCTACTGCAGCCTTTGCCTGACACACACTTAACAGTCTCGAGGGGTGCTATGGTCACCCCATTTTACACAGGGGACACCGAAGCTCAGAGCCACCGGCCCCCGCCCCACAGGGTCTGCCACATAGTTGCTCATCGCTGGAGGCACCCAACTCCCTACCCTCAGGCCAGACTTGTCAAGAGCCCCGAGACCCCCATGGGGGGACTGCCGTACCGCCTGCAAAGGCATGTTTTCATTAGCAAGAGATGAATAATTAATGCCGCTGCGCCTTTAAAACTGTTTTGGTTTTATTTTAAACCTTTTTTTCTATGTATAGAAACAGCACTTCCGTTAGGCACCAAATTTATATTTTAATAAACACGGCTTTATTTATTCAGTCCCTAGTGCTCCCAGGGGCCCGGGGCGTCAAGGACCTGCTGGGCACCGCCATTGGCTCCCCCGTCGCACCAGCGCAGCCCCCAAAGCTCACAGTGAGGACAGAGGGCAGAGGACAGAGGTCATGGGCAAGAGCACAGATCCCAAATGCCCCTCCTGGTTCCTCTCATCTCCTCCATCGCAGGCCTGGGATGGGGACATGGGTGATGAGGGTGGGAGGGGGTGTTGTGCCAGCTCTGAGATGAGCTGGGATAGAGCCCAGGGTAGGATGGATCCCAGGCGGAGTTCAGGTGGAGGCTGGGAGCTCCCCTGGCAGGGAGAGCATGTGATGGGGGACAGGTCACCTGTCCTAGGTGAGGTCACTGGCCCCAAGTCAGCACCTGCTTCCCACCATCCAGGAGACCCTCCTTCATTCTGGAACAGAGCCTGGGACCCAAGCTGGGGGTCTGGATAATTCAGCTCTGTGATTCGCTGGGCCTCAAGTCCATAAAGCTTGATTCCTTAGCTCTTTAAATGGTGCTTTCTCAGAGAGTAAGTCAGAAACACTTATTTTTAAATTACAAGCCAAGGAGAGTGTGGGCAGCAGCAGAAAAACAATATGCTAACACTCTCCAAATGCACCTTCCCAGGCTCAAGGCTCTGAGCACCAGGAACCCAGAAACTCTCCCACCCATCCACAGCCAAGGTCATGGAGGGGGCGGCCTGACCCCACTCTCTTGTCCTGCTGCCCAGCCTCATTTCCTTGGCAAAACCATGATGCTGAACAAAAGAATTAGGATGTAGACATTTTTTGTCTTGCAAGAAGTCGTCATTAATTTTTTAAAGTGTGCAATATTGTCCTCAACGAAACATGTGAAAAATGAGTTGTCTGTTCCTAATAAATATTTTCTAGATTAAGTATTTGTAATGCTATCAATTATTTATCTCCATATATGGAGAATGCATAATTTGTAATAAAGTGCAGAAAGGGTTTTAATTTTTCTGCACAATATATGAAATTGAGTTTTTGACTAATACACAAATAAATTGACTCTAATCCCATCCTGTCATGGTGTACAGTATTGTTTTAGGTATAAATCTCTTATTTTATAGATGTTTTCAAAAAATTAATCTCCAATATTTAAGGATCAGAGTAAATCTCCCTAACGGGGTGTTTCAGCAGATTCCCATTTACAAGACTTGTCATTTCCACATGCCCCCCTCTATCCCTAAATCGTTGACTGCATGTGCCAAAATCTCGCGGGGCCTCCATAAACACTTACAAATGTTCATAATTTACAAAATAGAGGCTGCATCACCCATAATGAGACTCCAGGCCCCTCAACAGCAGGATGTTTGGAGCCTGGCCCATCCTGCAGGCGAGGTCCATGCGGTTCAGGGTGCCCGGCCTGGTCGCTGATGAGACCAGGCCCATCCCATACATGGGCAGGTCCCAGGGGAAAAATTATGTCTGGGCCCTGCTTGTGTGGCCTGGACTCTAGGGGTGGGAGGCAGAAAGGGGTCAGTCAATGTGCCAGGAAATCAGTAGGGACCCGGGAGAGTCGGCACGTGTCTGGGTGAAAGGCAAAGAGCGGCAGGGGAGAGAGCCCAGCCACAGCTCTTAAGCCATAATCATGAACTCCACAGACATCCTGGGCAGGGGGGTAGGCCAACAGGACCCAGGAATTGTGCAGCAAGCACTTATCCTATTCTGGACACTGGAGACATCTACAGTGTGACCACCCCAGGCCCTGCTGGGCCAAGCCAGGAAGGCTTCCTGGAAGAGATGGTATAGTATAGTAGAGGGACTCTCAGTCACACTGTGACTTGACACAGCTTTCTATGTGACTCCAGTGAGTCTGCTGTTGACCTGGAGCTCAGTTTCTCCACCTGGAATCAGAGAGCCCAGGTTCGAGTCCCCACAAGGCTGCAGGTTCAGGCTGTCCCCTCCAAGTGAGGCCAACAGCTCAGCAGGGTACATTGCTGTCGAGATGGCTGATACCCCAGGCATCAGGGTGGGCCCAAGGCCCAGGCAGGGATAATCCCAGTACCTCCTCCTACTAGCCATTGCAGTGATTGCATGGAGGGCGAGTTACATGACTCGAGCCTAACTAACTAAGATGCCTCCTTTTTCAAATGGAAGCAGAAGGGGATCCCCTTTCTCCCTGGAAGGAGGGTACTGGTGGAAGTCTGGCACTATGAGGGCCACAAGTCCAGCTTGGGGATCAGCCAGCCAGGAAGGCTGACCATAGAGGGAAGTGGTAACGGGAGCTGGGAGGGGCCTCCCAGGCACTCTGCGTCCTGAGCTCCTGTGTCCCAGAACTAGCTCATCCTCATGGTCCTGAGGCCATCCTGGGAGCCACTGCCCTGAAACACGTCCCTGGGTTCTGGGGTGGGGGCGGGGGTGTCCCATCAGAGCATCGGTGCTTTGGGGTCCCTAAGAGCACCGATTCAGGGAGCCAGTGCTGATGTCCTCCTAACTCAGGGGACAGGCAGGAGGGGCACAGAACCCAGGGGTCCGCATGTTAGGAAGTGACAACTATTGTTTCAACATGAGCCCCTGATCATTGCAGAGCCAGAGGGTCAAGTGTATTTTTGAAAACCGGGACTCAAGCCCAGAGAATCAAGAACAGGACGTCTATCCAGCTTACCACCCATTGCGGCGGAACACAGAAAGCCAGAATGCCAGGCAGCAAAAGGGTATAAAGCAGAGGGGTGAAACAGGCCAGCCACAAAAGGACACCTACGGTAGGACTCCACTTCCGGGAGGTCCCTGAAGCCATCAGATTCATAGAGACAGAAAGCTGATAGGGGTTGCCGGGGGCTGGGGGCGGGGACTGGGGAGCTGTGTTTAATGGGGACAGAGCTTCCGTTTAGGAAGATGAAGAGTTCCAGAGGTGGATGGTGGGGATGGCTGCCCAACCACATGAATGTGCTTAACGCCTTGGAACCGGACACTTAAAAATGATTAAAATGGTAAATTTTATGCTACATATATTTAACCACATTAAAGAAAAAAAAAGAGTATTTCCCCTCCAAACCTCCCCTCCCCAACATTATAGGTCTATATGCCACTGAATTTTTTTTTAATACATAAAAATAGGTCTCTGGTTCATTCTAGATTTACTATGCAGAATCACCACCGAGGAAATGTTCTGGATATGCAATCTTTAACTGAATAAATGGATCATTTTAGTTAAAAAAAAAAAAAAGGAAGGAGAAGAAAAGAGCATAAAAAGGTGCCCATAAAACTAGACGACTGAAGCAGAACCCAGCACCAGCCATGAAAGATGTCGGTGTTTCCCATCGTCCTTCTGGAAGGCAGATGTCCTCGGACAGGGACAAAGCGATGGAAGGCCATCTGCGCAGCCGCAGCAGAATTGGCGAAGGAGTGCCAGGCAGGTAGTGTCGAGAGGAAGGAAGCAGCAGGACAAGCCAGGACTTAGCTCCTGAGGTGCTGGGCTCAAGGCCATCGTGGCTAACGGGGCAGAAGGGGCATTCTCAGGGGACACAGAGAACAAGAAACAGAAAATGCCCATATCGGAGCGGTCCCCTCCAAAACGGATGGTTCTTCCTTCTCATACTCTTAAATATTCCCCCAAACAACAATTGTAATGAAAGGCCGCAAGAACCACGTGAAGATGGGCTCCCTGGAGGGACCCAGCCTGGGACAGAAGGCCAGTCTTCTTGGGGCTCAGCCACCCCACCCAGGCAGGTCTCTCTGTCCCCTAGTCGGTGACGGGCTTAGATGGCTCAGTGGGGCAGGCGTGGGCGGTGGGCCCTGGTGTTCCTCTGCAGACAAGGGGACTTGTTAGACACCCCTTCCCCATGCCCTGGGCCTTCCCAGAACATACACTGTTAACCATGCCTTTTATTGTCTGTATTCTGGTGCTTTGATCAGGTCCTGGCTGCCCCTGGAGGGACTGCGCCTGCCAGGACTAGCCAGTCTCTAGATAGCAAACAACTCATCTGCGAGCACACATTTCACAGAAAAACCAAACAACCCAGAGTCCACTCCCAGCCACCTCCTCCATGGTTCCCCCACTCTGGGTCACTGCCTACGTGTCCTTGTCACCTAGGGCTGCGTACCAGACAACAAGGGACAGCCCCTAGGCTCCAGAGTGCTGATCACTGGAACTAGCCAGTCTTAAGGCTGCTTCCCCTACAGGCTTCCCTCAGAAACCACAACAGAGGCTCCTACCCACAGTTTCCCTCTTCTGATCCACCTGCTGACCCACCTTCCCCGGGGGGCTCCCTGGAGCATGGCAGGCCCCCTCCTCTTAGGCTCTGTGAGTAACCCATTATCTTCTCAATGACAATCTTCTCCTGGTCTATTGGCTTTGCCAGAGCTGAATAATCATAAAACCTAGATTTAAAGCAAGCAGCGCATGACAACAGGGACAGTGGAAGGGGGTGTCACAAGCTGCGGGTGGCCAGCTGTAGGGGTGTGCAGGGACACAGTGGGCCTCATCCCTCTGAGCCAGCTCTTCCCTCACCTGGGGGGGCCTCTCGGGGACCACCAACTCCCCAGAATGGCAGATGGCCGTGGGCATGCAGAGGTGCTGGGTGGGGACTGAGAGTTCTGCCAGACAGAGGCATCCGTGTGGGGGTTGGGAGGCTGTGGTGGGACCCTGAGCCAGGGTCCCTGTGACTGCGGCCTAACCCTGAGCCCAACTGCCGTCACACTGGGAGGACCCCACAGCCCTGAGCTCTGGCACATCTGTCTGGCAGGCATGGAGGGCGTCTCTGAGGCCAACGGCATGGGAGGCTGAGTAGAGTAGTTACCAGGGAAGCTCCACAGCCTCAATTTCCCTAGCAGTCTCCCCATCCTCAGCTTGACAGGCAGGAGAATCTGTCCATGATGGTGATGGGCAGGGTGGGGCAGGAGGGGCCCAGGTGGAGCTGGCAGGTACCAACCAGAAAGCATGTGCCCCCTGTGCCGGCCCATCTCTGCCCTCAGCCTGGACTGCTGGATGGGAGCTCAAGTTTGCCAGCAAAGGACCCTGCCCTGAAGCCCCAGTGGACCGAGACGGAGGATGTGGGAGACTCTGGGGACCCAGGTTTGGGGATAGAGAAGACTATGAGCCCGAGCTGGGTGTGAGCCACAGGTCTGGGGTCTGAGGGGGCAGATCAGGCCAGGGGAGAGCGAGAGCCAACCTGCTATTCCCTGCATGTGGCTCCCCAGCTGCCCCCACCCCTGGGAGCTTCTCAGAGCTGCAGTCAGTCCCCGTGAGGGATCTCAGGGGCAGCAGAAGGGGGTCCTAAACCACGGTCAGCACGTGCAGGGAGGCCAGCCAGGAGAGTGGGCCCCAGGCTCCTCTAGCTGTTGGGGGGGGGCCTGCAGGAGTAGGGGCATGTCTACAGGCCTGGTGCACACAGCGGAGGCCCCCACTGACGGGCCTGCTTACTCACAGGTAGACAAGCAGAGGAGCCTGAAATCATGCTGCGACAACTGAAGGCCCTTGGGGACTGACTCGGAACAGCCCTTGAGTCTGCAGCCTGGGGCTCACCGGGGTCAGTAGCATTCAGGGACCTCAACCCCTCGCACTGCTGGGCATGGGTGTGCCCCCCAGGCACAGGCAGGACTCATCTGCAGACCCCGCCATTCCTGGGCCCGTAGGTCCTCAGCCGGACCATGACCATGGTGCAAGGCCGTGGCCCACAGCCCTGGCCTCAGCATCTCACAGGCTCGAGGCATCCCCTCTGTGTCTCCTGTACCCTAGGTTGGAGACCTCATGTGCCAGGTGAAAGGACTTACCTGACACCCTTGGCCCTGGGCTGGGATTTAAATCCCCAACTCAGATCCAAATCCTGGCCCCGTTGGCTCCCTGCCTCCAAAGAGAGCCCCCTCTCAGGTACCTGGAGGGGCCAAGGCCCAATCCCAGCCTGCTGGCAGTCCTGACCTCCCTAGACCCTCGCTGGCCAATGTTTCTCATCTGGCCTGTATGTGTGTGCATGCGCACGCACACACACATGCAAACTCGTGCACTAGCTGTGCTGGTACATATGTGGACATGTGTCTGTATATGCATGTCCATGTATGTGAGCATTTGTGCACATGTATGTAGACATCCAAGCTATGGCACCTGCCCCAGGGACAGGTCTCTGTAGGAGCTCTGTCCCCATGTCCTCGTGTCGTTAGATATGTGGGACATCATGGAAACAGATGCCCAAATGGGCTGAGACCAAAGCAGCCCCCAAACCGGCAAGGCACCCATGCCCAGTGCCAGGCTGCAGGGACATGAAGACCAGGCAGGACCCTCCTCCACCAACACCCAAGTCCAAGTTCAGGGTGTCAAGGTCAGGCAAAGGTAGGTGGGCCCCAGGAAGGCCTCAAGTGATGGAGTCTATTACTTAGGAAAGGACAGGCACTTCCTATGTCTGAAGGAGGGCACTCCCAAGGGAGGGCACCTGCCTTGGAGGACAGCAGCCCTGCCCACCAGTGAAGCAGGTCCCGGATCCCCAATGAACCACTCACCTGCTGGGGACAGAGACATAGGACTGGCAGGCGCTAAGAAGCCTGGAGAGGATGGAGGAGCCCAGTCTTCTCCCCCACATGGAGATTAGGTGCCATTAGTGGAAATTGAGGCTTGGGGGTTGCAGGCCTTGACCAAGGAGCCAGAAATTTCTATGGGGCCTCAGAGGGTCCCCTAACTCTCAGAACCCCCAACAAAGGCCGGAAACCGTGGTGAGGTCCATGATCAGGGCAAGATCCCTTCCATGGGAAGACAAGGGTGGCTGTAGGTGAGCTTAAGGACAGGAAGCCCAGAAATTGCAAACACATGACCCCACTGGGGTACCAGATCTGGGCCCCAGGAAGAGCAAGTGTCAGGAGGAAACCAAGACTGGGAGGGCAGCATGGGTGCAGATAGTAGGGCTGCCCTTTGCGGGAGGTGGGATTTGTATCCAGCTACCCCTAGACTCCGTTTCAGAGCCCTTGTGGACTATTGGGGAACCCAGGGCCAGCACCATCCTCTTGGGCCTCAGTCCCATGTGTGTGACCCCTCTGCACCCACCCTGCCCTGCGTAAGAACTCCCAGGTGCTGCTGTGAGCACCAAGACGCTCTTGTCTTACAAATCAACAGCACAGATAATGCTCCGTCAGGCCCCCAACCACACATCTAGGATCTGGGCCCCTGGAACCAGCCAAAGTCGGGCAGTCCTGCTCTCCATCGTGCCCTGCAGATAGATGGTGCAGGGCCCAGCTGGACAGTCCTCTTCAGGCCAGCCCACAGCCTATGCCCACCCTGGGCCCTCCATGTCTCAGTTTACCCTCTCCTGCTTGCCTGGAGCCTGTGGAGGCATCCCAATGGTCCAGCATGGGGCCAGGGGAGGCCAAGTCCAGCAACCCACCCAGCCTCCCCCTGGGCCGGGACCCACTGCCAGCCTTGCCCTTGCCTCCTGCCCCATTCCCTTCGGGGCTGCAGTGCTGGTGATGCCCCCCAGAGCTTCAGGGTCAACAGTGCTCCTTCAGGACTGCTGTGTCTCAGTGCCCCAGCCCCCACTGTGATGCGCTAAACAGCACCCTATTCTTTCAAGACACACAGCTTTGAGGATGTAAAGCCAAATCCTCCTTCTGTTTCCTAGGAATGCTTATCATTTTGTTGGTAAATCACAGAGCATGCAGTTTGCCCCTTCCTGTCCTTCTCCCTTCTAAGCCTCAGGGGCAGAGTGGAGTTCACACCGGCTCATGAGACCTTTGAACATCAAGCTCACAGACCTGCTGTGCCCTGGACAGCAGAGATTTCTGAGAAAGCCTTCCAAACAGTCCTTGCTGGACTCCAGCAGTTCCTGGGAGACCAGCCCCAAGCAAGGGCGGTAGGTGACGGAGGACAGTGTGTCCCTCCCACACCTGAGGAGGCTTTCCAGAGTGGGCAGGTAACATTTAGCAGCAGAGCAGAGTCAAGTAACGGCAATGACAGCAGAGCCACCTCGAGCCACAGCCAGCCACCTCTGTCCCTCTTTGTGGCAGCCCCAAGACCGGCTACAAGGGTCAGGATCTGAGCCCGGGCCACAAGGCTGGCGGGAGAAATGCCAGGATTCCAACCCACCCAGGCTGACGCCTGTTCCACCGGGGCTGTCACCCACCCCACAGGAAGGGTGTCCCGCAGGCAAAGCTCCTGCCCAGAACCACCACTGGGTCTCTAAGCATGTGGCTGCCAACAGGGCCTAAGGCCCCCAGCAGCTGTGCCTATCCCCGAAGACCCTTCCTCTGGCTCTTGCGTACCCGTGTGGTCCCCGTCACTCTGGGCCGCCCTAGGCTAGAGCCGGCTCCCTGAGTGACAGCAATTAGGGCCGTGGCTGGCAGAGCGGCCTGCTCCCCCCGAAGCACCTGACGCGGCAGCAGCTCCCCGGGGGCCGCCGCACTCTGCTGCTGCTGAGGCGCTTGGAATCGCTGCTTTCTGCTGTAAAAATGGAAACATCCCCTACGTGAGACACAAGCTGGCAAGGAGGACGCCACTGTGAAATCTCGCACCCCGAGGCGGGCAGCGGCGGCGGCCAGGGGCCCGCCAGGCAAGAAAGGCTGCGCGGTGGTGGTGGGGGGGAGCCAAGAACTGGGGGGGCGCAGGGGCGAGGCGCAGACCCCCCAGCCAGACAACCCTGCTTGGGAACATGGGCTAGGCCCTCCCTGCCTACAGCGGCCGTTTTCCAAAAACGCCAACGGAGCCAGCCGCACCCGGCTTCCAGCCCCCGCAGGGAACCGGAAGAGCCGTGAGTGAGGTGGGCGAGTGGGCACAGTCAGGGGGGACATCAGAATGAGAGCTGGAGTGACTTCCTGGGGCCCAGATAGGCAGGGCTGGCCCAGAGTCTACAGCTCTGCTGCCAGGAGGGGTCTGGGGTCAGCGATGGGGGTCTGGGCCACAAGGAGGGTCCCTGAGCCACGCCTGGCTGTCCTAGCCAGGGCTTCGGAATGAAACACACAAGCTTAGCGCACACAGGACCTTAGCCCGTGTCTCCCGGACACAGGCCAGCATGGGGGACCCCAATGACCCCATCAGACAGCATTTTCCTGGCTGGGACCCTTCTTCCCAGCACCCCTGGGCACTGCTCAGCTGCAGGCTTGGCAGCTCAGGACTGAAATGTTCTTCGTGCTAACTAAACTAGCGCCTGCAAACACCCAGTAGTGCCAAGAGCCTGCGTTGTGCCTGTGAGCCCTCCCCCACCTGGCAGGGCTGTTCTCACCCCCAGATTCACGGAGAACAGTGCACGATGCCCGTTTGTTCTACTGCCGGTGGCCACTGGCCAGCGCAGGCCCTGGGCTGTGAGCCCCAGGTGGCCTGGTGGGGAGCGGAGCCACCCTTCACCCACTGGGGACAAGGGTTTAAGGCGACGCCCGCTGCGAGATGTGGTCGAGTGTCCCCTGGCAGGCTGGCACTGGGAGCACTTTCCTTGGGAGTTGCTGGTTGTCCTGAGGAAAAGAGGAGGGCCAGGGCTTGTCCTCTAGCCCTAGGGCCCAGGCCCAGCTCCCAGGCTGGTCATGACCTCCCCTGTCCACATCCTCTGGCCAAGGACTCCACTCTGAGAGCCCTGGTCTCCTGGGCATGCCACCAGGCACTCCTGCTTAGGACTGCCCCAGAGCTTGGCCAGACTTTTGGGCCCCCCAACTGTCAAAAGTAATTCCCTGAAGGGGCGCCTGGGTGGCTCAGTGGGTTAAAGCCTCTGCCTTCGGCTCAGGTCATGATCCCGGGGTTCTGGGATCAAGCCCCACATCTGGCTCTCTGCTCAGCGGGGAGCCTGCTTCCTCCTCTCTCTCTGCCTGCCTCTCTGCCTGCTTGTGATCTCTGTCTGTCAAATAAATAAATAAAATCTTAAAAAAAAAAAAAAAGTAATTCCCTGGAAACTGAAGTCAGCGTAAAGCCTGGACCACCCGCGTACTCACACCCGTGTGCACCCTCACCAACCTTTGTTAATACCTACTGACTCACGCATGCACCCACGCACTCATCAGAAACATGCACGCTCACACCTGTGCACAGTTGCTGTGCATTTGTACTGACAGGCGTGCACGCTTATCACACACGTGCACACCCACACGCATGCATACACCACACAGGCACGCTTGCATGCTTGCTCGCTCACGTCCTCGTATCCCCGAAACTCGCACCCACACATGAGGACGCCAGCCTGCTCTCGCACATGCAGCCTTGCACACGCACATTCTCGTGCTCACAATTCACATGCACACGCACGAGCAGGTCCTAGCTTTTCGTCCTCACTCAGGCCCCTTGTGCAGGCCCCTCTCTGACCTTGAAGGGCAGGCGCCCCCTGCAGCTGCCGCCAAGCACCCTCTCCCATGTGTAAGGCAAGCAGCCAAGGGCCTGTCAGCTACGCCAGACCTTCCTTGGCACCCCAGGGACTCCGGGTGTGCCCTCGTCACCTAGGCAGGCCCTGGGCTGAGCGGTAAGCAGGTGAGCAGGGAGCGACTTCAGACGGCTGGTGGCTGGCCAGCCTATCTGCTCAGTTGCCCACCTGCTCAGTGGTTGTGGAGACCGGGTACCCCGGGGCTGGGTGCTCTGGAGCCCTCCCTGGAACGGGCCCCCAGGAGGGTACGCAGTGAGGTATGGGGCAGGCAAGGACTGGGAGGACAGAAATAAGGCAGTAAAGATGAGAGCAAGGCCCCTCCCCACATAACACTCATCCCTGAGTTTTTGGGTTTTTTTTTACCAAAGACCTGGAAGTCATGTGATCTATAGGAGAACTCCCAGCAAGTGGCTTTGCTGGCCTCTGGCAGCACGGGCCAGGAGGACCCTGGGTCAGGGTCCTGTGCCAAGACAGGGCAAGGGTCCAGGTGGATCCCTGGAGCCCAGGTGTTGGGAACCATACCGAGGGGTGTAATCAGGTGCAAAGCATGGGCTCAAAGTTGCATGCAAATGCCACTGCCTGGGGTGGGACCACAGGTCATAGTGTGGTGCTGGGGCTCCCCTGCTAGGGGGAGAGGTGACACCCACCCTCTTACAAGGCCCAGCCAGGAGGGTCTCCTCCTCAGCCAGGGGTAGCCCTGCCCCTCCAAGCACTGGGCAGGAGCATGGGGCTGCTCTGCAAACAGGGTTGGTAAGGTGAGGCAGGACCAAGATGGAAAGGGAGGCTGGGGGACTTACCGGGGGTTACCTGTCTTAGCGCAGCTGTGCACGGAGGCTCCGTGGGGAGAGTGAGGGAAGCTACACAGGGGAAGCGAAGCCAAGCCGAGGGTAACCTGACCTCACGGAAGCACTGGGCACAAGCAGCATCCAGCATATTCTGACTCTGGGCAGAGGTCAGCTCTTGTACCCCACATGGGTCAGACACCACAAGCTGCCCTGACTGCACCCCACACCCAGGGCTGAGCCTGACCATCCTCCTGCCTGTCCAGCTCCTGTCCATACCTGAGCAGCCCCTGGGCACTTGGTACTGAGCAAAGAGTCTTGTTAATCAACTTTGCGCTAGGTTTGCTCAGTGTTCAAGGGCCTCCCACCAAAGGCTATCTACAGCTTCAGGCCCTTCCCTGTGCCCTGGGCCCCACCTGGCATGGCCCAGATTCCACACTCCAAGCTGCAGGGCCTGGTTCCAAGGTGGCTGTCCATGGGGGCTTCCCCCACCCCCAGGCAGAAGGCCAGTCTCCTTCACACAGTGGGCTCCGGATGGGACCATCCACCACCAAGAAGTTCCAGCTCTCAAGAAAGAGGAGTTGCGGGTGCCTGGGTGACTCAGTTGGTTAAGCAACTGCCTTCAGCTCAGGTCATGATCCTGGAGTCCTGGGATCGAGTCCCATATCGGGCTCCCTGCTCGACAGGGAGTCTGCTTCTCCTGCTGACCTTTCTCTTCTCATGTGCTTTCTCTCTCTCATTCTCTCTCTCTCTCAAATAAATAAATAAAATCTTTAAAAAAAAAAAAAAAGAGGAGTTGGGGTCCTAGGACAGCACCCAGGACCACCCATGCCTATGCTCACAGAGCAGCGAGTGAGGAGAAGCCCGCCCAGCTCTTGAGGGCTGGCTGGGGCAGGTGGAGTTTCCAGTCGGCATGACAAGCTGTCCTCATCACCTGGGGAAACCCAGAACCCCCCCAACAAGAGTAGACCGAGGCAGCGAGTTGAGGGACATGGTGCTTGCCACAGCGGACAGAGACATGTGGTGCTTCAGGAACAGAAGGAAGCCAAGCTGAAGGGGTGGTGACTCAGCCAGCGGTCGCCCCCACAGTCTGGGGGTCTCTGCTTGCTCTCACTATCTGACTGTCACATGACTCCCAGGCCTATCCAGCTTTGAGGAGGGATTGGCCTGGGGACAGGGCCTGGGCAGAGGTGGTCAGGGCTGGGGATGGATCTACGCTCTTCCCTCCCCATTACCTGCCATGTCTCAAACATCCAGAGCTCAAAGGCCAGAGGCTCCAGGGATGGAGGCCTTAGGTGTGAAGAGGTGGCCAGCACTTGGTCTCCATCTGCCCTGGACACTGGCCCGACCAGGTGGTGGGATGCTTTTCTCGGGTTCCCATCCCTTGTAGCTCCTGAGGTCGCCCAGGGAGGCTGGCCCTCGGCATGCCCTTTGGTCTCCCAGCTCAGGGTTTCTCCTACGGTCCATGCAGCCACTAGGAAAGGGCAGGCCCACAGTCAAATTGGGAGGGACCGTCAGAGACCACTGGACAGGGGGTGCACAGGGGCCTTGTATCACCCTGGGCCAAGGTCCGCAGCCTGGGTATGTGTAATCAGGGGCTGGGTATGCTGCTTTAAGGCCTCAAAGCATTTGCTGGGCAGGTCGCCAAATGCAGGGGGAAATTAAGGCTCAGACACACATTTTGACAAGTGCCAGGATCCCCAGCCAGATCCTCAAAGTGGGTGGAAACACAGAACTTCTGGTGGGGGGAGACCAGTCTGGGTCTGGAAACCCCAGTGATTACCCAGCCTGGCTGTCACTTAAGTCACCACGGTTTTATTTGTGCCCCTTTTGGGGGAGGGGCACCGTGTGCTGGGAGATGTCCAGTGAGGAATTTAACAAGGCCAATCATGCTGCCACTATCCAGCAGCCCCCAGATCACAGGGCGTAGAGTGCCTCTCTCCCAGGATCTAAGAGAGGCAGTCCCTTCTAGGCCCCCTTGGAAAGGGCTGAGCAACTGCCTTGGGCCTCCTGGGCCCCTCACAGTCTCCCTGAGTCAGGCTGGGGTGGGCCTACAGCACCAGCACCAGGCTGGGCACTGACTAACCTGCCCTTCCTCAGCCACTGCCTGCCACATCAGCGGCCATGGCTGCCAGGCCCAAGGTAGAGCACGGTGGAGATCACACTCCTGCCTCTCAGGGGCCTGTCCACGGCCCAGAGCCACCTGAAGTGCCCACGGGGTCACTGGCCATAGTCCTAGGCTCCTGCTACCAGAACAAGTGAGTGCCCATCTTTCTTCTAACTCAGCCCGCACCTGGCTCCGCAGCAGAAGGCAGACGGGAGGGCAGGGTGGGCACTGCAGACCAGGGGCCCCAGCCCAACTCCAGCAGGCTGATAGGAGTGTACATTGGTGAGGCTCTACACACCGGCCAGGCCTGTCTCCATTGCCACTGTACGTCCTGCCGAGGCTTACCATGCTCTCTTCACCACAGGGCTTGTCAAATGCATGAATGATTGAGCAAGAGGTGAGTCATGGGCTCCCCCGGGCTCACACTAAGGCCATCAGGATGCAGAGGGGACAGGACTGGCCAGTTCACATAACCGATAGGGGAGGGAGTTAGCCTCTCTTCCCTTGCCCTGTCAGAGAAGGGACTTGACACAAGATCCCCCCAGAGACTGGGCTGAAGAATGACCCCACCTCTGTCCCCAGGGCCACCCCCTCACTCTCACCTCTGTCCCAAGGGCCGCCCCTGCCCAGAAACTGATCACCTGATTGAGAGCAGCATTTAAGGGCCCAGGGAGAAAAATCAATTCTCCTGGTTCTACTCTAATCCATCAGTTCCATTTCTAATCAATTTCCTGGTGCCCAGGGTCAGCACGGGGCTATAGTGCCCAATGCAGATTAGCTCCTGGGTCAGGACGGCTGAGGTGGCAGGGGCTGTCCCAGGGCCTCAGCTCCTCCCCATGGCAAGACCACCTCAATGCCAAGGCCCTACCTGTCAGGGGCCACCCCAGCCGCTTACTCTCTCTAAGGCAAAAGTGACAACCTCAGCCTCCCCTGGGAAGGTAGAGGCATCGCACAGGTGGGCCTAGAGAACCAGAGCCTGAGAAAGGAGTGAATGTGCTTTCCTCTGCTTGGAGGTTTCAGGCTGCCACTCAGGGAGGCCTGCAGAGCACTGAGCCAGAGGGCCATTGAACCAGGAAATGGCTGTCCCTCCTGAGTTTGGCTGACCAGGAACCAGACTCCAGGCCCTCTGTGGACGCCACCATGCAGTGACCCACAGGCACAAGGCATGACAGAGGCCCAGTGCCCCTGAACCCTCCCCTTCTTGGCCCCTCCTTGGCCTCCTCCCAGCCTCCCTAGGCCTTGAAACCACACGGAAGGTGCAGGGGTCTTGAGCAAAGCATGTGAGGGGGCAGAGTCAAGGTCCCAGATAAAGTATAGGGAAGCCCCGTGTCAGACAGGGGCTAGCCCAAGGTGGGGCAGGAAGAGGTTGGAGGGCACACTGTGTGCCCAGGATATCTGAGGCTGTCATGCTGCTAGGGAAAGGACCTTCACAAGGAGGGACTTTGTCCCACCGCCCCCGCCCCCCTTACAGCCACCAGGCCCAGTAAGGTCCCCCACACAAGCCCAGACTCAGGGCAAGCTTGGGCTCACCCAGCTCCCCAACCTGGGGGGCTAGGCTGAGTCTCTAGCCGCTCCCCACCATGACCCCTGGCCCACAAAGCCTGGTAGACCCTCAGCCGGCCTAAGCCCCCAATTTACCCCTCAGGCAGAGTTCGTGGTCATCAGTGGCCTCCCTGTGCACAGAGGTCAGACCCCAGCCCTGGCCCCACCTGCTGGGGGCCTGGGGGAGCCTTAGCTCCCTCACTGCGATCCAGTGACATTGTTGGGGCCCAGATTAAACAAGTTGCTGCGGCTGCCGCACTGAGAACCTCAGCGGAACAGGCCAGTGCTGGAGGACGAGTGGATTAGACGGTGGTCAATATTTGTGGAATTGAATTGAATCCGTCATCTGGGAGCCGTGCGTGTTCTGGTTAGTTCTGCAGTTTCTGCCACAGGCAAGCAAAACCCAGGGCATGGGACCCTCAAAGGCCCCAGTTGGAGCACAGTCCAGGAGCAAGAGGCCCATGGGAGCCCTGTGTCCGCGGCTATGGCAGGCTGGGCTGGGTGGGCAGGGGGTTGAGGCCAGCGTGGGCAGTTAGAGGCAGGAAGATCCTGGAAGTGCCGGCACAGTGGGGGGTTGGGGGCGTTCAGCTGGGATCTCAGGTTTGAGGGGAATCTGCCCTGGCCCCCAGTGGGGCTGAGATCCCACAGCCCAGGTGCCACCCCTCTCCTGGCTCTTACCGGTCCTTGAGGAAACGGGATGTGTTGGGTCTGGTGTCCCGGTGGCCAGACTACAGGGCTGCCCCACGTATTGTGCTGGTTCCCATTCAAGACAGACGGACAGTGGGGACAAGGTGGGAGCGGCACCCCGGGGAGGGGACCCATGGCCCTCACTTAGAGCCCACACTCGCACACCCAGTTCCTGGCCTCAGCCCCAGCCACGGATCATTCTCTGGCTGGTGCTGCCCACCTCCAACCCCCAAAACCCAAATTGGATTAGTTGTGTTTAGAAAGAGGCAAAGCTCCTTGTATTTGAGCAAAGGCTCAGCAGATTACGCTGGGCCCAAAGGGGGCCTGGCTGCAGGAAGGGGGTTCAACTCAGGAAAAGCTGCACCAGCAAGGGTTCGTTGAAAACAAACTCAAGGGCATGATCTGCCTCAACTCGGCCTTCCGCCCACCCTGCAAACACCCTCTCGACTAGACAGTCAGGTCTCCACCACTGGGCCCCAAAGCTGCCCACGGGAGAAGAGCGTGGTGGCTGACGTGGTGGCAGTCACTTCATGTGCCTGTGACCCGGGTGTCTGCCCATCACACCCATGCCAGCAACTGGGAAAGCCTCAGACAGGCAGAAGTCCCAGAGGCCAGACCTGGTCCAGGGCCCCTGAGCACAGGCCTGAGTCTGCAGGGGACACTGAGGCAGAGCCTGTTGGGTGAGCTGTGGAGCCATATGGCTATTTCTGGCAATAGGTCCCGCGGGGGGTGGAGGCTTTCTACCTCACCATCCCCAGGCCCCTCCCCTTGATACCAGGAAATAACCCACTTGTGACACCCCTAACCCTGCCTGGGCCAGCCACAAGGGAGGATAGCAAACATTTATTTGATAAAAATGGAAATAAAATCCCTCCACTGTAAAGATTCTGTCTGGTTTGGGGAGAGTAAAGTGAGCAGGAAATGGGGGGTGCAGGGGGTTGTGAGTGCCTCCCTTCCTGGGAGGAATGCCACCTGGAATGGCCAAACATGTGGTCACGGACACCCCTCTTACCAATAAAGAAACGCTCAGGGAGGGGGCGTGTCCAGGCCTCACGGTGGTCTAGGCTCCAACCTGGCTGCCCATTTGGCCTGGCAGCTGTCTCTCCTGCCTCCAGATCCAAGCCCAGTGCCCCATTCCCACCTGAATGGCTCTTGGGGGCACTCCACCCTATCCCTGGCCCTCCTGTGTCCTTGGGCGGGGAGTGGTCCCCCGGATGCCAGAGATGGGATAAGGGGCAAGAAGAAACAGAGAAGAGAGAGCATATAAGGGATGAGGACAGATACATCCATCCGGCAGATGAGGGGGCCCTCCTCAGAGGGAAGCTGAGGTTGCCAGGGGAACGGGTGCTCAGAGCGCCACAGCCCACCCCCAAATTCCCTACCTCCACTCATCTCCCAGGGCTCATTGGCTGAGAGTAGAGCCTAGAGGCCCAATGGGGACTACACCCAGCCCAAAGTGGTGGGGTTCAGTGGGCAGCAGATGGAACAGAGCTGTGAGGTTGCTGGGTAGGTGGACAGGGCATGAGTGGGGGAGCTGGAGGTGAGCTGGCCCTGGGATTGCTGAGCTCTTCTCCTGGGAACACTTGCCCCAAGGTATCTGGGATCGCTGGGGCCCCAAGCTGGGGTCCCTGAGTCCCCCGGCTGGTTTCCCAGCTCTCTGCGGCCAGCATCGGGCCACCCCAGCCCCCATACCCAAGCCTGGCTGTTCCCCGAGTGAGCGACGGCCATCAATTATTCAGCTGCTGCATCTCAGCCCTCTCTCCGTTAGTACCTCGTAAAGTCAGCGAAGATAAATCTCTCGGCTTGCTTCCACCGGCTGACAGGGAGCAGGCAGGCGCCTGGGCGATGAGGGCTCAGCCCTGGCCCCCGAGCCTGTGAGGAGCATCCCCCGCGGCCTGCTCGGCTCCTCGGCTATTAAGCCCATAACTCAGCGGAAGCTGAGCTGGGCGCGCTGCGTCTCGGTTCCTGTGATGAGGCGAGGTCCGCCCACCAGTCACAACTGCGCCAGGCCATGGGCAGAGTGACACTCTGGCCGACAATGGGGGCACTTCGGAGGAACCCATCCGGTCTCAAGAGCTGTGTTTAATTCTGTGCCTGGTGGAAGGTTCCTGGGCTCTGACCTCCCCTCGACTGCCTCCAGAGGACGCTGGGCAGCCAAGAGCACAAGCACGGGATCTACAGAGGCCAGTGAGGACCGAGGACATCTGGGGCACGCAGTGGGCCCTATCTGCAAGCCCCCGGCCATACCCAGGATGATCATGGAGATGACCCTGCTCACCCCTGGGGGAAGAGGCAGTCCCAGACACACCTTTCAAGAGCAGAGCCATCCGCCACCATGGTGAGCCCCGGAGCCTGGGTTGGGGGGGGTTGCCCAGGAAGACCAGCGCCTGCCCGGGCCACCCTGGGAGGAACCCTCACAGCCCTGCATCTCTAGCAAGGCACTTGTCCCAGTGAGGAAAGATGGACTGTGACGTCATGGAAGGTCCAGGTCAGGCCCCTGCCCCTCCGCATAGCTGGAAGAGTTTGTTGACTGAGTCCATGACCCCTCGTCTCTGCAGGACTCGGGGTGGCCCCCGCAGCGCATGGAGTGTGAGCAAAGAGGAGCAGTCACAAGGCAGCAAGACAAGGTGGGCAAGGGAGGTGTGGCGTGGGGGCAAGGGCAGGGTTTTAGGAGTGGATCCCACTCCTGGCAGAGTCACGCCCACCCCATGGACCTATCCCATGGTAGACCCGTCCGGGGGCCCACTCTCAGAGCCCTTGGCTGCGTGGTGAGCCAGAGCTCCAAGGATCCTGGTGATTCCAGGCCAGGGGAGCTAAAATGCCTGCAGAGCAAAGGGGCCCAGCCCAGCTGTGGTGACTCAGGCAGCTGGAGGGCCTGCCAGGTGGCACGGCCTGACTGGCCTTCCAGTTCCTGGGGGTCATTCCCCTCCCCACTCCCCACTCCCATCAGCCCTCACGGGGCAGGGGCTGAGACCCGGGTAATGAGCCCGGAGGTGCCACCAGTCCCCACAATTAGCAGTAACGAGTTGACAGGCGCCCGGTGCAGGCCACAGGTCAAGTGCTAATCGAGACTGCTAATTACCTCGACAAGGCTGGGAAGTGGAGCAGTCCCTCCCCTCCAACCATTCATCCTCTGGATGTGGCTCCTGCACCACCACCACCACCCCTCCCCCACCCAGAGCTAATGGGGTTGCATTTCAGCTATAACCACAAGGCTGCTGCACAGAGAGAGGCTGGGCCGGTGAGGGACACCCAGAGCCAGGCTGGGGTTTCAGGGTCTATCCCCGACTGGCACCCAGCCCAATGGTCATGCTGGCCCGCTCACTGGGTCCCTCTCAAAGCCCCTCTCAAGGCACTGGCTCTGGCTCTCCATCTCACAGTCCTTCAGGTTGGGTACCCCAGCAGCTGTCCCAGGCCTGTTTCACAGCCAATCCAATTCTGCAAACTACGTCGAGCTCCTAACACTGCCCGCTGGACACCAGCCACCCCAGAAACCTAGCCTTCCTCACCCGCCATCCTGTAGCCCAGACAACCGCAGGGCCCATGTCCAGCTTTTGTACCGACCACCTGGTACCTTCTTCGGCCACAGCTTCAGGCTCATCCCCAGTCCACAGACCTGTCCCCTCTCTCCCTCCAGGCCCCAACCTCTGTTAATGTGACCAGGGATGGTATCTGAGAAGTGCCCAGCCACATCAGGGACTCATGGAGCTTTGGAGCCTGATTCCAAGTCTCTTTCTTTTCTGTGACCAGCCAAACCGACCCTCCACCTGGCCCTGAATCATCAGGTTTTGTGGCCAAGGACAAGGCCCATCCATCACAATTAGGACCCATCTCATTCCGTCTGTGCTCAGGCCTGGTCTCGTCCCCACCAGCGCCCCTTGGGCCATGCCCAGCTTGGTAGTGCCTCCATGGTGTCCCCTGGAAGTCTACCCGGTGGGACTGCAGGGCAGGAGCTCACCCCTGGGGGCCTGTCTCACATCCCATTAGCTCGCTCTTTGGGAACATCTCCCTCAGAGAGGGCGTAGCATGCCTCCCTGTCCCTTACTGCCCGTCAGCAGGGCTGAGGGCATTGGCTCCAGGCTTCTCCTCGCCTGCCCTCATTTCCAAAGGGGCAGGCAGGGGGACTCCCTCTGGCTCTGTTTGCATGCTTGCCCCCCCACCCAGAGCCCCTACAGCCTGCCAAGGTCAGTGGCAGGAGGAAACGCCACCAATGGAATCCTGAGCAGCTACAGAGATGAATTACGTGGAAGGAGGACGTCCCGTGTCTGGTGCCGGCTTGGAGAGAACCACCATCAGGAAGAGCTCATTTCAAGAGAACATGCTCTGTCCTCAGTAGAGAGTGACCCAGCTGCCTGGCTTCCCAGAGCACAGACGTGCCTTCTGTCAGCTTCATTACATCAACTTCCGTGACTCGATTGCCCTTCAGGGGTGAGGGGATCAAGTGTCCATGCATATGGGGGGGCGCGTTAAAGCAGCTAGATCCACACAGACCTGCGCAAGCCACTCTGGGCCAGACCTTCATGGCCCAGAACCGACTGCTGGGACCCCGCGTCTCCTCGCCCTGGGCACCACTGCTCCCCCCTGCCCCACACAGCCCACCTCTTAGCTTCCTAAATCAAACACACTCCAGGGCTGCGAAGGCTCTAGCTCGCGTTCCCATGCTGGCCAACAAGTGGGGCCAGTGGCCGCTCTGGGTGGAGATCTGTCTTCAGGGGCTTCTTGTCCAGCCGCCGCCCAACTCTGCCACCTCCCTCCTTCCCTCTCTTGCCCTACTGCCTGCTCCAGGTGATCCGAACGCCTGACATGGGGACCAAATGGGTCTCCTCAGAGCATCGTCCACTTCTCCCCTCCCTGGCCAAGTCCCGCACCACCACCGCCCGCCCGTCATCACTCCGACAAGAATTTTCTGTCGTCCCCCACTCACTCAGCCACACACCCCTTCCAGGCCCCAGCTCTGACCTCCCCGTCCTCAGCCCTAACTCCACACCTGCTTTCTTTGCTTTGCACATCTGCGCTGATGTCCCTGCCCTTCTGGAGGCCGGGGTCAGGTCTGTCCCCTCAGTGGCCACAGCACCAAGGCTATCGAGAACAATTTATGCAGGAAGGTGGGGAGGGAGGGCATGCAGGGCCCACAGATGGGAACAGAGGGGTAAGGTGCTGCAAACAGAAAAGAGATGAAACTGTGGAAAGGAACCGGAAGTAAGCAGGCAAATATTGACCGAACCCCCCATGGGAAAGAACTTTCTAAGAACAAAGGCGAAGTACACTTTGTGTGAAAGCTAAATTCTCAGGTGGCTCAGAAGAAACCAGGGAGTTCAAAGAAAAGCAATGAATCGGGCAAATTTTTGACACTAACGTGACAAAAAAATTAATACCATTAACATAACACAAGCTTATCCAGAGCCAAAACACCAAGGACTTGAGAAAACTGCAGATGAGGCAGCACTCTGAAGACGAGCCCCGTCCAGTGCCCTCGCCCCTCCGGCCAGGTACTGCGGGAGCCCCTTGCCCAGTGAAAGCGGCTTCGGGGAGCCAGGTGTTTGGGGCCCTGAGTCATGGGGACTCCCACCCCCTTCCTGGACTCTGTGCTCATGGGGTCTGCCTTGGAGGGGCAGACGCAGCTATGTGGACTCATTGTGGCCATAGCATTTACTTGTCCCCACAGAAAAGGTGGAAATGGCTAGAATACCCAACGATACAGAGTGAAAACGAAGACCAGACCCATGAAGTGAGGGTAAGGAGCATGTGTGCACACCAAAATCGGGAGGAAATAAATAAACCACTGTTAACCCACGGGGGTCTCCATTCTTTAGATGAATGACGTAAAGCATGCAGATACGAGGAGGAGGTTTCTGGGGCATGAAGCTCAGGGCAAGAGAGCATGGGTGTTCTGACCAAGGCCAAAGCAAAATGCCAGCACTTCTGCACGGTGATGTAGGTCCCCAAGGCTTTCACAGGCTTGGGTCATTTCTGGGGGCACAGCACAATCCCTGGGTGAAGGGCAGCTGTGTGGGGGAAGGACGAATGGACAGGTGGGCAAGTGGGTAGAGAATGAATGAATGGGTGGACAGACAGACAAGTAGATGAGTGTACAGTTGGGTAGATGGTGGGTAAGTGGACATGCAAATGAATGGAAGGGTGTACGGAGCAATGGATGGATGGATGGATGGATGGATGGATGGATGGATGGATGGATAGACAGGTAGATAAAAGAAGGGATACAGGAAGGGATGAACGAATGACTTGATGGATGGGCAGAGGGGTGTGTGGAGGGATGGCTGGGTGGGTGGACAAGTAGGTGAATAGAAGGATGAATGGAGGGATAGAGGAAGGGATGGATGGACAGATACATGGATGGATGGAATAGGCTATAGATAGATGGACAGACAGATGTGTGGAGGGATGGTTGGGTGGATGACTGGGGGGGTGGGCAGTAGATGAATGAAGGGATGGGTGGATGGGCCTCTGGTATGTGAGGTATAGCCAATGGCCCCTCCCAGGCCTATTCTTTATCCCCTCCCTGCGAGGAACTCCGCTGGAATCACCACTTTTCAGGAGTGAAACATTCCCTTTGTTGTGGCCTCTGCCTCAGCATCTCCCCAAACCAGCCCCTTGCCTGGGCGCTGTGGCCCAACCCTCTGCCACGAGCCTCAGATCCCTGGCGGCTAACTCTCCCCTCTGCCTGCCCTCTGGGCTGTTCCGTATGCAGGAGGACAGACCCCAGCATGGCCACTGTAAGTCTTGCCCGCCATCCTGCAGCCAATCAATCACTGATCAGCTCCAAAGCCCCTGAATGTCTCAGTGGCTCAGCCTGCGCAGCCGGCAAGCCCGTCCGAGAGAGCCACAGCCACAGCCAGCCCTGGATGCCGTTGGCTACATATATTGAACTTGAAGCATCAGATTACATGTTTGTTCAATAGCAATAAACTCCCAAAGTTTTATAGGGTCATAAAACCGCTGCCTCGGCTCCCACTTAGGCAGTGCGTAATGTCCACAGGCCGGTTTCCTTGCTAATGGGGCGGCACGAGTGATTTGGGGCTATTAGCTGGAAACATCACATCTGCATTTCCCAAAATCTCATAAATAAAGCCGCCCGCCAGAGCGCACCAGACCTAGCCTTAAAGTTCTAGGAGAAGGGAGAGAGGCAGAGTGGACTGGAGATATGAGATATGATGGGGGAGTGGGACACAAGATCAGGGGGAGTGGTGGGGGGAGGGAAGAGATGTCCGTGAAACCGAGGGGGATGGGCAGGTGCCCACCCACCCAAACAGGGTCCCTGGAGCTATCCTGCTCAGCCCCTCCCTCAAGAGGGACTCAGAAGGTATCCTCTGAGCGTCCTGGGCCCCCAGCCTCACCCTCCAGGGAAGACAGTTTCAGGCAGGTCGGAGCTCGGAGGAAAGACAGGGAGGGGGTGGGGTGTTGTTGAATGGTGCCTCATAGAAGGGAGGACGAGAGCTCCAGGCAGAGGGAGACCATGCGTAAAAGTGGAGAGGGACCATGAGGTCCCCAGGGACCCCATGGGCCCGTCAGGGATCCAGACTGACTGAGATTTGAAGTGATCAGAGAGCTAGAAGGGCCAGACGAGGTGGCAGCAGCAAAGCTGGGGGAAATGGCCAGAGTGACCTTGAGCAGGCGGAAGTTACCTCCTGGAGTATGTTTTCAGTGGCAGGTAGAGGGAGGGGCAGCGGGGGGGAACACTTCTTCAGGCCCAGGGCCAGGGCGAGGTGCTGCTGGGAGGGAGATGGAAGAAGCAGCTTAGGAGGGGGTGAGCTCCCCGTCTCAGGGGCATGCCACAAGGGAAAGGAGAGCAAGGGCTGCAGAAAGAGCCCTGAGGAAGGGGCTCTGTTCTGGCCTGGACCCTGGCGACCAGGCAAAGTACTCACGGGAGACGCTCAGATGGTTTGGCATGAGGAAGGCCCTGGCAAGCACGGGGACACCCCCTCCGCCATTGCCAGGTGAGGACGAGAGCTGGTATAGGCAAAGCCCCTCAGGTGGCCCCAGCCATTGGCACCGGCCCCCTAGAAACGTGGCCAGGCTCTTAACGATGCTGGAGTTGGGGGCATGGATGACTTTGCCCTGATCCTGTAACTTTGCTATCGAGCTAGATCCTCAGAAATGCATCGATTTGCCAGAATCAATATTTATTGCAGCTTCAAAGTCTGGGGAAGGGGGAGCTTCGAGCTGATGAATGGAGGCCAAGCAACCAGGGATTAGCCGTCCCGCCCCCACAGGCCTTGCCAACCTCTGCGCCTGCCCAGCCCCCACCCAACACCCCGGCCCAGGCCAGGGCACAGAACCAGGGGGTATGCCCTCTGTCTTGCATATCCCAGGGTTACTTCTCCCCAGCAGAAGCCCTCCCTCCAGGAATACTTTCTGTAAAAGCCCCACAAGGGTTGGGAGGTGTGATGGGTGGGCGGTACACCACCTTCCCATCCACACAGACCATCTGTCTTGCCTGGGCCAACAACAGTGATGCTCACTGGGCAAGGAAGCTAAGCATCCATCTCGAGGAGACCCCCTAACCCTGGTAGAGGGCTAAACTTGACCCATGCCGTGGCGCGCGGCAGACCCCATTCTCCACCAGTATGAGGTTCCAGCCAATGCTTCCCAACCTGCAGGACCTGGGCTCTGACTTGGAGCATCTGTGGATTTCTGGGGTATCAGCATCCCCCCAGGGCAGATTCCAGAAGGACCAGTGAGCTGTCACTGCCATCAGAGTTGGGGACAGCCGGGTCTGGCACACCACTGCCTTGAGGGAATCAGCTCCAAAGCTGCTGTTTCCCTCCCCGCCCCCCAGGAATGCCACAGCCCAGAGTTTAGGCAAAGGCCAGGAGGATACCCCCCACAACGGGCCCAGAGGCTGGACCAGTGTGGGACAGGATGCTAGGAGGCCCTGGACCATCAGGGTGCTAGAGGGACCGGCAGTCCCTGGCCCACATAGCATCAGGAAACTCATTTTAGGAGCCCGCCAGGCCCCCGCACCACAGATAGGACAGAATCAAACAGTAAGATGTGTGCACTGAGAAGAGTAGGGGCTGAAGGGAGGAGACCAGGACACAGAACGCAAGTTTGCAGACGGGCGACCAAGAGGCCCTGAACCCGTGGTGGAGCTCCCGATGAGAGTGATCCCTCTGAGGGAGCACATGGGGAAGGGAGGGAGGGAGCAAACAGAGAACCTGAATGGCGGGTGCTCCCAGCCCACCCAGTGCTGGCAGGAAAAGACCACCACCAAGCCTGGTCAGGGAGTCCACTGGGCGCCATGGACAAGATTAGGACAGATGGATCTGTTCCCTCTGAAGGTAACTTCTCAGCAGTGCAGTGACCACAGGCCACTCTAGCTGAGTCCCCCCTGGAGAGGGTCTGTGTTCACGTCCATCCCTGCCCCATGGCTTCCCTGCTCTCCTTCCAGGGACCAGGGAGGTCCTGAAGCTCCATTGCCTGAACGAACCAGCCCTGGAAAAGCCAGTGTGCCGGGGTGAACTGGAAGGCAGCCCAGGACCACAGTGTGGCCTGTCAATGCCTCAGTCTCCCTGTCTGGAAGATGCCAAGAGAGGCTGGAGGAGGTGGTATACGCCTGGCCGGCAGTGGGCTCGTACAGACTAGTACCTTTCCCACCCTCCCAAAGATGGTGGTCCTGCCAGGCTGGCCCACAGCTCCTGGGCAAGGAAGCAGAGGAAACTGGTTGGGGAGAGTGGGTGGCAAAGACTCGAAAGACAGCCCTGGCCACAAAGGAAACCCCCAAAGAACAGGGGCAGGAAGGAGCTCCTAGTACAAACACAAACCCATCCAAGGCCTGACTGGGGCTCAGAGGGGTTCCTCGTCAACCCAGGGTCCATGGTGAGTGAGGGGCAGACCAGCATGGAGGCCCCTGTCTGGAGGTGTCTCTGGAAGGCTTCTGGGAGGAGGAGGCCCTGTCCCGCTGAGAACAGGCAGCCTCTGAGAACAAATGCTTGCACGCCCTGGTCCCCACTGAGGGAGAATGGAAACTGGAAGGATGCCAGAGACTGGCAGACGGCGGCCCTGTGGCTGGGTTCAATCTCAACCCAGGCATGAAGCATTCCCCTCCCTCCTCTTCCAGATCTGGGCCAAATGCCTTCTGCTGTCCTGTCCTTGGAGGCAGATCGCTGGCCCCACAGACGGCTGGCCCACCATTATTAACACACTTTGCTTGTGTCCCGAGCATCTCAGTCTTACAAATTAAATGCAACCGTTTAGGAAATCCAAAAATCTGGGACTTCTGATACCTCCTTGGCAGGGTTGAGAGCACAGCTAGGATGGCCCCAATGGTGGGACTCCCCCCACCCAACTCCACCCCAGGGCATGCTAAAAGGCCCTGGGACCCAAGGGGCCACGGTGGGCAGAGGAGAGGCAGAAGACGGGCTAGCGTAACAAAATACGAGACCAGGCAGCTGAGAAATCACCGAGCGGTATTTCTCACAGTTCTGGAGTCTGAGGTCAAGGCCCAGGGAGACTGAGTGTCCTGGCCCCTGGCTGCCATCTTCTCACTGTGTCCACATGTGGCGGAAGGAGTGACACAGCTCTCTGTGGTCTCTTTTAGGCGGACTCCAGTCCCCTTTGTAAGGGTTCCACCTTTAGGAACTAATCACTCCCCAGAAGCTCTGCTGCCAAATACCATCGCCTGGGGGTTAGGATTTCAACAGGAATCTGGGGAGGAACCCAAACATTCAGCCTATAGCCCCCAGCTTATACCCGACTCAACTCACAGGCTGATGCGCTAGGGAGCCCCAACCAGGCTGCAGCCCCTCAGAAACCAGTTTCCCCAGCCTCCAAGACACTCACTCATCCTGAGGCCTTGACCCGAGCCGGGGGAAGGCTGTCCCTATCTCTACCTTCTCCAGGAAGCTGACTGCCCTAGGACAGACTAAGCCGGTCAGCGTCTGTCCCATCTCTGCCACCCTTCCTCTCTGAGATGCCTGCTCCCACAGCAGAGGGAGGGCTTGGGGGCTGCTGAGGTAAAGCACTGAATGAAGAGTAGGGCCTGCAGCTGCCCAGGGAGGCCACAGACCTTGCCTGGGAGCTGCAAGCAGGACAAAGGCCCAGGACACCAGCCGGAGGCCCTCAGAGCTGCCCAAGCAACTATTAGGCACCTCCCATGTCCAGTTCTCAGCAGGAAGGGGCCTTGCCTTCAGAGCGTGGTAGGCAGGTGAATGTTCCACGTAGGCCCTGAGCTAGGATGTGAGAAGGTCCTGGGGTCAGTACCTGGAAGAAGCTGAGCTAATAGTCACTGAGGACCTTGGGAGCCTAGGCCACCACCAAACGGCCAGCCCCTCCTCAAGACCCAGGAGCCTGAGATCAGGAAGGTCTGCGCCCCTGGGGGGAAGGGCCACCACAGGACACGTCCACCTGTCAAGAGTTTTGTTTACCCGCAAGCCCCTCCTGCACGTAGTCACCTCCTGCCAAGAGGTCACCATGCTGGGTCTAGCTCTAGTCTGTCCTCCCTGTTCCGTGGGCATCGATTTCCATGTTTCCAACCGAGCCTGGAATTAATATCTGGCATTTGGTTGTTTGGGTGGAAACACCATCAATATTGTCTGCAGGGTGTCCTGGGCCCCACCGAGAGGCCTATTCCTGCCCATGAGCCTAGACAACAGTGCCTGGGCCTGACCATAAGGTTGCTGAAGGTGAAGACACAGAAAGGCTGCATAAGCTGCCCTGGGCCACCCCAAAAAGCCAGGCCCACGGGGGTTCTGCCCTGCTGGAGTTTGCTGCCCCAGTCTTCCACTGGCACCTTATTCTCTTGTCCTGATAGCAGCATCCCGCTACTCCCAGAACAGACCCTCGCTCCAGTCCCCTTGCCCCACGCCTGGAGCCGCCGCCACACTGTGCGCTGAGCAGAGATCACCTGAGGGCATGGGCTCAAATCCACCTGCAGGGTAACCAGAGCTGTGGGGCAGGTAATTGGCCAGGCCTGATGGGGGTAGGGACGACACCGGGAGGCAGATGCTGCAGATGGAGGGCGCTAATGGACAGGGGCAGAGTTGGAGCCCTCCCACTGCTCATGCCCGAAGTGCACCACACAGTGTCTGAGACAGTGTCCTCACAACCCTACTTATACACGGAAATGGGCCAACGGGCCCAAGGCCGCAAGTCACAAGCAGGGGCCAGGACCAGTCTTCTGACCCATCATCCGCACAGAGATTTGTTTTTGATGTTCCTTATTCCGGACTCAAACCCTCACCTGATCAGCCTGTAGACCAGCGTGGAGGAGATGACAAGAATCCAGGAGAGGCTAATGGGGCTCAGTCAGGGCCTATGGAGGAGAGTAGACCTAGCCACATGCGGGAGGCAGGGTGGCACTGACCAAGGCCCTTGGACAGCAGGGCTTCTGTTTGCTGGGATGTGATACCCCAGGAGGGCTTGGCCCCCAGACTCTGCTGCCTGCTGCCCACCGGATTTGCACCACGTAGATAAGCAGCTGGGCTGGAACTCCCTCTCACCAAGGTCTCCCTCGGGCCCAGTGTCCCTGGGCTGGCCCAGACTTCGAGAGGCATGAGTGTGACGTCAAGCACCCTCAGGCAACCCCATGTGCCCTGCATCCTGGGATGCAGACCCTAAGGGGGCAGCTTGTGGGGGGGGTGTCAAAGTGGCAGACGGAGGAGGGGAGACTAGCGAGGGTCATAGGTCCCCTGGGTGTGCAGTTCCCGGCTGACAACAGGCTCTGCCCCTCTCCCTGCTCCTCCATCAAGCCCTGGGGTTTAAGTGAAAGTCAGACACACAGTAGGTGTTTGCAGGCCTTGGGAAGGGGAAGGCTGCTCTGGAAATGAGCTGGGGAGGCAGGCAGTCTACAGCGCTGAAAGCCAGCCCTGATCTACATCCATCACCTTTGAGATTTCTGTGGGGCGTGAAATGGGGTTGGACATGTTTACCCGAGGTCCAGCTGTGAGTCAGTGTGGGGCCCAGTCCTCCCAAGAACTACCCTGTGGTTGGAGCCAGTATTCCAGGACACACAGCCAGACCCAGGGGCCACCACCACCACCACGTGCCACCATGGTACCCCCCACCCCATCCCCACACCTACCACCACCCAGGATGACCAAACCTGCTTCACAGGAAGCAATGGCTTGCAAGGGCCTGGTATACAGTGGGTGCTCATGCATTGCATGGCCTCATCCACTCCTGATACTCCCTTCCGGGCCCCAAGATGGGAGGGTTTGTCCTAGGATACAGGGCTGGGTCTTAGGGAGCTCAGGGCAGTGAGATCCCCAGAGTCCAGCAGAGTCCTGCTAGGGAGTCCAGCACGAGTCCCAGAGGCCATGTTCCATGTTTGACCTGTGGGAAAGGAATCAGGTTAGCCTGACTTGTCCCCAGCCCTGCCCACCAGGGCCCCCATGCTGGCATCGGAGCTCGTCATATGAGGATTAGAGCCAGGAATGCAGAGGGCTTCCTGTTTGTCATTTCAGTGCACCTCCTCTGTTAAGCCTCCCAGCAGCCCATTTCCCAGGCTGGCTGTCAGGAGCCTCTGGGCGCCCCCAGTGGTGGCCCCCTTTGTCCCCTGACCCCATCCCCACACACAGCACCTGCCCACAGCCTCCCCAAGGCCTCCCAAGCAGGTGCAGGATTATACCTTCTTGTCAAGCAGTGCTTCCAGCCCCAAGGAGGGAGTCTCCCACCTTCTGGAAAGTTCCTTGCCTGCGGGGGGGGGCGGGTAGGGAGACAGGCAGATGGGGGTCAAAAGGCCATGCCCCCCCATGAGTCTGCTGCCAGGGATTGACCTAAATCAGTCAGCAACATACGTTAAAGCTCTGTGTTTAAGGACCTACCCCGGGAGTCATTTATATCCATGAAATCCCAGGAATGACCAGCACAGCCCATGGCCCGTGTTTGTCCAGGCAGCATGGAGCTGTCTCAGATCTGGAGGAGGTGGCCAGGGGATGTCCATACATGGGAGGCATCCAAGCTCAGTGCTACCAGGGGCTATGGGTTCAGGGCCCCCTGGCCTACTTCCTCCAAGCATGATCTGGGCTCAAACATCCAGCATGAAATCTGGTGCTCACTGCTCTGCACCAGACCCATGGCCAAGGGCACAGCTGGGCACACTGAGGCAAGAGCCCAGTCCTCACTGTGGGGCAGCTGCACTGGGACTCGAACTCAGGCCTGCAGCCTCCAGGGCCCAGGGTCCTGAGCTGCCCCCATGCCAGGGTGTGTGCCCCTCTTTGCCACCCACCTTGAGGGGTCCAGCCCCCTGCAAGTGTCCGTTCTGGACCCTGCCTGTGTGGGTTTCGTATCTAGATGATGTGAGCTCTGGCCACAGGCAGAGTCCTTGCTGGAGCCCCAGGCATTCTCCCCCTCCTGCTCTACTCTAGGGAGTCAGGGAGGATGCTGGGAGAACAGGTTCTCACACACATGCCTCTGACAACGAGCCATCAGGCTGTCTGCCAGCTGTACCCTCTCATACCTGGCCTGTGCTCAGCCACGCCAACCCTTGTTGGGGGGGCAGAGAGGTCAGGGCCCCTGCCCCATGCCTATCCCCTATGCCATGCAGTCCTGGGCAAGGGGCCACACAACCCTCTGTGTTGAAGGGCTGCTGGGGAGGCAGCCCAAGACAGGTGGCCTTTGCCACTGGCCACGTTAGTCTGAGGACAGACGACCCCCAAATGAGGAGGGCTCAGGGAACAGCACCCTACTGACTCAAGGCGCCCCAGGCTTCCCCCCAAAACATGCCATTCCTGCCAACTTACCAATGAATAAATACACTGACAGATTAACAGGCAAATAAAAGGCCTGGACACAGGTTCAAGGGCACAAGTGGGCATGAGATGAGGCTGGGTTGGAGGGTGGATCCTGGGAGCCTATGGGATAGACAAGAATAGTCATAGTCACTTTGGCCCCCAGGCCACCAAGGGCAGCCTCAGTCATAGGACAGCAGCCAAGGGGGCCCAGCTGGGCCAAGCAGCAACAGAGGGGGCCCCCGCCCCCTGTTCCTCTCCCTCTCTTTACCCCCATCCCTTGCCTGCTCACCCCTAGCCCATGCACCCAGCCAACTGAGCCCCATACTCCACTCAGTCCTTTGTCCATCCACCCACCTGCTTCACTATTGTTTACTGGAGGGTTTTCTTCAAAAGGGTTTTTTTTTTTTTCTCACTTAAGTGATTATATTTTGAAAGGAAATCTTACAGCACCACTGGAAATGGAAAACAAGCATTGCAGGCGGCAAATAGAAGGTATCCGTACAAACAGAATGGCAACAAAACAGGTTATGAAATCCCGCGAGGCCTGGGACCTGCAGAAGGCTGGACCTTCACAGCGCAGCTCCAGCTCCACACCGAGCTGGGAGGGACACTGGTCCCCGGTCACTCCTCGATGACGTCCCCATCATGGGTTCTTCTATTTACAGGGACAGCACTCCTATACAAGAGTCAGAAAGTTCTTCCTTTATTCCGTGCATTAATTAGGTACCACCTGTGAGTGCTATCTAGTTGGGACATAAAATAACTGAATCTTGGCTCCCGTTCAGGACAGGGACTCCCACTTCCTATTGTTTGCCATGGGCCTTGGGGTCCTGGGAAACCCCAGGCTCAATGCCAAGCCCTTGTACAAGGCCCTGGGCAGAGCAACAAGCTAGCAGCCCCAGCCTAGAGGGGCGGATTCCCTGCCCATCTCTTAGAATCCCCTACACCTGAGCTGTTCAAGGCACTGAGAAGTCCTGCAGGAGACCCCTTAACCTTGTTTGGCCCAGGGCTTCCTGGGGACCCTGTATCTGGGTCTCTACCCTGTATCTGGAGGGTCTCCTGGGAAGACAGGTAGTGGGCATCCCTCCTGGACAGACAACAGCCTTTCTCACTAATAAGAACACTTATGGATCCAGCTCTACTCCAACAGTGAAATGATTCCTACCCAGATGGCATGTGGCCATTCTTCCTGATGTGTCCAGCAAAGCCATAGGGTGCATAAGGCTGCCCATGGCTCCATTGATCCAGGCCCGGAGCTACAGCCTCTCAGCTGCCCCCAGCCCAAGTGGGAGAGCCCTGGGCTCAGTCCTTGGCTGTGTGCTCTCTGTAGGCCTTATCAGCTCCTTGGCTGACATCCCTCTATTGGGACATCTTGTACCAAGCTATAAAAGAAAAGGAAAGCTGGCCCTCTCCTGCACACAGTGGGTGTTCATAGGAGGCTTCTTAGACAGAATATATACTCTTGTCCACTCCAAGCCAAGCCCCAAATCTGTGGGGACCTGACAGGTGGGGGCTGAGGTGGTCTCCCAGTTCTGGGGCCTGACCTGCCCGGGAGGGTCCTGTGGCCATGAGGCAGCCCTGGGGATCAAGCTGCCTGCCCAGTGAGACCAGTCTATGCCTCAGAGATGGCAGAGCCCACAGCCAGGTGCCTTCTAGAAGGGGCAGCCTTCAGAATGCATGTGCGTTCTGGGACTGTTTTCTGAGCCCCGTTTTCTAACACAGAGAAGTCATAAATAGCCCAAATGTCCAACCAGAGGAAGACAGCCCCATGAATGTTGGATCCTCACCTTGGGAACAGAGGCAGCCAATGAACCTGTGTTTCTGGAGAATCTCTAAATGCAGGGCATGTGAAGTTGTGTTCACGGAAAAGCAAGACCCGGGCACAAGGGGGCTTGTGGGACCAGGCCGACAGAGACGCCCAGGAAATCTGCCCCAAGAAGGCAGGCCGGCAGGACCCCTCATCTAGCTTGTGTCTAACATTTTCAGATTTACTGTGTTCCAATTGCCACAAAAATGTGCTTCCTTTCGTAATGACAAAAAAAAAAAAATGTGAAGTTAAGCCTGGACAGGACAGTAGTCACTCGCATTCCTGGGACCCCACCCCGTCGTGCATCTCGAGCCCCGACGGTAGGCCCCAAATGGTCCCTAGTACCCTGGCCGCCACCAGACCCAGCCCTTCTGTGTTTGTCAGAAGATTTGCTCCACGCCAGCTTGGGGCAGCTGGCCCCACAGGGTGGGGGCACGTGTCCTGCCAGGAGCCATCTGTTCCCACTGCACCCCAGGCAGGCTCCCCCGCCAGGGACTTCAAAACGGCCACCTGTCTCTGCCTTGCCAACCGTGAGCCCTTCTAGGGCCAGGGGCCTCCCAGAGGCCCTGCACAAAGGGGTCAGGCCTCAGCTCAGCTCTGAGCCAGTCCCTGCTGTAGGGGACCCTCAAGACTGACATTGGGCAGAGCATGAAGCAGCTTAGCATGTGGTCGAGATGGGTGGGTGTTGCCTAAAACTCTTTCTGTGCCCTGTGTGTCTTCACGGCGTGCAGGAGCCACACAGGGAGGGGGGCCCTGCTGCGGGGGATGATGTGGGTGCAGACTGGGCTAGGTGGGGGCATGTGCCCAGGGCTACATAGGATAGACATGGGACATCACTGAGGTCGTCTTGTAGGGGTCAGGTCCGAGGAAGTGGAGAACACACTTCTGTGGGATACCAGTGAGCTGACAGCCACACCCACCCAAGGCAGATGCCCTTGGCCCGTGAGGTGGGTGGGGTAGGGCGGTAGACTGAGGTACAGACAGGGTCAGGGTGCACAGGTATCACGCTGAGCCAGGACTGGTCCCAGATCGGCATGACTGTGGTGTCCATAACCCCACATGGCCCAAGGGCTGGGAAGAAGCAGCTTCAGCTCCAGGGTGGGTCTGGGGGAGAGGGGATATTGTCACCTGGGCTGGTAATAACACAAAACAATGAGAAATGGAAACAAATTGCAGGGAACAGTGAGGACGAGATGGAGAAGAAGCCAGCGGGGCAAGTGTGGGAGCCAGTGAAGCCCAGAGGAGGAGCTCCCAGCCCCATAACACGGGGGGAGGAGCCTGGTCACAGGCTGGGGGGTCACCCTCCGGGTGCCACCGAGCACTCACGTTCAGGGAACATAGACGGACTCAGGAAGTTCCATTGACTGTGTGGTGACGTCCCCTGGAGGAAACCCTACTCCCTGTCACTGATCTGGCACCACAGAGAGACCTATTTCAGAGTCACCAGCCAGGGAAGGGCCTCTCCGTGATTAGGACGAAAGCCTGGGATAGGTATTTCAGTAGCCCTCCCCAATGTCAGGACCAGGGAAGTCACCAGGAGGAACTTGGATGTGGGTGGCCAAGATATGGGTTGGTATGGCTGCCAAAGAGACCATGGGGGCCTGAGCCAGTCAGGGTGAGCAGGAAGGGGCAGCCAGGCTGGGCTATAAAGGTCAAGGAGAGGGGACCAAGTCCCAAGCTGGAGGCCTTTCTGGGTGCCCCAGGCCCATGTCCCTTCCTTTCCCACTTGGATCCCTCCCCCTGGGTCTCTCCGTTGTCCTGTCACTACATCATCTGGCACCCTCCATCCCATAGCCCTTCACCCTGGGAGTTTGTCTTCCTTCACTCTGGCCCCTCTCCCTGCAGGGACCCTCCCACCAGCATCCTGACCCCTTTCTCACCCATGGCCCCACAATGCCCATGACTCCCTCATCACAGCCCATTCTGGGTACATCAGCCGAGAGTCAGAGTCCCTCCATCAGTTCTGCCAGGCCTCCCCACCGCCCTCCCAGCCTGCAACACTTAGTTCTTGGGGAGCGTGGTGACCACCGCCAGCAAGGGGCCCCTGGGGAAATCAGCCAAAGCCAATAAACTTTCTTCAGACACCCTAATGTCCCAAGCGTGCCATCACTCTTCCGCATCGACCAGCCCACCAGAGCTGCAAAGCTGGCCGGGACAGACCCTTGTCCATCAGCCTCCCCTGCTGGAGACTGGCCCCCACTGCCCCACCCCGAGCAGCTCAGGAGCCCCCCATTGAGCCCTCCCACTCGGTGGCAGGGCTTGACTCCATTACCATGGCCGCAGCCTGGGGTCCCGCATCTCCTGGAGGAGCAGAGGGTGGCGGGCAGGGGCAGTGCCCACCGCCCCACCAGCATGACATTTCCAAACAGGCCGGCAGCACTTCCTCGGCAAGCAGAACAAGCGCACTCAGCAGCTCCCCAGGCTCCAAATGCCAGCGTGGCTGCCCAAGCATGGCGGGGAGAAGCCCAGCAGCCCTGCTGTGGTCAGGCATCCCAGCAAGAGCCTGGCAGCACAGGGTGCTGGGGGGGGGGGGTCCTAGAACGGGTCTCCTTGACACACCACTCCGGGGTTGGGTGCCGAGCTCCATCCTCTGCCACGTGCAAGGGTACTGCTCCTGGCCACGAGCTGGAAGGGGTCCCCACGGCTACCTCCACCTTCCCCTATGGCAAGCATCTAGCTGCAACTGGGAACAGGGTTCTGGCTCTGCTCCTCCCACCCCGCCTGCACATGGAGCCCAGACCGGCCCCTCCAGGGACCCATGTGGTCTGAGAATCAAAGCCATTTCCATCCCCAGCAGATGGTTTGGGAGAGGTTTTCCCAGTGGGACAGGAGGGGACAGGAGTGGACCTGGTCCACTCTCCATATCCAAGGACAGGTGGCCAAGGGTGTGTCTATGGCAGGGTCTCAAAACCTTAACAGACCAAGAGCCTGGGGATGGCATCTGGTCCATCGGGGAGGCCCAGGCCTGGCAGGCCCCAGGGGGGAGACCAGGGTAAAGGGGACCAAGAAAGCCAAGGGCAGAAAGCTGCCCGCTGGCCACACAGTGCAGGGGGCTAGGAGTGAGGGCTTGAAGGAGCCAAGTTTGGGCCTACAGGGTGGGCACCAGCCAGGGTTGCCTCCAGCCTTTCCGCTGCCAGATGGAAGATGCAGGGGCTCGGGCGAGACAAGAACGTCAGCAGGGACGGCAAACGGTGCAGGATGAAGAGGGAGAGCCCTTGACATGCTCCCAGGGAGATCCTCGGCCAAGGAATCTGGGTGGCCAGCGGGCAGGCCTGGAACGGGTGCCACAGGCTGGCTGAGGGGAGAGGCTGCTTCGGGGAGCGGCCATCACATCCAGGGGAGAAGGTGAGGGGCGAGGGTTCAGGACCAAGAGGAGCCCACTTTCCATGGGGTCCACTCCCCCGTCATCCTCCCCCAACCCTGTAAGATGCCTGAGAGAAGGGAGCATGGGATATCTCTCACAGAGGAAGGACCATGAAGCCTTGACCCACCCCCCCACACACACACACACACATGGACTCCAAACCACAGCCTCCCCACTACGGGAGCACTGCTGTCTTCCTCCTCAGTACTTCAGAGTCAGGACTCACAGGTCACTGGAGGGAAACCGAGGCACAGAAGCTCTGCCCAAGGCCACTGCTGGTCGGTAGATGATCTCATGGCGTGTACCTGTATTTGTAGATCTGGGCTGGCTGTCCCCTGTGTTGGAGCCCTGGGCATTCCCACAGAGGGCCAAGCTTCCCTCTCTGTCATGTGGGACAAAGCCACCCTTCATCTTGCGGGGGGGGTGCTTGAGTCAGGAGGCCTTGACCCGGGCTGGCCATGCCCTGCAGCACACAGGGCACGTGTGCCTGTGCTGTCGCCGAGTCTGCAGCCCCTCAGTGCATGGGCACCTTAGCCCACTGGGGTCACATCCTCCCAGGGTCACAGTCTACACGCGGGAGCACTCCAAGCCCAGGCCCTGGGCTCCTCTCTTCTGGGGGCTGCCTTTCCAAAAAGCTGAACCCTGACACAGGGGCAGGCCAAATGGGCAGGAACCCCTGCTTGGCCTGCCCCCACCCTGGAGGGAAGCCCTGCCGCCCATAAGGGGTCCTGCTGAGGCCATGGCCACCCGCCCCCATTCACAGGGCTGCCAGCCCCGAGCGTGAGCCAGTTGGTCGTTGATTGATGGGTAATTGTTTTACCTCTGAACAGCCCGAGCCCCATAATTTGGAGGCATAAATCCCAGCCTGTCGGGCTTGGCTGACATGGAATGACACCCAGAATTAAATGGAAGCATAACAATTAACTACCCATAAAAAGGTTCTGAGCAGAGCCCCGCCAACTGGGGAAGTGCGTCTCCTTATTCTCCGGGTGGGATCCCACGGACTTACTGGGCCTCCGGGGGGATGAGGGGAGGCAGCATAACCCCAAGTCCCTGAGCCCCAGGGGCCCGGCTTTCCTCCTGGAAGGTCTAGAACTCCTCTCCACTTATGGTGCCCCCATACAGGTCCGAGGATCAGCTGGCTTCCGCTCTATCCTGGGGGTGACAGCCACTGTCAGAGCTCCCCTCCCCCACCCTGTATCCCTCAGGAAGGTGCGTGCTCCACAGGGCTCCCTAAGGTACCCCAGGGGACCCAGCCCCAGCAGTCTGCAGCAACCCACCTCCTGCTGTAGCCAAGTGTCCTCCCCCGACCCTCAGCCCCTGCCTCTCTGACCCTGGCTTCCCCTCCCAAACAAGCCCCCAGTCCCAGCCAGGGGGCAGGGTCCTCTTGGATGACCCATGCTAACCTGGCTATCAGCGTGCCCACCACGTGGTGGTGTCTGAGGCTCCCTTGTCCAGGTGTCACCTCTGTGTTCCCACTGCCCGTGCCTCTCAGACCAAGTACTCTTCGCCTTGTGCCCTCAGCCTCAGGAGGCCAAGGGGGCTTGGCCTCCCCTGGCCTCAGTTTCCTCCACAAGTCAAGGCACCCCTGGCCCTGGCCAGTGAAACCTTCTCCGTGGCGCTCCCCAGCACGTCCATTGTAGGGCCTGAGCTGGAGAACGAGGTCCCTGAAGTTGGGGAGGCTGCCTCCAAGCCCCTAGGCCTGGAGGCCCAGCAGCAGAGCTAGTCTTTGGGCTCACGTATCCTGCAGGCCCTTGTGCACAAGGATGGGGGCTGCGGTCTCAGCAGGAGGGCCCTCTCCCAGCACACCACGGCACTGAGGCACCAGTGTTGGGAGACTGGCCAAGGCTCCACCCTGCCTGGCTTGAAGAGGAGGCCCAGAAGAACTGGAGAGACCCAGCCCGGCCAGCTCCATCGGCGTGATGGTGGCCCAGAGGAACGGCACTGGCCTCAGGGACAGAGGACCCCCAGGCCCCACGGGGGTGCTGGGCAGGGACCCCAAGTTCTGGCCAGAGGTTTAACACCAAAAACTCTTACTGACTGGATGCAGAGCCCACTTTAAAAATCAGCTTAATAAAAAGCCACTTGCCTAGCATTGGGAACAGTCAAACGGCTGCTATAACTTCATTGTCTCCCAGCTCTCTGTTTTGTAACTCGATAATTGTGATTTTGTTTTCTTATTAATGTCATTGTTTTAAACCTCCTCCACCACTTTCTCTGCTGGGCCTCAGGGTACAGAGCAGAGGCGGGGCTCCCAGAGGCTTCCTCCAAAGAGGCCCGTAGTTCCAAAGAGACTGCTCTGTTAAAAATGCCCGCCCCACCGGGCACTCACTGTGGGGGAACGTGGGAGCGGGATCTCGGGGACAGGAGAAGCACAGCAGCAGGTGGAGGAGGGCCGAGGGTATCCGGGCATTGGGGAGAGCCTGGGCAAAGGCTGGGAGGCATAAGGGCGGTTGCTAAGGGAGGTTTGGTGAAGGTCAGATGCTTAGGAGGCCAGTGGGGAGGCAGGGGAGAAGTATGAACTTGACCTGGGATGTGTCACTGAGTTGAGGGGAGTCTAGTGGCCCTGGCTGGGGTCCTGCAACCAGAGGGGGCTAAGGGGGACACATCCGGAGGAGAACCGCTCCCCCTTGGCTCATTCCAGTGCCCACCAAGCCTGCCAGGCAGGGGCTGGGGAGCCGCCCTGGAAGACATGCACTTGGGGAGGCGACAGGCGGCCCCAGATTCTGCACCCTGCAGACACCCCAGCCCTCTCCCCAGGCCCTCCGGCGGGAGTCACACCCGCATTGGGAATTCCGTGCAGGTCCAGCCTGCACGCTGTGTCGGAGAAATGCAACACAATTAATTAGCCCCTAAAAAAAGCGTTTGAAGTGTTTATTGCAGGACGCCGCTCCTGGTTTTATAAGCAGATGGGGAAATAAAGTGGTGGGGATGACAAGCCGGGAACAGCTGCACGGGGACCCGGAACCTAATTCATAATTCAGCAGACTAATCAGAGAACATCTTCTGCAGGCGCCGTAATGAAGGGACGTGAGGCCGCAACTGATGAGCGGCTCCCTGCTGCGCCCCAGTACTCGGGCCTGAATGGCCGCTCCCCTGCGCGGCCACCCTCAGCAGCCCTGCCACCCGCCCCAGGGTCCTGGGGCACCGGTCCGAGTGCCAAGCTCTTGACATGAATTTTCTCAGCAGCGGCGTTGGTCAGAAACCCATTTTCCAGGAGGGGAAGCAAAGGCAAGGGGAGGCTGAGTCTGAGTGACAGGTCCTGGCAGGCACACAGCCCCCCACCCCTCCAGGCACCCCCAAGAGTCCGAGCCCCAAACCCAGGCAGTAGTAGCAGAGGTCCCTCCAGCTTTGTGGGGTGTCTTGGGAGAAGGTTTCACCCATACAGGGAGCCTCCGGCAGGGCCTCAGGTAGACTGAGGAGTCCTCACCACCTTGCAGGCCAGGGAGCAGAGTTCGAGACTGGGCACAGCGTTTAGAGCTGGGCCAGAGAGGCTTGGTCCCCAGGATGAAGCTGGTGGTTGTATGGCGGGGGGGGCCTCCCCAAGGTGGGTTGGGGCAGGGGTGGGGCCAAGACAGGGCCGGTGGGGCGGGGTCTGGGGGGCGGGGGCCTGAGATAATGGAACATAAAAATTCACATGCATTTTATGAGTCTCCCGGCCCCAACAGGAGTCCGCGTTCACAGCAGTCACGGACTGTAAAATATGCAGGATGAAATGTCTGTGACAGGCGTAAAGTCCTGGTTTTCTCCTGGGCTGCTGTGGAAACAACAGAGGCGGAGGGCCTCCCTCACCCCCTCCATGCCCCTCCTAGAGCTCCTCTTCACCCGCAGTTGGGCCCTACACCCTACAGGCTCTGCGTTCTTGATTCTTGTCCGTGGGCCTGGTAAGACAGAGACTCAGATAAGAGCCCAACCCACCATGCCCTGAGCAGCTCGCTCCTCCCAGGGCTAACAGAGGTGGTCAAATTAAATCTGGCACAGACCTTTCCTAAAACACACACAAAAGCATAAATAATATCAAAGTCATTGATGGCCTAACAGAGGAAGAAGGCACAAGTGCCGTGATCTCCCAGTGAGAAGGCAGGGGTCTTGCGGAGCTGGGCTTTGAGGCATAGGTAGGAACTCATCAATGTGAGATTGGCGGTCACCATTCCCACTGATGGAATCCAGACTCAGATTAGAAAGGGAACCTGGAGTCAGATCATGACCCCAAACCCATTAGAAAACCTCCCCTGCCCACCCCAGGCCAGCCTGGCTGAGGTCCTTTTCAGGGATCCAATCCCCAGGGCCTGAGCTTCCAGCCCTTGGATCAGAGTTGCCACCTGTCGGGCTATAAGATGAGGATGGGGTAATGGGGAAGTGAGCGCTCAGTTACCTGCCACAGGTAACAAAGCAGTCCAGTCACTTGTGGACACAGTGTGTGGGTCAGAATGTGGGCAGAGCTATGGGGGATGATGCTCTGCTCTGTGTGGCGTCCACAGAGTCCCTCAGTGATATTCAGTTCATGCCTGGCCTTGGCTGACTGGGTCCAGGGCCAGGCTCAGTGGGTTGCCCTCCTCCACAAGGCCTCTCCAGGGCTCAGACGACTTTTGTGCCAAGAGCCAAGAGTAGGAGGTGGCCTCTCCAGGTTCGGAAGTCCCGGGCTGTGGCACAGCATCGAGCCCACCTGATACAGATGGTCAAAGCTGTTCCAGGCTGCCTCAGAGCAGGTCCGGCCCAGTCCAGTATGCTGCGGGGAGCAAAGGAGTAGAAGCCCACCAAGACCCCAGTCAGGAGCCCCCCGTGACCCCCGGAAAACAGGACCAACCAAAGCACCTGAAGCTCTAGGCAGATCCCCTCATGGGTATTCTTTCTGGAAAAACATGAACAGGGAGTGACCCCATGATTTCAGCCGGGGCCTACTCCATCCGAATATTGATGGCAGATGAAACACGCCAGAGTCTGCTTGGGTCCTAAGTAGATAAGGTGTGTGCTAAACCCAGGGCAGGCCCTCAGGAGCTGGAGCCAGGCTAAGGGACCCTCGCCAAGGCTGGGTCTCTGTGCTGAAGTCAGACTGGGGCTCTGCAGGCAGGGCTGGCTGCCTTCCATGCCCCCCGCATGCTCCACCACCAAAGCGACTCCCAAAGTGACTGGCTGCCAGGGAGCCAGTCATTGGCCAAGGACACTCCAGGGCTCAGCCCAGGCACAGCCAGCACATTGTTCATCTTCCCATGGCAGAGGGCGGGGGCGGGAAGGGGGATGCAGCTTTCTCCTTGTCCCCAGCCCACCCACTTAAAAAGAGAGATCACCTGCCCAATGCCACCCAGCTTCCAAGTGGTAGAGCAAAAACATGAACCCTGGTGTCCCTGGCTCCGGGGCCATGTTGCAGGCACAGGCTGGCCCCATCGCCTCCCCCTCAGCCAGATGTCTACACCCGCTGTCCACTCCCACCACCTGTCACTCTTCCTGCAAGCTGCTACCCCAAACGGACTCGATGCCCTGGTCTCCCTTCCCCAGGCTGCTCCCCCTGACCTCAGGCACAGGATGGAGCCCCTCCACACACAGCCCAGAGCCCCAGGAGGTTAGCCAAAGGGCAAGGTGGCACCTGAGTGTGATGGGGCCACAGTTTCTGTGGGTCCAGCATCCCACTGTGGGCGGCTGTCTCACGACCCTGCCGTCCGGCCCTATGGACTGGCTGCAGCAATGCCACCTCTGGAGTGCCCAGTAATGGACGGAGCCACTCCTGGGCTGTGCTCAGTGGGCACACGTTCCCCCCACCGCCCCACGCCTGTCCCGCGGGGCGGCTCTGGCAGAGGCAATCTCGCTGAGCAAACACGCCCCGGATTTGCTCTGTGCAAACAGCAGAAACTGCCGCACCACAAATGAGGGGCTCAGAGAGTAACTGAATGCACAATGGGCCATGGACGGCTGTGTCCTTTGGGGCAGGAATACGGGAGGTGACCCCTTGTTTCCCACAGTGTGGGACATTCCGAGGGCAAGGCATGGGACCCCGGGCCATCTCCTAAGACATATGCTTGCCCAGCCACTCAGGAGCACTGAGCTGGTCACTGGGAGTCCACGGGGGGCAAGATGAACATAGTCCCAGCTTCAGGTAGGGACTGAAAGGCACATGTGCTGTAGAGAACATGCTGGGCCCAGCAGCTCCTGCAACCAGAAACCTGCCCTGGGCCCACCGCCAGCACAGCCAGCCCCACCCTGACCCCCAACCCTGGGCCGTCAGCACCCATGTGGTGACCCCCCACAGGGCTCCCTAGAGAGGCTTTCCTCCCGTCTACCTCGCTCAGTTCCTCCAGGAACGGAACCAAGACCCTGAATGGACAGGCCAGCCAGGCCTGACCCTCTTGGCCACTGGAAGAGCCCCTCCCTGAGGGCCACCCTGGACAGTGGAGCCATCAGGGTCAGAGCCCACCACCACCCCCAGCTGGGTCCCCGCCCAGCAGCCCCCTGTGCCCTAGTGGTCCTCCTGAAACTTCTAGATCCTGAGGGGCAAAGAGCTCTTCACTGTTGGCCTCTGTGACTGCCACCCACCCAAGGGAATGCCCACCCGCACCACCACCACGGGACTTTGGCCCCCCCACAGTTGAGCCCAAGGCAGGCCCACAGGTAGACAATGCATTTCCAGGGTAGGGGGTTCCTCACGGTCCTTTCTCTAATTTTTCTGCATTTTCCCATCTGGACACAGGCACACCTTTCCCATGGGGTCGGAACAGAGCATCAGCCGGGGAAACCAAGCTCCCCTCAGGCGTGCGGGGGAGCTGGAGGCCCAGGGCTCAGAGGAAGGTCAGGCTCCCTCCAGTCTGGACCCCAAGCAAGTGGCCCAGTGAAGAGCCCCCTCCGGGGTGCAGCCAGGGTACCCTCCCTGTGCACAGTCATTTGTCCCCCAGTGGGTGCAGGGGGTGAAGCTCGGTGCCCCTCTCCAGGGACATGCCAGCCTCATTTCATCGCCACTGCGACAGTTACATTAACTTGTATCTAATGGGACGCTCAGCTATTGGACATGGAGCAATTCCAGTTTAATTAGGCATCAGGAAGCTGGGCATTAATTAAAGTAACAAAAGATTCAGCACAAAGTGGGCCAGGCCTTTTTGGAAAGGCGGCAGCCCAGATCCACAGGAAAGGCCAGGAGAAGGCCAGCCTTCCCGGGGCTCCCTCGCTCATCCCAAAGGCTCTCAAAGCCTGTCAGCCTGGCTTCGAATCTTCTGTCGCACCCACTCCTCAGGCCCAAGCACCATAGGCCACTTGGGGCCTTGCACCTTGACCTCCTGGCCACGCGTGGCCCAAGGTTACGCCCCTTTGGGCTTCATGTGCTGCCCTCTCAGGAAGAGAGGACAACAGGAGCCACCTTGGAATTCAGGCAGAGCCCCTGCCAGTGCTCTCCATGCCCTGGCAGCCCGTGACCCCACCCAGGGGAAGCCTGACCTCCACTGTGTGCACAGACCACCCTCATCACCCCTTTCTCCCCAGCCAGACAAGCAAAGGGGCTCAGACCAGGGGCAGCCAGGGACAATGGCCAAGGGCAGCGGACACAGGAGACGAGCCACGGACACTGTAGCCAACACGTATGAACTAGAAATGACCTGCCTCCCTTTTCCCTCTGCCCAAGCCTCCCTCATCTCCTGGCCTTCTCCTAGTCCTACTGGGCCTTGGTCCCTCCACAGCCACGATCAAGAATCACACAAGAGTTTCCAATCACATGAAATTTGTCACATTTATGGGAGGCGCTTTGTGCAACTTTTTAAGGGTGGGAGAATTAACGGTTTTACATTTCTTTCTCTAAGGATAAACAGAATACTAGATTAGGTGGCTTACAGTATGACCCTAGTTACTCCTCTCCCACCTTAACTCTCTCCCAGTGTATCCCTCTGCCCTTGACCTGCCCTTACGGCCTCACAGGTGTGGTTACCACCGGACCCTACCATTGACTCCAGAACAGGCTCCAGACTCCAAATCCAGGCCAGAGCCCAAGATTCTCTAATTTAAGCCACTTCTCCCAGCCCTGATGGCATCATCTCCTTCTTTCCAGATGTTCTACCTCTGTTGATGTGTCCTACTCTCCATCTTCACTCTCCCGTGGAAACTGAACTGATTTATGTCCAGGGGACAGCGCCCTTCCTTCCCGAACTGGATTATTGGGTGGCTGACCGGGCAGGAGCTGTGGATCTCAGTGAGACTCAGCCAGGGGTCCCCACTGCAAGAGCAGGAGGATTCCAGCCACACAACGATATCGAGCCACCTCCATGGGGCATTTGCTTCAAACACGCTGAGACAGGCATGTTTTTGAAAATCTCTGAGTCTCCTAACAGCCCCTGTTTCTGTGAGCAACTGTGGGGCTCAGCCAGGAGGTGACAATTCAGGAACACCTGTACAGGAAGTAGCAGAGCCATCCCTCCCAGAGGGTCTGGAAGTAAGTTCTGAGCAAGGGCTCAGGGCCCCTGGTCCAGACCACAGGCTTCTCACCACCGTAAGACACGGGCCTGCTCTACGCTGAGACAAATGCTCCGCACTCTCATATCGACATTTCCCATAATGATGATCATATTTTCCCCATCGGTCGAGACCTGGATCGATGGCATTTGAGTAATTGGAGATTGATTTTAATTAAGTCTCAGAAGTTTTGTGACCGCGCCTTAAAGGACTCCTTTTTATCGGCTGCAGAGGGGGTTGCGGGAACAGGATCCTGGTGTTGCCTGACCCTAAGAGGGGGCGGGGCTGTCTCGGGGGTGGGGGGGTGTTCTTGGGCCCTGGCCTGAGCCTCCCCCACCTGCCCCACCCAAGAGCAACCCCATCTTTTGTCCCAGCCAGGTCTGAGACTCAGCCCATTGGGCAGGGCTGGCTGGGGTGGGGCCCAGCTGGGACTGGGGGGTAGATTCTGGGGAAAGAGCTTGGTGGGTGGGGGGCAGGCCCCTCTTTCAGGACCCGTTTCCACAGCTGGATCTTGGCCAATGCCCCCTGCTGGGTGCCAGGTCCCTCCCCTCCCTGACCAGTTTCCTCAAATGTAAAGTAGGGTCATACTGCGCCCCCCGACACCCCGACTACCCACCCAGGCCCTCCCTACCCCCAGGGAGCATTACCACCTTGTTTCTCTTCCGTCTTCTGATGGGATTGTCTAAGCAGAACAGGCCATCCAAGCCTCGTTCTGCCCAAACTTCGTCTTCTAGCATTTCCATCATCCCCAGGCCTCTGTCCCCAGGCTACCCCAGCACTGTCCTGGTCGCACACACTGCCCGCAGAACACAGAGGGCTCATGTGGGTTCCCTGCCCAGCCACGCCCCCCACCAACTGTCTTCTGGGCCAGGCCACTGCCCCTGCTTACCTTCCAGATCCTGCCCAGGGCTCCCCACCCAGCCTCTCACAGCCCACTCACTCCTGGGGACCCCATGCCTCCCCAGCTGCCCCAGCAATCTCCCACCACCCACCAGCCCCACTGGCAGTTTTAATGCGATGGAGGAGAGAAGGTCATTAGCAGGAATGTATTATTAATGAAGAGGCCTAATTAAGCAGACCGCTAAATCACTTGGTCTCACCCTGAATCCCCGAGGACTAATGGGGAGCCATCAAGCCCTCAGGAGTAGCTGCCAACTTCAGGTGGGTGGGCCCCAGGTGCTGAAGATGCCGGGGGTGCCCAGGCCCCAGGCAGAAGCTCAAGGATGGTCAATGCCACAGCCCCGGGGACACTCAGCTCCCACCCCAGCCACTGGCTGAGACTGAAGTCCCCCAGAGAGCCTGATCACCCAGTTCAGGTGGCAGTCATGGGCAGCGCCTTCTCAGGCCTTGACCCCTCTGAGGGAGTGGAGTCAGGGTCCATGGGACAGTCACTACCCATGCCAAGACCCTCAGGGGTCTGCCCTGTCTCCCTTTGTCCAACCGCCCACTTCTGAGAAGGGAGAGGCAGCCCCCAGGAATAAAGCTGGCTTAGCGCCCCTCTTCTCCGACCACTGGCTCCCCAGTGAAACTCTGCTTCCTCAGCGGAAGATGCACTCACCCAGCACCCCCACTTCCAGACCACATGGAGCCTGCCACTGGGACAGGTTTGGGAACCTCAACACCCAGTGACAGCGCCTTATCCTGTCACCTAAACCCACTTTGCAGATGAGGAAATCGAGGCCCACTTACAGAGCAGAAACTGCGGCCAAGCCCCTCCCAGGTACCCAGAAAGCCTACATTTCCATACACCTCCTGGCTCCTGTGGTTAAGGTGCCTCCTAGAAGCAGCCCCCCAAGATCACCAGCCCCTCCCAGGCCAATGTAAGGACAGGGAGCAATGGGCAGAGCGGCCCAGGCTGCTACATCGTCCATAGGGTCAGGGCCAAGGCCACGGGGTCCTCACATGGGTGGGCAGCCAACTCCTGAGCTGGGAAGGACATTCACCAGGCGCGGGAGGAGAGCGGGCAGGCCTATGGAGGAGCCTTAATGAGCAATCAGACTCAGAGGAGCCTCAATCCTGCTAATGGTCTCAGAGCCTCCGGCTCGGAACAGAGAAGTATGACAAGCTAATGAGGGAGAGCACTGGCCAAGGGCATTCCCAGAGCAGTGACCCCAGGTCAGAGGCCGAGAGGGGCTGGACCTAAGAGCCTGGGCTGGGGGAAGGGCCTGGGGGATCCGGGGCCAAGCCTCTGCTTTCAGGTCCTTGGGCTTCGGTTTACCCATCCAGGTCTGTCCTTGGAATAGGGGTGATGAGGGAGATGGCACTTTCCTGCTGTCCAAAGTGGGAAATGGGGAAACCAAGGCCAGGGCCAAGCCTGCCTAACCCGTCAACCATGGCGGCAGTCAGTGTCAAATCACAGAAGGCCTCCCTCTCAGCCCTGCACGTGGGACTGCCACCGCCACCCCTTGATTTCTCGAACTGCTACCTCTTCTTAGATTTGTGTTCTAGAAAACTTTAAACTAGCAAGAAAAGCTGCAAGAAGAGCCGAAGCGGCCCCTGCCTGTCCCTGGCCCACCAGCAGGCACTGGACGCCACTCTGTGCCATCACCTCATGGCAGGCCATGCAGAGACAGGGCTGGCCCCCATAGGGCTCTGGAAGCTGTGATGACGGGGGGAGGAGACCTTGTGGCAGCCAGGCAAGGTCCTTCTTGGAGGCCCAGGTAAAGGGACTACACAGCAATGTCAGCTAGGACTCTAGCCCAGTGGGGCCTGGAACCAGGATCAGAAAAAGTGATTCATGTAAAGGGAAGCTGGTCTCCAGGTCCTGCCCCAAGCAGAGCTCCTGATATCCTCCAAACTGCTGTCCAGCTGTGGCAGAGTCCAGACTCTCACAAATGCCAGGCCTCCTTTGCCTGGAATTGCCCTCTTCCTCTTCCTACAATTGAAGGCTTCACATTGCTAAATGGACGAAACTATAGACCTAGAGAATTAAGGCAGCACTGAGCAACCACTCACACTTTAGTGAGAATTGATGGATGGAGCCGCCCTGACCAGATCCCAGCAGCATGACAGGCTAAGTCTGATGGTGGAGGTGTATTCCCAGGGCCCAAAGGAGCTGTGGGCGATGGGAGCTGTGGGCAATGAGGGGACCAAGGACTAGCCCAGGGGGGAAGAGGGTGTCCCTTTCTACCGGCCCAGAATACCTGCGATATGGGGCAGTGACTTCTGGGCCCAATGAGAAAATCTTGAGGTCACTCCATGAATCTCCCAGGGAAGGAGACAGGCTCCACCCACCGGGCCCAGTGATTAAGCAAGACCCTACCTTCTGTGTATGGATGACACCCACCCCTCGTATACAGGTCCCAGGAAGGTGGGGGTGGGGGACAGGAGTCCAGCAGAGCCACATCCTGGCCCACGTGACTTGGCCACCCCAGCCCCAAGGTGTCTGCACCATGCAGGACATCAGCCATTTAACTTTATCACAATTCCTTTGAAAACTATTAAGTGCAGTTATTAATCATTAAGTAATTATATCTGCTCTTGTATTAATTTTCTGGCCATTGGGAATGTCATCAAGATTTAAGATTTTTAATTGTTAATACTATTTCCCAAACACAAGGGAGGCTTAAGGCACCTCCATATACTCTCCCTCCGCCCGAGGTGAGGCAGAAGGGCCCCTTGGGCCCCAGAAAGCACCTTCCCTGGTGTAGGAACAGGCTCTACCCTTACTGGCACTGCCCGGCAGGGCATCCTCGGCCCTGGGTATGACCCAACCCTCCCTCTAGAGATCCGTAGGGTCCCCAAACTCCTTCTGAGGAGCATGGTCCACTCCCCAGCATCCGCACCCAGCCCCACAACCACCAACCTCCACGAGGCCCGTAAGCTTGCATCGGGGTGTAAGGTGCCCCCTACGTGGCAGATGCCCACCAATGACTCCAATGTCCGCAGATTGGCCCCCAGCTGCCCATTCCAGGCCTGGGTATCCCCAACAGGACTCACCGACCCCTCAGCCCCACTGCCATCTCCAGTATCCCCAGGAGCTCTGGCTTTGGCCCCATGGTCCATGGCCCCCCTCTTATCTGGCCATGCTCTATGGTCCTTTATGGGCATTGCCTCACTTTGCCCTCGTGGCCCGCTTCACAGAGCCCATCTCCCAGAGGAACAAACCGAAGCTCAGAGCCAGGAGACCAGCACCGCCAGGCTCTGCACAGCTGACACTCTCCGGGCCACTTCCTTGGAGTACCTGGTCCCACCCCAAGCCACCTCCTCAGTTCCTCAGGCTCTGGCTGGTGGGGGGTGGGGGAGTCTGTGGAGGGCAAGATGGCTGGGCATCTCATCCAGGCACTCCCCAGCTCTGAGAAAGCTGCAGAGGCTACGTGTTGGCTTGTGACGTGGGTATGGATGAACAGAAGGACTACAGGTTCCTCTGCCCATTCTTCCAGGCATCGCAGCTCTCTCTGCCCCAGCATGATCAAAGACAGAACTCGGGTGGGTACGGGATAAGAGGGGCCACTGGCAGTGTCCTTGAACTGCAGACTCTCAAGGGCCTGAGTCCTTCAAGACCTTCCCGAGCCTGCCCCTCTTCCCTTTCTGCAATATGTTGCTGCACAAATAGTCACGGCTAACATCCCCTCGGTGGCAATCAGAACAGCATGCAGATTCCTATGCGGGACCAACCGATGAGTGCCGACTGATGGTAGCCTTGAACAAGTGCACGTTTGTCAATGTGGTGCTGCAGTTGTGGTGGTGACAGCATAGTTGTCATAGTGATGGTGACGGTGGAGGTGGGGAGGACGATGGCAGTGATGGCGGGGGTGGTGATGGTGATGGTGATGGAGGTGGTGAGGGTGGTGGTGGTGATGGGGGTGTTGGGGTGAGTAGGGTGGTGATGGTGGGTATGGTGGTGATGGGAGTGGAGGTCAAGGTGGTGATGGTGCTGATGATAGGGATGGTGGTGGTGAAGGTAGAGGTGGGTGGGGTGGTGTAGTGATTTTGCAGTGATGGTGCTGGTGGTAGAGGAGATAATGTAGGTGAAGGCAGGGGCAGTCATGTTCCTGGTGACAGCAGTTGCTGATGAAAACTGATTCTCCACGGTCCAGAGCTTTTCCGACAAGCTGCATCCTTGCCCCCACCCCCCATCCCAGCTGCTGGCCCCTTCCCTGCCTGGTGGGCTGTCCCCAGGAGGCAGGAAGAGGGGGAGATTTGACCAGACCTGACAGGAGAGTGGTATATCTTGAGCTCACAGAGAACATTTAATCTTAGTTAAAAATAAATAAGTTCAATTATTGGAAAGGGAAAAAATAGCTTAGTATTTACTGCAAGTGAATCAAAGGTAATTACTCTGGGAAAAGTCCCCTTTAAAGATTCTGGGCACCATCCCCCTCCCGTCAGGGTCCCAACTAGCAGGTGGGTTTAGACGTGGGCCCAAGGGGAAGGAACAGGGAAGGATCACCCAACCTCTCCCCAGGGGCGCATCCCTGCCCCTTCTTCCTCGCCCCAGAACCTTGAGTGTCAGCCAGGTCCTGATGCATGCCCCCTGGAGGCCTGGGTACAGTCACCCCACAGCCCTTGGCAGAAGCAAAGGGCTCCGGCCTTCCCCAGGCCTTTGACTCACCCATTCATCTCTCACCTGCCGCACAACCATAGGCAAGCCCTTCACCTCTCTGAGCCCGTGTCCTCACCTGAAAACTGGGTAATGAGACAGTTTCCTGCATCAGGGGCTGGTCCTCGATAATGATCACTGTCCCTGTGGCCAGAAGCAGGGAGCGGCTGATCTATGACAATGACCTGTCTGTTGTGTAGACAGCGGAGCCTTGCTTTCCCTCCCCAAGCCCCAACCCAGCCCAAGAGTTTCACCCTGAGCACCTCTCTTCAGGTCCCCCCAGTGTAGTTCTAAAACAGAACCCTGAGGGGCCGTGGGTGGCTCAGTCGGTTAAGCATCTGCCTTCAGTTCAGGTCATGATCCCAGGGGCCTGGGATCGAGCCCCACATCGGGCTCCCTGGTAGCAGGGAGTCTGCTTCTCCCTCTCCCTCTGCTGCTCCTCCTGTTTGTGTGATCTCTCTCTCTCTCTCTGTGTCAAATAAATAAATAAAATCTTTTTTTTTTAACTAAGTCAATTTCTAAGAGTTCCTTAAGGATTTATTGCAAAGAACTTTCTTTTTTTTTTTTAAGATCTTATTTATTTATTTGACAGATAGAGATCACAAGTAGGCAGAGAAGCAGGCAGAGAGAGAGGAGGAAGCAGGCTCCCTGCTGAGCAGAGAGCCTGATGTGGGGCTCGATCCCAGGACCCTGGGATCATGACCTGAGCCAAAGGCAGAGGCTTTAACCCACTGAGCCACCCAGGCGCCCCAATAAATAAAATCTTAAAAAAAAAAAATGAATCCTGAGCCTTGCCAACCACTCCAGGACAAGCTAGCCCTTCCCCAAGTCTGCTTATCAGGGGCCTGGCTCCAGGCAGATCTCCCACCCCCAATCTGGGGGCCTCCTTCCAGGCCCCTCCCTGCTGTGACTCAGGCAGGCCACCTCACCTTCCCACAGGGACTTCCTCTCCCCTCCGTGGTCCCTGGGCTGGAGGAGGTCGCCACCCCAGCACCCACCCTGGGGGCTTCTGAGGTGACCCTAGGCCATGAGGGCCAGCTCCCCGCCACAGCACGCGTGCACAGCCACGGGTGACCAGCTGCAAGGAGCTGCCGCTGTAATTAGCGCAAAACGTGCTGCCTTCGCCGGAGAGGAAAATCCCATCTCAGAAATACACGTCCAATGCAAGTTCAATTTCACCCGCGGGGCCATAAAACCCTCTTCCAATCACCTGGTGCTGTTGGTTGCCAGCACCGTTAATCCTGGGAATGTTATTTAGAGCCAAGACATCGCTCGGGGGAAAAAATCAAGTCCGAACCCCACAAGGAGCCCCACTCCGCTCCCTACAGAGGTTCCAGGAGATGAGCAGTAGATACCTGGTGGGGGTGTTGGGCGGGGAACTGGGTGTCCATGGAAGCCACCAGGTCATCTCCCTCCCCCACCAGCCAGCGGAGTCCCAGATGGGCCCATCTTGGGTGGGAAGACAGACCCAGGCAGCTCAGCCCCATTGCACTCTGCCTGCCCCCACCTGACCCCGTCCTTCTCCTCATCCCAAACTGCTACTGGCCCCCGACTGTCCTCCAGAGATTCATCCCACAACCCGGTCTTTAAAATCGTTTCCTTGATTACCGAGGGTAACAATGAAAACACATAATTGAATCTCCAAGAAATTACCATTTTTATAACTTGCTCCCAGTTCCTGAGATAAATTAGACGTCTCCCTTGTATGGTGAGCCCGCTCTCAGCCCATCATCGAGGGATGATACTGCCCTTTATCATCAGTGTGGGGCCTTATTAAGAAGAATACCTCCCGCTGCCTCCCGGGAGGCGCCTGCCAGTTCCACGGTGCGGCCCTGAGCAGGCAGCTGTCGGCTGGAGAGGCGCTCGGCCAGCGTGGAGTTGGGCAGGTGGGTGGACGGCTGGCCCCTTTGCCGGATAGCTGGCTCAGTGGTGTGTGTGATTGGTGCAGGGGATGGGTGTCTCAGCCCAGGGTCCCCAGAAAGCCAGGCTGGAGGGACGGAGCAGGTAAGAGAGGGACAGTGGTGAGCAAGGCTGCCCCCTCTTGTTGAGCCAAGCTGACCCCAGGGAGCCAACTGCCCACTGGGCTGGGCTGGACACCCAGGGGTCCCGTGGCACCTCAAGGTCAGGTACCAGAGGGGCATGGGGCAGGGAGGACTTATCTGTGCCCCCGGGGAGGGGGGAGCAGGTGACCAGCTGTCTGAATGCTCGGTAAGCTTGTAAGATAGTTCTTCAGTGGGTTTGGTGATCACAGCTAGCTCGTGGGTGAGTTAAGCCCTTGCTGCCTAGGTGGGTGGGTGGCCTTTTGGGTGGTGGGAAAATGGAAGCCCCCAGACCGTGGATAGTGTTTGCTGCAGGCATTTGCAGGCTGCACTCAGCAAACTCACCTTCAAACAAAGGACCCAACAGTGGGATCGCTCACCTGAGAAAGCCGAGTTGGGGAAGGGGAAGGAAGGGTGCTCTTCTGCTCTCAGGGGACAGGAGGCTTAAGGCCCAAAGAGCAGCTTTCCACTGAGTCCATCTGGGTGTACTTGGGCCAAGGACAACAACAACAATCCTGAGATATGCTAACCCTGAAGGTCAGGTAGCCTTGGGGCCAAGCTCTCTGGTAGAGCATTCAAGGGGACTGGAATGGAACAGGCCAGGGAGGATAATGGACAGCCTCAGGAAAGGACTAGATGTCCTATACCCCACCCACCATCTCTCTATCCCCTACATAGCCCCACAGGCAGCCCTGCAGCCCAGAGCTTATCTGGAGGCTCTGAAGACGTGTTGGTCTTGAAATCCCATGGTCAGGTGGCAGAGTGTGACCTCAGTCCACTCTCCAGCCATGTGTCCTGGGCCTGAGTGAGGGCAACCCCAATGCCCCCTTGTCACACCCTCCCAGCCAAGTGGGAATTGCAGCTCAAGGGATAGTTTGCCCGGGACTGCAATGGACAGTGAGGCTGGGCTCAGGTTCCAAAAGTCCAAGGTTGAGAGAGCCTGTGTCCCTCACCTTCTCTGGCCTGCAGCCCCATGCCCCAACCCAGGAGCCCCTAGCCCATCCCCCAGTCCCTGCCCACTTCCCTCCAATGTCACAGGCCCCGCCTCATCTTTGAGCCCTCAGAGCCAAACACAACCCATCAGCTCTCAGCCCCACTCCCCAGAGCCCCATCTCACCATGCCAAAGCCCAGATCCTTAGCCTGGCCCTAAAGAACGAAGTTCATGGGGCCATGGGGCTGCCCGGGGGCCAGAAAGCCTTGATAAGGGCTGGGTCACCTGAAAGGTGGAGGCCTTGGGAGTCCAGACCCAGGGCTGGGGAGCCTGCACTGAGAATTCTCCCCCAAACCCTGTCCTCAGCACACAAGTAAACACCTGGTGTGTCTCCCTTGAGAAAATAAGGGGGCGGGGGGGGGCAGAGGGTTTCAGGTACCATGTGGTCATGCCAAAACAGTGGCAGTGCCCAGCCACGTGGCCAGCCCTCCACCCAGGACAAGGCCCACAGTGGCATCTCTGGGCACAGAGTGTCAGCGTCCTACCCCTGACACACACGCACACCACCCATGGGCTCTCGTGTCCTATAGGTGACTCCCGTCCTGACGCCCCCACTGACTCCACTGTCTTTCTCCCTCCAGAAGGGCTCTCCCCTGTGCCACTTTCTAGCCAAGCCCCAAGCCCCAGCAGTTCCCAAGCTCGGGCCAGACGCCACTGTGGACCTGGGTCCTCCTCATACCAACAAACGGGGCAACATGGGGCTAGCCCGGGGCTGTCAGGAGGGCTCCACTTGGGGAAGGCCCACAGGCAGGAGTCCCAGCCCCTTGAGAGGAAGCAGGTGAGGGGCCCCTGAGCTGGGGGGGGGGTGTCTGTATATGTGGTGAGAGCCCCCCTGAGCAATTTAGGTGTGAACAGAGGGGTGGAACTAGCGAAGGACATTTTGATCTGAATGGTCAGCCAGCCACTGCCCTAGGTCAAGACAGAACCGCAGATTCAAGTAGGGAAGAGGTTTCTGCCCCAGCATTGTCCCTCCTCCACTAGGGGCTGCCCCCTGTCCTGGGCCTGGGGTGTCCCCTGAAACCTTCAGCCTGTCTGCAGGGTTGTGGCGCCATCTGGTGGTCAGTTCTGGGCCCCACACTTTGGTTGGTTGGCAGAGGGTAAGGGCATCCTTCAAAGAGAGGAAGCACCGTGGCCCCCCAGGTATACTAGCCAGACCTGTGACCACTCCAGGTATTCCCCACTTCACCACACCCCCAGTTTCTCACTCAAATCCTTTGGGCACATTGCCTGGGTGCAGTAACGGGCCCCAAGATCTCATGGCCCAACCCTGTCTACTCCCAGCAAGAGCCAGGCAGAGGCAAGGGGTGGACAGCAAGGTGGGCAAGCACCCCGGATCCCAGTCCTGGTAAGGACCTGGCAAGCTGACCCTGGCACTGGCCATCAGGCTCTCAGGCCAGGCTGACTCCCTGGGCACCACTGTCCAGCTAGCAGGGCAGACGCTCACAGAAGTACGAAGAAAGGGGTGAGCCTGGCTTGGGTAGGATCTTCTGCAGAGGTAGTCTCCAGGCCCAGGCAGGGGTAGGCACTACCAACTCACCCACCCAGGAGCGGTGGGGCCCGACAGCCCCCAGAACTACCATCTCCACAACCCGGAGCCCTCAATGCCCTGGCTGATAGTAATTTATTGGAGCTGTACATCCCTGAGAGGATTTTCCTTGACATTCTTATTATCCCTCCGATTCTTAAATAAAAAATGTGAGCAGTGGGTGTCCAGATAGTCACCCTAGAAGAGAAGACAAATGGCCTGCCACTGCCCAGGGACAGGACAGACAGAAGAGCAGCCCCTTCTACCCCTAAGCCTCGGCTTTTGAAATGGGACCACCCTAGGACTTCATAGGCCCAGGCTCCACCCCCACCACCCCCCACCCAGTGCCCTCCCTGCCCTTCACCGGCATCCTAGTGGGCCCTCTCCCAGTCCATTCTCTGTCCACCAAGGCTGCCCCCACAGGCTAGAGAAAGGAGGGGAAGCACCTATCTCAGCAGCTTTCGTGCACTTGCCTAGAGTGTGCCTGCTGGCCCCGGGATGGGGGGTCATTCTCCAAGGAGCCCCACCACTAACACAGCCACACCCAGTGCAAGACCACACTCAGATACCCATGGTCCCAACCATGGGCCACCCTCTGCTACCTGCTCAGAGCTAAGGAGAGCTCACCTCTTCCCAGGCCGTGGGAGGGAAATGAGGGGCCAAGAGTGACCTGATCACCCTCCCCAGGTAAAAGGGATTACCTGCAGCCTGGGGCCACACCCGGAAGCCTACAGGGCCTGAGGGACATGTAGGGTGGCTCTGAGGCCGGGAGAAGGGAGGGTTTGGGCCAGGAGCCTGGGTTAGGGGAGAGATGGGTCTCCCCCGAGGGGCTGTGCTGACCCAGGTACCCCGAGTTCCATCTGCTCCAGGACTGTTTCCCACCCTTTGATAGGAATGTGGGGCATCAAAAGTTGAAGTCCCAGGCCAAGCAGGATCACCCCAGCCTGGCTCAGGGCAGGCAGGACGCAGTCCCCCACACCTCCTCTTCCTCCCTAGCCAACCCCTGCTCACAGGCTCCAGGTTCCCTGAGGCCACTGGGCATCATGGCAATTTGGGCAGGAAGTGGCTGCCATGGCAACTGGCGTCCAGGGAGGTGCGCTGCCTGGCAACAGGGGCCACGGCCCGCTGCTCCCTCCAATGCACTAGGGCCCCGCTTCCCGGCCTGTGGACAGGAATTCCGGCCAGTGCCAGGAGCCAATACGGATTCACTCCCCACCCTCCTGTGGGCATCCTGACACTGAGATTCACTGCAGAACCCCCAGACACCCGAATCTGGGATGCTGGTTTGCAGGGTTCTTTAAACGGGTTAGCGTATCTATCCCCATTCATGGGAATGCCAGCCCAGCTGTGGATCCTGAGCACCGTCGCTCCCTCTGGGAGCACCCCCACGGCTTAAGATGTTCTCCAGCCCTGGCCACATGGCCAGGACCAGAGGGATGGGGTGAAGAAGGCTTCAGGGAGCTGGGGTCTGTGGGACCAGGCTCTGAGCCTCCAGCTGGTGGGGGGGGGAAGGGGCACAGCCTGAGTGAAGTTGTGGGTGCATCCGGGAATGTGGGGTTTCCAGACTGGGAAGGGAGGTGTCTCAAGGTCACAGGCACGGGAGCTAGAGCTCCTGTGTCATTGGGGGTGCTCTGAGACCTCCTCATACCCACTCAGGGATTGCCACTACCTTTGGGGCTGACAGCCCAGCCAGGGTGCCCACAGTGAGACATGAGGACCCCATCCGCCATTTCCATATGTGACAGCCACTGGAACCACCATCTCCATGAGGACCTCTTTTTGCTCCCCCATTTAACATTTCTGAGCACCTGCTAGCACCCGGCAGGCTGAGGGACACTGAGGCAGTATGCAGCGCCCCCCTGCCCACGCCCCGCCCTGCCCCTCCCCCACAGTGGCCACCGCTTGGGGCTTTGCCTGGACTCCTTCCCCCTGGCTGCCTCACCTCCGAGGACCTCCAAGAAGACTTCTTGGGCTCTCCACTTGAGTGGCCTCCTGCAGGTACTCTGAACCAAGCACATCCTCACACCCATGAGATTCCAGTGAGGAATTATAGGACGGAGGCTCCTTCCTCCCTCTGCTGGCTGAGCAGCACCGCCTCCCCACTCCACCCCACCGCCACTTGCCTGGCAGTTTGGGGGACCAGCTCAGGGGGGCAGCTCCAGGAGCATCCTTCCAGCTCATCCCCGGGCAACACCTGTTGTTAAAGCCTGGACAGAAGCCCCCCGACGCACACACCCTAGAAACACAGAAGGGCCTCCTGGGGTCGGGGCCACACGTGTGGCCTCTGGACGGCACCCACCAGCTCCTCTGTTGGTGAACCCCCCACCAGGGGATCCTGCAGTATATCCGCCCCATGTGACAAAGAGTACAGGAAGAAGACATCCGCACACGAAGGATTTTGACTAACTTCTCCAGACAGGATGTGGGGACTAGATTAGTGGCCCTGCCTGGGTGGAGACAAGCAGGAAAACGGCTTGCTAGGGGACAGTTCGACATCCAACGCGGAGGCGAGGCAAATGGTGCTCTACTGATGGTAATGGCAGGACAGCAGGTAACCTGAGGACTCCCCATGCCGTCCCCTATTCCAGACCGCAGAAATGCAGCGGCCAGACATTTGCTCAGAAAGGAGGGCCTCTTCCCCGGGGCCTGACATGAAGATGCTCCAGCAGCTCTTAAAGTTAATGGGGAGAGAAACGTGCCCGTCAGCTCTTTCCTGCCTCCTTTATACACAGGAGCAGAGTAAAAAGAAAACCCATGTCCAATAGGCGGTCCCAAGACCAAAAAGAAAAAAACAAAAAAAAACGCCACAAACAGAATAAGGAATATACAGGAGGCAAAAATTTCCCTCCCTTCTAAACCCGCTGTATCCCTAAAAGAGCAGGATGTTCTAGGAAAAGAATAGGGGCCATTCAAAGAACAATAACGATGTCTTGGCAATTTAAAACATGATTTCTGACATTCAAGACTGCCGGCCGTGCCTGGCTTGATCCCAGCAGCACTGAGGGACCTTGAGGGCCTCCTCAAATTCCCACAGGAAACGCCCCCTGAGCTGACTCTCTCCCCAGCCCTACATCTGAAAAGCCTGAGGTCAAAGTAAGGTGCTTTCTGGAGACCTGTGAGGTGTCTCTTTATTCCCACGTGATAGGCCCCTACAAAATTTAGTGGCTAAAACAATCACGATGTAGCCTGGGCCTTGGCGACTTGGCTTGTCCCTCGGAACCATGCTCTGAGGGGTGCACTGGGCTTGTCTGCCCCTTTGGGACTCTGGGGACAGGCTGGAATGACAGAAACTTCTTTCTTCCCATGACTTCTCACCTGATAGCAAGACCACACCTCTGCAATGACGGAGGGACCACAGGGTAGCAAGAGAGAGAGGTCAAGGCCTAGCACATATGCCCAAGTGATGCTCAAGGTTAGTCCAAAATCCAGGATGAAGAGAGGGACCCTGTCTCTCAATGTGAAGGGGGCAAAGTCACATTGCAGGGGGGCGAGGGCACTAGGAGGAAAGGGATGTGTGGCCCTCTCTACCATGCAAGGACTTGAATCTGCCTTTCTGAGAGTGTTACTTGAGGATGGGCTTCCACAGAACAAGGGAGGGCACTGAAGAAGAAGATGTGGACCCAGGATGTCCAGGGGCAGTTGGGATGGGGGTGGCTGCAGCAGCGCAGGCCACACCATGGGCTATTGGAAAGAAGTGAGGAGAAACAGACCAGGGGGCTGAATCTGGCTCCAGCTGTGGGTGTGGGCTCAGCAGTCATTAAAAAGATCTCTGCCACAGAACTAAAAGAAATAATCCTAAATTTGCATGGAACCACAAAAAACCCTGAATAGCCGAAGCCATCTTGAAAGAGAATACAAAGGGAGGTACCACAATCTCAGATTTCAAGATTTACTACAAACCTATAGTAATGGAAACAGTGCGGTATTGGGACAAAAATAGACACAGATCAATGGAACAGAATAGAAAACCCAGAAATAAACCCATGGTGATATGGTCAATTGATCTTGGACAAAGCAGAAAAGAATATTCAATGGGCGGTCTCTTCAACAAACCATGTTGGGAAAACTGGACAGCCACAGGCAAAAGAATGAAACTGGACCACTTTCTTACTCAGATTCAACAATCTCAAAAAATAAACTCAAAATGGATTAAGAATTTAAATGTGAGACATGAAACCATAAAAATCCTAGAAGAGAGTACAGACAGTAATTTTTCTGACACTGGCCGCAGCAACGTTTTTCTAGATAGGTCTCCTGAGGCAAGGGAAACAAAAGTCAAAAGAAACTATTGGGACTACTTCAAAGTAAAAATTTTCTGCACAGCAAAGGATACAGCCAACAAAACTAAAAGATGACCTGCTGAATGGGAGAAGATATTTGCAGATGACATCTCCAATAAAGGCTTAGCATCTAAAATATATAAAGAACTTCTAAAACTCAACACCTCAAAACGAAATAATCCAATTTAAAAACAGGTGGAAGACATGAGCAGACATTTCTCCAAAGAAGACATGCAGGTGGCCAATGGACACGTGAAAAGATGCTCAACATCCCTTACCAGGGAAATACGAATCGAAACTACGAGATACCACCTCACACCTCTCAGAATGGCTAACCAACAACACAAGGAAAATCAGATGTTAGCAAGGTGTGGAGAAAAAGGAACCCTTCTGGGATGCCTGGGTGGCTCGGTCGGTTAAGCGTCTGTCTTCAGCTCGGATCACGATCCTGGGGTTCTGGGATCGAGCCCCGCATCAGGCTCCCTGCTCAGCTGGGAGTCTGCTTCTCCCTCTGCCCTTGCTCCTGCTCCTTCTCTCTCTCTCTAATAAATAAATAAAATCTGGAAGGAAGGGAGGGAGGAAAGAAGGAAGGAAGGTAAAGGAACCCTCATGCACTGTTGGTGGGATTGCAAACTGGTGCAGTCACTGTGGGAAACAGTATGCAGTTTCCTCAAAAACTTAAAAATAGATCTATGTTATGATCCAGTAATTCCACTCCTGTGTATTTACCCAAAGAATACAAAAACACCAATTCAAAGAGATACATGCCCCCTATGTTTATCCCGGCATGATTTACAACAGCCAAAATATGGAAGCAGCCCAGTCGTCCATCAACAGATGAATGGATAGAGAAGATGAGGTATGTATAGTCCACGGAATATTACTCCAGCCATAAAAAAGAGTGAAATCTTGCCATTTGCTACAACACGGAGGGAGCTAACGGGTATAATGCTAAGTGAAATAAGCCAGCCGGAGAAAGGCAAATACCATTGGATTTCAGCCATACATGGAATTTAGGAAACAAAACAAATGAACAAAGAAAACAAGAGAGAAACCAAACCAAACCAAAACAAAACAAAAAAAACCCAGTCTTAACTACAGAAAACAAAGGGCTGGTCAGCAGAAGAGAGGTGGGTGGGGGGTGGGGGTACTAGGTGGAGAGGATTAAGAGTACATTTGTCAGGATGAGCACAGAGTAACAGGTAGAATTGTTGAATCACCGTATTGTACACCTGAAACTAATAGAACACCATATGTGAACCATGCTGGAATTAAAAACAAAACAAAACAAAACTTCTTAAACACTGAAGAACAATCTTATGTCTGGTTCCATCACTTAACAGTGGAATGACCTTGGGCAAGGGACCCAGTGTCTTCATGCCTCAGTGTCCCCACCTATAAAGAGGATGATAATCGTCCTTATAGAACCATTAAGGTAAATGTTCAATAAGTGATTTTTTTTTAAAAATCCCAAAGATCGGTTAGGTGCAAAAGCCAGGCTGTGGGATAAGCTCTTCTGTGTGAAGCGGGGAGTGGGGGGGGGTGCTGCCCAGCTGGGCAGAATGTGCAGCTGAACCCCAGAAGGATCTTAATGACCAGGCTTTTGGGGGTGGTGGGTGGTGGGAACTGGGGTGGGAGGACCGCACTGGATAACACATCTCACGTTTGATTTTGTTTTAACTTTGCATTATCTGTTACTTTTTCAGAAAATAACTAATGCAGGTGGGGGAGCTGAGGTGGGGAAGATGCATGGCGGTGAGGGGGAAGGAACGGAGAAGGACACTTCAGGAACAGGCACCTGGGGGGAGGGGCCCCACCAGCCCTGGCTCTGGCCATCACCCCAGCCCATTATGACCTCCCTGCCTGTGCCCAGGCCTTTGTGACAGGCACTCCTGAGGCGGACCTGTGAGCCATGACACCTAGAGGGCCCTCAATAAGAGGGTGGCAGGTCGGGCCAGGCTAGAGCCTGGACCTGGGGTAAGGAAGGGGTTACAGGGAGTTATGGAGGGGCCCCAAACCCTGGGCCCCTGTGGCCACTCCCACCCCCAGTGCCCCCAGCTGTCAGCTTCAAGCAACCACGGAGGATGCCTGGATTCACCCTGCCAGGGCTTTGTAAGGTGGCCCTGCCTTGTGCCTCTCAGCTCCACTCACTCCATAGAGTCTGCCAGGCCTTTCCCACCTCCGGGGGCAGGGGGTGGGGGGCCCAGTGTCGGGGGTGAGGTACCTGGGAACTTTATGGCAAGCGAAGAGGGCGAGATGCAGCGACAGAGACCGAGAGACCCAGTGGGGGCAAGACAAGCACAAGTGGAGGCAAGGCTGGGGTGGGGCTGGCCCCTGCACTCAGGGCGAGAGCAAGGGGCACCCAGGCAGGGGGGGGTCCCCCAGCTCAGGGCCCAGACCCTGCCCTTGCCCACCCCTGCCAACGGGGTCAGGAACCCCGGCCTCGCCCAGGGCAGCCCCCTCCCCTCTCCAGAGCATGCCCCTGGATCCTGCAGAGCAGTCCTTCCTCCAGCTGGAGCAGGAAAACCAGAATCTGGTGAGTGAGGAGCCCCTGTGGAATCAGCCCGGGCTCAGAGCCCATCTGTGCAATGGGCTCGCAGCTGTTTGCAGCTACGACAAGCAGTCCCGTCTCTCTCTCTGCCCCCACCCATCCCCTCACCCCGCAGAAAAGACAGAACCAGGACCTGCGGGAGCAGCTGGGGGCCCTCCTGGGGCCAGGGCAGCAGTTCCTACCCCTGTGCACAGAGCACACAAGCTGCACAGCCCTGGCCTGGATAAGTGCACGGCGGATGCCCAGCCGTGGCAGGACGGAGGGCAGCTGTGACTCCATGCGCCACAGCCCCACCCCGGCTCTCAAGAAGTCCATGACCACAGGTGCTGCCCATGGCCTCGGGGCTGACCCCAGGACTCTTCCACAGCCCCCCGAGCAGGCCAGTACCCAGCCCCTGGAGGACAGGGCACCCTTGCAGCTGCTGCGGCGGGAGCTGTGCCGGGGGGAGGAGTCCTTCGTGCAGCAGTCACAGGTAGGTCCCTGGGAGCCGGGCCAGGGGAGGGCGCTCTCTGTACAGCAGTCCTCAGTGGCCGGAGGAAGAGCTAACACCGTTGGCCCTGCCTGTGCCCACACTGTGCCCCTCCCCAGAATGAGCTGCAGCAGATCCGACTGTCCTTTGAGAGGAAGAAGATGGCCATTACCGAGGTGCCTGCCCAGCTGGGGTGGAAAGGCCTCTGGGGAACCCACCTGGTGGGACACATCTTGGAGGTGACCCTGCCCCTCTTCTCCCTCCAGGTGTGGGACGGCGTGGCTGAGGTGCACATGGCTCTGAACAACCAGGCTACGGGGCTCCTGGTAGGTCCCCTGAGGGTGACCCCTGAGGCTGAGGGGAACAGGGAGTAGGAAGAGGATGCTGGGGGGCGGGGGAGCATTAAGAAGCAGGGGAATACGGCAGAGGAGTTGGGGTGAGAGGACCTGTTCTACCTCCTCTGTCCCCCAGAACCTCAAGAAGGACATCCGGGGAGTACTAGACCAGATGGAGGACATTCAGCTGGAGATTCTGGGGTGATGTGCAGGGTCAGGGGCCTGGGGGTCCTGGCTGAACTGGGAAAGGGGCACCAGGTGTCCTGACCGGGACGGGATGGCTCAACCCCGGACCCTTCCCCAGTTCCACTGAACCAGACCCAGGGGGCAGGGCAGGCTGGGGTTGGGGGTACACATGGCCCTGACGGTGCACCCCTCCCCCCATCCAGGGAGCGGGCCCAGTGCCGCTCCCAGGCCAGGAAGGAGCAGCAGATGGCATGCGTAGCGGTAAGCCCCCCTGCCCACACCCCAGTCTCACCCTGGAGGCCCCTCTTATGGGAGGGGATGTGGGCTTCAGTGAAGGAGGCCCCAGGGCGGGAGCCCCAGCAGGAGCCAGGTGACCAATTATCCCTGAGAGGTGGCTGCAGGTGCCTGTCCTGGGTAAGAACTCGCAGCACAGGGAAACCACCCTCCCCCGCCCCCAGCCCAGCCCCTGCTCCCCATCATGGGGTCAGGCTCTGACCCAGCCCCTCCCCTGCAGAAGGCAAGGCCGCAGCAGCTGGGATGTTCGGAGGGCCTCAAAGGCCAGCTCTGGTAGGTGGCTGCGTGAGTGCACGGCCGAGCCCAGTCCCTGGGGACCATCCCCGAGGGCACCCCCGCCCCCTGACCGCCGCCGCCCGCAGGCTGCTGGCCCTGAGGCTGCTGCTGGGCGCCCTACTGGCCTGCACCGCTGCCTACGTGTACGTGGTGGACCCCACGCCTTTCGAGGGGCTGGTGCCTCCCCTGCTGAGCCGCGCCGCTGTCTGGAAGCTCCGGGCCCTGCTGGGCCCATTCCTGCGCCTGGAGGTGGACGACTTCCTGCCCTTCTAGGCCGGAGGCCCAGTGGCCCCAGCGAGAAGGAGGCCAGGCGGCCGGCGTGGCCCCAGGTGCCCAGCGGCCGCACTGGCCCCTGCCCACGGCACTGCCGCACACCGTCCCTGCCAGGAGCTGCGGAGAAGGGTGGAGGCGGGGTCTGTCCTGAGGGCTGGGCCTGCTGCTGGACATATAGTCGTGACACACACACGGTGCGTGTGAGCTTGTTTCCATGGAAACGGGGTGGGTGGCGCAGGCAGGGGGTTTTGCCGCCTTCTGAGGCCAGTCTCACACCAAGGTTTCCTCAGGGAGGGGCCTCTCCCTTAGGGCCTATATGCCCCATCCACCTGCTGGCCAGGCAGCCCCTCCGAGGGAAGCCCCCAGCCCACCCTGGACCACCAAGGAAGGCTCTGAGCAGAGGGTGTCACAGGACAGTCTCCACTGAAATTGAGGACCAGGGGTCCTCGGGCCTCATCCCTGGGGCCAGGCCCGATCAGCAGACCTCAGGGATCAGGTTCTCGGCCCTGAATCTGCTGACCCACCAACTTGGCACCCCTTGCATAACCCTCCAGCCCCATCTGGCCTACCACACCACCCTCTCCACACTCAACCGGCCACCACTCCCCACCACCTCCCACTCCTGTCCCCTCCCCAACCCAGGATCCCTGTCCAGTCCAGCCTCCTGGCATTGCCCCAAGGCTCGGAGGACAGGGGGACCACGTTGGTGGACAGAGCTGTGGAGGTAAACACCAAAAATTTTATTTAGGGCATTAAATTGGGGTGGGGGAAATACCTTTGAGAACAATAGAGAATAGCTCTGTGGCTCGCTCATCCCCAAGTGGGAGAATTAGAGGCACCGCCCAGGCAGGAAAAGGGCCAGCCCAGAGTCCCGCCCTGCCCCCGGGGGCGTCCAGGCCCGTGCTGGCTGGCAGGGACTGCAGGACATGGGGTAGTGGGGGCCCTCTGAGCTCCCCCAGGTGCCGCATCTCGGAGTAAAAGAGTGAAGATGGCTGGGCAGGGCTGGGCAGAGCGGTCACCAGGAACACACTGGCCTGGCAGGGTCTCCTCCCCGCCCTGGCAGGGCCCGGATGGCTCACCAGGCCAGCGGCTCCAAGAGGTTAAGGCATCTGTTCATGTGCTGGGTGTGGGGAGGAGGGAGTGCAGCGACCTGCAGGGGCAACCTGAGACCCCCACCCCAGCCCAACCCGCAGAGGCCTGGGCTCCCTGGGGAGGAAGTGGCGTCTAAAGTGCTAGGTCAGGCAGGGGAGGGCAGTGTGCTGGTCCCAGCAGCTCCGGGGCCCCTGCCTGGGGAGTGGAACCCCATGCAGCAGGTGGGGACTTCCTGAGGTGGGTGGGCACAGGGTCACAAGCCCCAGCGGGCTGGGAGTCAGTCAAGGTGCGGCTGGTAGAGAGAGGACCCCCAGCCCCCGGCCCAGGGTCTGTGGCTGCCTGGCTTCCTGGGCTGTCCTCTCGGCCCCAGAACTGCCTACTTGGTGTCCCGCTCAGGCCCCGAGAGACTGGGGAAAAGGCTGGAGGCAGCTGAGTGCAGGCGGCACATAGTCCCTCGGGGGGGGTACCCCAGCGGCCGGGCTCCAGGGGGCCCGCAGCGGCGGGCGGTCCTCAGGGAGGCCAAGGTGGCATAGGTGCAGGCCGGGGGGCACCCTGGGCTGGCCACGCCGGCCCCATCCACGGCTGCAGGTGCCGATCCGCCCCCTGGGGGCCGCAGCGTCCCATGAGAGAGAAGCAGAAAGGTGGAGGTCAGCATGGGGCAGAGCAGCCCAGGGCAGGGTCCGAGGCCCAGCTAGCCTCCTGCGTTGGGCCAGCCCCCGCCCCAGATCCTCCCAGTCTTTGCCCTGGCTGTCTCAGCCCTAAAGAGCCATGGATTCCCAGTGCCCCCACCCCCAACATCCGGCAGCAGGGGGTTGGGGGGGGTAGGGGAGGCTCAGGTGGCCAAGAGGGTGAGTTCCAGTGAGTGTAGCTGCAGGAGGTGGCAATGGCCCCCACAGGGCCCTCCGCTGATGGGTGGTCCCCTAGGCACCCCCTACTCTATCTCCCCCAAAAGCTCTTGGGTTCCCAGGGGGTTCCCAGGGGGTCTTGGGGCGGCTGCAACCCCAACCTTTCTTCAAATGCGCTGTTAACCACCAGGGATGCCGCAGACCCACGGGAGCCTCATGCTTGTCAGCCAAAGACCCATCGGCCAGCCCCCACCTCCCAAGCTTCCAACTCCGCTTAAGTCAGTGAAAAAAACCCACGAAGAATGCCCGTATGCCTGGCCAACGCCTGTCCCAGAGCCTGACCCACTCTGCTCCCCACCCCCGGAGCCCCTGCATTGCAGCAACAGCCCTGGCCTTGCTCAAGGAAAGGAGCGAAATGACTCTTTTTCTTTTTTTAATAAAATTATAGATATATAGATGTAGATATAAAAACATAAAACAGACACAATGCAAGCGGACGCTGCCGTGTGCTTACTCTCGGGTCCCTGGCACCAGGCGGAACTCTGACCCCCGCCCCCGTGGGCTTCCCACGAGGGCGCCGAGGCTCCCGTGGGGCCTGGACTTGGCATGTCTTGGGGAAGGGAATCTCCAGTTTGGCAGGGGAGAGGACTCCTGGTCTCATGGGCCCCCTGTGGCAGCGTCCAGCCCGTGCCTGCTCCCACCTGCACCCCCCCCCAGTCGCCTCCCACAAGAGCATAAAGCAGAGGTTAAGGCTTCAATGAAAGCGAGTTTCCCGGCAGTGGGGGCAGCGGGGGCCCGAGCGTTAACACATGGGACGTGGCATGGCAGCTCAGCGCACAGACAATGGGGACGCACCCACCAGCTGGGTGAGACAGGACACACGGAGCCAGGACCCCACCCACAGCTGGCTGTCTCTCTGTGCCTCGTCCACCTGTCCCTCAGAACCCAGAGCCATCCCCAAGCTGGATGCCTGTAGGCTGGGGCTTGACTGCAAGCTTCCAGCGGGTCCCTGAAAGGCAACAAGTTAGGAGCAGCTGGGTGGTGGGGCCCCGGTCCAGAGCGGCCAGGGACCCAGGACTCTGTCCATCTCTGGGCCAAGGTGACCTTTCTGTGAGGGGAGTAGGTAGGGACTGGCCTGGGGACAGCCTCAGGGGCACGAGGGCAGCAGGTGTAGATATGACCCACACCCCCTGGCCGTCCCCGCCTGTGGGAGCCGGGGCACCGACACACGGATCCCGCAGCCTGGCGGCCCCTGGTCCCACTGAGCCCTGTCAAGCAGATGGGCAGATGGACAGGCGGAGGAAGAGGGGTAGGCTTGTTGGAGGCGTGGTCTCTTCCGCTGACGTGTCCACACCAGGCCTGGGCCTCCTGGTCTCCCGGAGCAGAGCAGTCGGGAGGGGAGGGCAGCCGCTGGGGGTCCTGGTCCCCGGGGCTCCACGGCGGATGGCAGTCAGTCCTCACACTGAGATCTCGTACGTGGTCCCACCCACGCCGGACACCTTCTTAACGAGCGTGTGCCGGGCAGGGCTGGCGGAGGGCCCCGGGGGGCCAGCGGCAGGCCCCAGGCGGGCCAGGCCAGGGGACTGCCCGTTAAGCTTACTTGGGGGGGTCTTCAGCTGAGGGTGGTCCCTGCATCAAAACAAGCACATACACGCACACACACAGTGAACACGGGACCACGGCATGACAGAGGCCAGCAGAGGCAACGGGACAGATGATGCAGACGCAGACAAAGCCCGGGGTGGCCCCTGCCTCTGAGCTCAGGAGGGCCCACCCAGAGGATGGGTGGGGGTGCACAGCCTGCAGAGGGGGACCATGTTGCCACAGGACAGACAGATGTCAGAATGGCCATCAGCCCCCTCCCAGGTCTCTCGGTCCCTCCCACTGGCACCGATCCCAGAGCACAGGGAGGCCAGATGGACACTGGCCAAGCCCCCAGGCCCTGCACTGTCCCAATGCCCCAAGCTGAGGAGCCCAGGGGTGACTCTGGCTCCTTCCCTGCTCCCTCTTAGGAAAACGAGAGGCTGTCTTCCTGCCCTCCAGCCTGCCCAGTACTGACCAACAGCATTTCTGACATCACTGCCCAAACACTCACGAGGATGGGCGCCCCTCCCTCCTGTGGCTGCCATCACACCTCACTGTCTAGCTGCCACCCACTAGGCCAGTTCCAGTCACAGCAGGGGCCTCCTCACTGAGTCCGTGCTCAAGGTGGCAGAGGAGACGCCCTGACAGCCACACACCCCAGGCGCTCAGCTCATATACTTGGGCTCATATACCTGTGAAGCAGCCATCCCTGCTTCCTATTACCCACCTGCCAGGAGCCTGGAACCAGCCTGCCCTTCTGGGCCTATTTCCCCATCTCTGAGCAAGGAAGCCCTTACTTCCTGGGGCTATGAGCTCCCAGGCCAGCATGTCCTGCTGCAGGATGATGTCCCCCAGACTCAGCTTCCTCAACCCACACCATCTCCAGGGGAAGAAACCCTGGGGTCCCCCTGCCACTTAGTTGCACCAGCTGCAGGAGAATGTGCAGCCTTGGGGCTCAAGGTGCAAATCCTCCTCGCCCGCTATCCTTGGATGTGTCAGGGCATCCTTAGAGCTGGGCAACCCTCACACAGTCTGGCCGGGAGCCTCCAGAGGACGAGCACCCCCACTGCCCCCAGAGGCAGCCACTGGCTTCCCAGATAGCCCCCGCATGCTCAGCTAAGAGGTCCCACAGGCAGTCAGAAACCTGGCCTGTGCCGGGAAGCCCCCGGCCCCCAGCACCCACCTCTGCACGGCCAGCGAGGGTGGCGACTCCGGGAGGTCCGTGTGGATGAAGGCGACAGCTTTGGGGCCTGCATAGGAGGGTGAGCGGGGCGTGCTGGGTGGGGAGGGTGGGCCCTGGCGCACCGGAGACCTGTGTGAGCCACTGCCAGGCCGAGGCCCGGGGGCGTTGTTGTTGGCCAGGTCGGCCTGCAGGGAGGAGGAGGAGGTCCGCGGGGCCCGGCTCACGGCGCTGGACAGTGAGGACAGCGAAGTCTGCAGCGCAGGGTTGCGGGCACCACCGAAGCCGGGCCCCGCAACTAGGTCATCTCTGGAGCCGTAGCGCAGGGCCGGGCCACGGGGGCCCTCAGACAGCACGCTGGCCTGCTGCAGGCTGTAGGAGCTGGGCGCGTCATAGACGCCCGAGTCGCCGAAGAGCGAGTCTGCCTGGGAGCGCAGCAGCCGTTCCCGCTCTTCCCTGTCCTTGCGCTCCTGGATGGAGGCCATGATGGTCCGGGACAGGTTATCGTAGCGCACAGGTGAGGGCTCCCGCGGCCGGGGGCCCAGCACCGGGCTGAAGCTACGGGGCGGGGGCCGCGGCGGGTCACCCACCGCCCCCGGGTGCAAGTAGGGCGAGCGATAGCTGGCCACGCCGGCCGAGGGGTGGGCTGGGCACATGTGGCCGCTGGGCGAGCCGGGGTTGAGCAGACTGTCGTAGGACAGGCTGCCATTGCGGTTGGGCAGCGCATGGGGGGCGAAGATGCTGCGGTGGGGCGTCGGGGGCCCGCCCTCAGAGCGCAGAGGCTGCAGGGCCACGTGGTCCCCAGCCCTCCGGCTGGCCGCCTTGAGGCTCAGGGAGCGCAAGGCACCCGAAAAGGTGTCAGCAGTGCTGAGTGGCGGGGACGGGGGGTAGGCGGCGTGCAGGCCTCCGGACGTGTAGTCAGGAAGGTCCAGGCTGGGCTCTGACACAAAGTCCAGGCTGTGGATGCTGTCCTCTCCCAGCGTCAGGGAGTCGGGGCCAGGGACCTGTGGGGAGAGAGGGCACACATCTACCAAGGCCCAGCCACCAGGTGCTCTGTGCCCCACCCCTAGAGGCTACAATCTCAGTGACAAGCGTAACCGACAAGTTGTTCCTGGAAGGTCTCCATCCCCTAACCACCTCTTCCTTGCCCACCACAGAAGAAAGTGGGGACAGGGGAGAAAAGAGCACCCAAACGGTGCCTCCCCAGGGAAGGCTAGGCACCCTTCTCCTGCTCCTACTTCTCCACAGAAGAGGAGGCGGCTGTGGGCACAGCCTCGGGAGCTGGGCCTTGAGGAGATAAAATAACCACATAGAGGCCCAGAGCCCTCTCCCAGGCACGTCACAGCTGAGGACTGGAGTCATGGCCACGTAAGACCAGAGCTGGGTACTGCGTCTACCCAGGGCAGGCCCCTCAGAGCCCACACGGGGCAGGGCCTCCTGGGGGACAGCCATAGCAACAGCGAGGAGGGGCCTCTCTGAGTCTCTGTGAACCAAAGCAGGCGGGCACGGGCTTGGGCCGGGGATGAGAGCCTACAGAACCTCAAAACCCAGAGGGGATTTTGACAAATGTGCCCTCAGGGTACTCAGGCCAGAATCCTTGTGGGACCCAGGACAATCCCATCAAGATGAGGTAGGCAAGGGCACCTAAAGCCCCCCATTCCCAAGAAGGGCTGATGGACACCCATCCTGGGACAAGGACCATGGCATGCTGGCCAAGGAGGCCCAGATTCCCTGCCTAGCCCAGAGATGCTGATGCTGGCTCGAGCAGGGCATCAGTCCTGCGGGGAGGCAACCAACTGGTCCAGGCATACTGGCCCAGTCACAGGCTCGCCTCTTAGATGGCCACGAAAGAGGGTGGGCAGCCTGGGAATGTTCGGGGTTCTGGATCATTCCTCAGGCTGTCCAGGGTTGCCAACTGCTCCGCAAAGATCGTAGAGTACTTATACAACTCAGAAAAAAATAAATGTGCTTTCTTAAACCACTTCAAATTCTTCTGAAGCCTTCCCGTGGGCCTTACAGAGTGACTAATAGTGGAATTCCAGGCATCCTGGCACACACTGTCCCTGGGGGCAGCCGCCTACCAGGCCAGCGGGCAATGCCACCAGCCAAGGAGAAGGGGCCAGCCAGGAGGGCCTGTGCCAGCCCTTCCTTCATGCCTAGCTGGGATTCCCACAGAGTAGGTCCTGCTGGCGCCCACAAGGCTCTCTATGACCCTATGGCCCCAGGGACAGGGCCTCTTAGGGCAAGTCCTCCAGGAGTGGGACCTAGGGGCTGAGGCCTCTGGGGACAGGGTCTCCAGGAGGGGGAGAGTAGGACTTCCTGGGGTGGGGCCAGGCCTCCTCACCTGCTCACCAGGCCCGCAGAAGGGCGCCTTGGGACCCGAGGGAAAGGCAGGCCGGAACTTGTACATGGCAGGTGTCGGGGGGCTGGTCCTCTGCGCCGACAGGGCGCTCTCTGGGGAGATGGACCACGGTCAGGCTGGGGTCAGTCCATGTCCCTCCCTCTGTCTGGCCACCACCACCTCACCAGCACTGCTCGGGCGTGGGGTCTGCAGGTCACCTCCGAACGTGCCGGCCTCCGCCTTGGGGGGCAGTGGCGGCCCCAGGTCCAGCGGCTTCTCATCCAGCTGGTCCAGACTGCCCTTGGACTGGGAGGGGGCGTGGTCAGTGTTGGGTAGGGTGTGGGCCAAGGATGGGGCATAACTGGGGATTCCTCCCTGGGCCCTGGGCCCTAGACCCTTCTCCAGAATCTACCCAAGTCCTCCCCCTTCCACTTCTAGGCCCCTTCCAACAGAGCTGCTTCCTGCCTCCAAGGGTCTGCCCTTTACCCCATCCCCTACCTGACCCCAGGGCCCCCACCTTGCTGCGGCCCAGGCCAGCCTTCAGCCCGTTGTCACTAAGCTTGACCTTGAGTGGGGCAGCTCGCTCCAGGAGCTCAGGCCGAAGGAAGGGTGGCTTCAGGCGAGCAGCCAGCGGCAGCCGGGGGGGCTCCACCACGTACCTGCGCCGGGGGTGGGGGCAGAGGGGTCAATGGCCAGACCAGGGTGACCGGGCCTGAACGCTCACCAAAGGCAAGGCTGGCTGCACCTGCCAGAGGCAGAGGTCAACCGAGCTGAGGGTCCACACCTGCCCACCCCAAACCCGGCAGAGGCCCCTTGACACCCCATCCAGGCCTCACCGGGGTGCCAGAGGGCTGCACAGCACGTGCTCCACATTCCCATAGCAGCCTCGGGTGAAGGGGTTCACACCCCCGCGGAACTTGCCCGTCACCTGTGGACGTGGGACCCCTCAGCCAGCCTGGCCACCCAAGGTCCAGGACAAGGCAGACAGGGGACAGGCAGGGATGGCTGGGGTTCCTCAGGGGACAGGTTGGGCAGGGTCAGCCCAGGGTGCCCCCCACCCATTGCCCCACGATGTTTCCTGCAGGAAGCTGCCAAATTTCTGGGCCCTGAGTTACTGAGGGCTGCAGAGTCCAGAGGTGGGAGTGAGTGGGGGAGGGGCAGCACAGGTGCAGCCCCACACTCCATGCACCACCCTGGGTCTCCTCCCCCTACGGAAGCTGAGGGCTCCAGCAGCCCTTCCCTGACACCCCCCAACATGGGCCTGGTGCAGTTCTGGCCCTCTTGGCCTGTAGGGGATGCCCCTAGCCCCATCGCTGCAGGGGCCCTCCTCGGGTCAGCACCTGCTCATTGGTGGTACGCCCCCGAGTGACCAGCACCACATGGAAGCCAGTGAGGCCGATGACAGGGATGAAGAAGAGGCCAGCCACACACATGACGGCCATGCTGGCCCGTTAAGGCCAATGGCCATAGGCGAAAACACGGAGCCGGTGCCCATGAGCAAACCACTCCCACTGCCACCCAACCAGCAATGGTGACCCACCCTCTGGGGATTCCCCGGCAGTCACCCCCCCCGCCCCCACTGCCGAGGGCCAGCCAAGGATACGTGATGGTGGTGTGGGCAGCTCCCAGCCCCTCAGCGTGGTTCAGCACATAGACCAGGCCAAAGGCGACGACACCCACCATGTGTGCGCTGAGTGACAGCAGGAACAGGAAGAAGTATCGGTAATTGCGGCGCCCAATGCAGTTGTTGACCCAGGGGCAGTGGTGGTCAAAGTCCTGAGCAGGAGCAGTGAGTCAGGGCACAGGGTGGGTAGGAGAGGAGGGACATGGCATGGGGGCAGACAGGGTGGCGGGACGGTCACCTCTACGCAGTTGTCACAGACGCTGCAGTGGGAGCAGCGAGGTGGGCGGTAGAAGTGGCAGGTCGCGCACCACTTCATTCGGACCTGGATGCCCCGCACGTCCACATTCTTGTACAGCGGGGCCCGGAAGTCGTCCTCCTTATCCTCGTCCTCATCCGCTGTGAGCCAGGGCCAGAGGAGGGTGGCAGGAAAGTGACTTCCCTGCCAGGAGAGTCCTTCCCACATCTCTGCCAGCCCACCCACCAGGACCCACCCCTGAAAGGCTCTCACATGTCAGCCACTCACATTCTAGTGAAAGTGAGCAGATCACATGCCCTGGCACAGGGCCCTACCTCGGGGGAAGACGCCAGGGTCCATGAAGGTGGCCATGCTGAAGTTGGCCAGGACAAAGAGGAAGATGATGCCATTGTAGACAGGAACAGCTGGGGACACAGCTCGAGTCAACCATGGGCACCTGCGTTGGACAGCAGGGCAGAGCTCGGTCTGGGGGTGCGGCAGATGGGTGGGGATGGGGCGTGGGGATAGATGAACTAGGTAGGCATGGCCACACGTAGGCAGGCTGGGCCATCAAAGGTCACCATCAGTTCTCAACGTGGCAGTCGGGGAGGCCACTGCCGCCACATCACCGCTGGGAGACCTCTGCCCATCAGCCTGCCGCTTCTCTCCTCAACAATTGGGGCTGGGCACCTTGTGGCCCGTATGTGGGCTGCCCACATGTGGACAATGACTCCAGCAACCGTCCAGGTGCGTATTAAGAATTCAACTCGCGGTTGAAGACACTGAGGCTCAGAGAGGCCTGTGGGCCCGGGCTCCCACGTTTAGGAGCGGTGGCAGACTGGAGGCAGGAGTCCAGGATGAAAAATGAGCCCAGTCCACCTGGCTGCTAGGACAGACAGAAGCAGCCCTGGCCCTCAGGCAGACCTGTCCCCAGCCCAGCAGGGCCTCTTTGCCAGGGAAAATCTGGGACGAGCGGAGCTCCAATTCTCAGTCAGGAAATGCATGGTGGGTGGCACCCCTGTTTTTCCCTGAGGCGTGAAGTCTCAGGGTCTGGGCCACTGGGCATATCTGCATCCAGCCAGCCCTTTCTTTCTAGTTTGTCATCTTACTACCCATCTGACAATGGGGAACACCCAGAGACTCTAGAAAAGCATGATACCCCCTCGCCACTTACCATCTTTTACTACCCCCGCACCCATGGCTCAAGGCTGCGCCTTCTTCCAAGAAGCCTTCCCAGATTCCTGGCACCCTACAAGGATCTCACACACCTCCCGGATGGGTGCTCTGCCAGACGCTGTCCTCTTCTGCCCTCTAGGGACCAGACCAGAGCCCTCTCTGTGGAGATCTACCAGTCCTTGGGCACATAACCTGTGGCCCCGTGTCCCAACCCTGCAGCAGGTCTCTGAGTCCAACCACTTGGCTCCCACAAAGTTCCTCTGGCCTCAGGCTCCTGATGGCTCTTGGCTGCTTTGACAAATGGGGGGCCCCTGGCGGGCTGTTCCCCTCCCCATACCTAGCCCCTCTGTGGAACTGGAGGGCCAGGGAGATCCCCCGCCGTAGCCCTGAGTGAGAGAACAGGGCATCGTGGCCTCCAACAGGGTGAGTAGAGCCCATGGCCCTGCCCACCGCCCCAGCGCACGCCGGCCACGCTGGTGTGCCCACGCCTGCCTTGGCCAGGAGCCAGCCCCGCCACCCCAGCAACCACCTCCATGGCAGCAGAACTTCGCTATTTTTAGTGGAAAGCGAGAGGCTATTTAAAGATTCCACTTCCCACGGCAGCAGGCGCAGCGGGCCGGGAGCCGCAAGTTACCCCTTCCTTTTCTCCAGGACCTGCTGTGGAGGTGGACGTGCTCCCTGAGGACATGGGTTCCCTCTGCAGGGAGGGCCTTCCTCCACTACCCCCTGCCCGGGCAGCTCTGAGTGCCCACTAGTCAATGCCTTCCACATTCCCCAGCCCCACGAGCTAAAGCATGGCACACAGACGGTGCTCAATGTATGTAATGGTCTCTGACCCAATCCCATTCAGCAAGGTGACAGCAGGCCCCGGAGATCTGGTCTGCCTGGCAAGGTGTGGTGGGGGGCAGAAGCCAAAATGCCAGTGGGGATAGGCTCTCCAGGCAAGCAGGAGCTGTCAGCTCCGGAGAACCAGGAGGCCAGGAGAAGCGGGGGCCCCACTCAGGTGGGGCAAGCCAGCTCCCCATGGTGCCTTCTGGGAAGGGCTAGCTGTGTGATCTGCACAAAACGAAAATGCAGGCCTAGTGTTTAAAAAGAATGCCAAGGCCAGGACGGCAGAGCACTAAAGGCAAGGGTCGGCTCTCGTGCACGTGCAGGGCCCATGCCAGTGGGGCCAGCCCGCCCCCGGGGAGGAAGGAACAGAGAGGTCCTGAGGTGCTCTGGGGCTAGCAGACGTGCACACATGAGCTGCAGCAGGTGGGTGGGCATGGCCGGCACGAGGACACGGTGTGGGCTTGGCAGGGGCGAGTGGAGACATGGGGACAGTCAGAGGCTCCATCCCCGCCACCTGGGTTTTGCCGGTGGATACCAAGAGCCTGTTGCCCAGCTGCCCAGTGCAGTGAACCCCAGAATCCTCCCTTCCAGCTGTAGGGAATGGATGCCTCTGCTTACCTATTTTACAGACAAGGAGTGGGTATGGGACAGTTTGTCACATACCTAGACCTCGGGGTGAGAATACGTCTGGGCTGGGATTCAAACTCTCATGCAGGCAGGCGGGGGACTGAACCCCACGGGCAGCCCCCACACCCGCACTGGCCAGAGTCTCCCCTGGCCCAGGTGGCCAGTACTGCTTTGTCCTCCCTGAGCCTCAATGAACACCCACTCCCACCCCGGCTGTACAGGCTGGACAACTGCCCCGAACAAGATGCCTAGGGTGACACCTGGAGAGCAAGAGGGCCACATTTGGGAATCTGATACATGACAGGGCAACATCTGCACTGAAGTGTAGGTGGCCTCTGTCCACTATGGGCACCACCCCTCTGTGTGCCTGGGCCACACACAGCAGGGAGAGGGGGCTGGGGCCTTAGCTGGTGCTGGGCAGGCTTGCGGCTGGGCGCTGCAGGCCTCTGACAGGAATCTGAGCCACTGTCCCATCCACCCACCATCACCAGGTCCCAGGCCGGACTCTGACCCAGGATCGGGACTTCCTGGGCATTCCTGACCCCTCATCCTCCCTCAGGAGGCCTCTACGCCCAGGCCACGCCAGGAGGGTCCAGGCCTGGGTCAGGCCAAATGAGAACCGGCTCCCCGCCCAGAGCCAACAGGCACATGCACAGACATGTGTCCCCACGAGCAGGCAGGGACACATGCACACGCACACGTGCGATGCACACAAAGACACACAAATACACTCCAGGACACACACGTGTGAACACATGCCAGTGGATATACACATACACAGACACATGTACACACACGACCACATCCAAAAGGCACGTGGACATGAGCATACACCATGTGTTGACAAGCAAGACACATGTGCATAAATGTTTGTGAGAACAGACCTGCCCAACACACACACACGGCCACAGAGACACACCTGTGCCCTCGTTCATGTACACACACTCATATGCACATGCGAACACACACAAATGCAGAAATGCCATGCCCTTCCTCAAACCGACCCCCTGTCTACACGCTCTGTCTCCCTGCGGACCCGGCAAGCGGGAGGACGCGTGAGGACGTGCAAGCTCCGTGGGCAAGGCCTGGCAGGCAGAAGTGCTCAGGCCACCTTGAGTCTGTCCTAGGCTCCAAGAGGGGCCCCCCCCCGCCCACAGGGACAACATTCCACTCCCACCCAGGGGCTGGTGTGCTCCAGGCCAGGGCTGGCCACCCCTTGCTGGCTGCAGCCACCCTGTGGGGCCCGGAGCTGGCCTGGGTGGGGGGCTGGGCCAGCTCTGGGGCTAGAAGCCCTTCTCCCGATCCAGCCCCCGCCTCCTGAGTGTTAGGGCCACACGCCACTGCCATGGGCCCCACCCAGATTGAGGCCCCAAGTCCGCCTAGCCCGGCTGGGAGACACCACCCAGTGGGGGTGGGGGGGGTTCCACAGGGCCAGTATGCGCGCCACAGCTAAATGCGGAATGGAAAATTTTAACTCAGACGTTTTCATTTAAATCGGGTTCTTCATTAATACTGTTTGTGTTTAAGAGTGATGCACATGCACAGGGGCACCTGGGCCCAGAGGGTCTGTGGCTACTCTACCCTGGCCAGGCTAGGCAGGGCCCTCTGTCCTCCTGCACCCATCCAATCCCTGCAGGGACCTAAGAGATGAGGCAACTGAGGCTCAGGTGGCCAAAGATACTGTAGGCCACAGGCAGTGAGGCCTGGCAGGGGGCTCACGCCAAGTTTCCTTCCTTCCCGTGTGGCCCCTGCCAGGGGCTCTGTCCACCCGGGCCAGCCCCTCAACCATCCCATGCTGGGCGTTCCAGCCTGCCTGGGCCTCTGGGCATGGGGAGGGCTCAGGCCCATCCTGGGGAGAGACAGTGACATCCCAGAAGTCATCCCCCTGGTCCTGGACAGAGACAAGATGGCCCAGCCTGGCCCCAGGGATTGGTAACCCAAAAGCAGCCCTAGCTTTCTGATATTTCCAGACTCCCTGTCATTCTCCAAAGTGGCTCTGGGAGGAGGAAGGGGCTAAGGCAGAGACCTTAGCCTGGGGGCTCTTGGAAACCCACACAGCACCTGACCCAGCCTGGCACTGAGCCACAGTATGAAGGGCTTCTGGGGCCCCAAAAGGGGCAACTCATGTTTACAGAGCAGAGAGGGGGTCTGGGGCCACACAACATCCAATCCAGTTCAAGGGGTAAAAGCAGAGAAGAGAGAAGCCAGTGGGGACCCCAAGGGCAAGGTGGAGAAAACACAGGAGTGGCCTGCTCTCTCCTCCCTACATGCCTAAGTCTGCAGCAGGCCTGGACCCAGAGAAAGGGTAAAAGTGTAGGTGCTAGGGTGACCAGAGGCCTATCCCAAGGAGGCAACCACTGGGACCCCTGCTTGCCTGGAATTCGGCACACTGTGAGTGGTGTCAGTAGTCCTGGTTTGCCCCGCAGAACCCCTTTTCAGGAACCCAGTTGCTTTGGAGGACCCCGGTGGAGCGAGGGTTAGGGTAGGCCAGGATCCCCAGTGGCCTTTTGGCCCAGGGATTGTGGCCTCAGTGGCTGAGGGGAGCCCTGTCCTAAGGGTAATCAAGGCTCCATTGGCTAGAGGATGCCTGCACCTGGCCCCCAGCCGGTGCTGCAGAGGTACATGCCACCTTCTCTCAGGTACAGTGGGTCACACACAAGGCAGGACACAGGGAAAGGCCTGCAGTGCCCTGAGCGAACCCTGCCCCTTTCTTGGCTGGTGTCCCTGAACCCAGAACCCCAGCTCTGAGGAGGAAGAAAGAACTTGGCAGGGTACAGGAGCATCAGTGCCCACATCTTGAGATGTTTCAAGTTCATAGGACAGCCGTGTAAGGGCCTTGTGAAATCACAGCCAAGGACTTATGACAAGCACACTACCTCGGGACTCAGGTGAGCCTAAGAGGAGAGGAGAGGAAACAGGCAGGCTCTCTGGAGCAGGGTTGGTTTCAGTTTCTTGAAAGATCTATTTCCCTGCATTTCACAAGTTCTTGAAAGAGAACACATATTACTTTTAATGTCAGGGAGGAAAACACTGAATTACACTTCGGGAGTGAGAAACAGGACCAGCAAGTGGAGGTCAGGCTACCACGAAGCACACCTGAGGCCAGGTGTGGGGGACCCCAGGGCCAGGACTAGGCCAGGTCCCACCTCTCCAGAAGACCCTATACTCACTGCCCACCTGCCCCTCTCCTCTCTGCCCCACAGCCAACAGCATCTGAGTAACAAGAACATGCCTGCTTGCCAAAGCCAGGAATAAGCCCATCCACACAGGCCTTTTTTAAACCCGCTTTTGGCAGCCTGTGCGCCCACCCAGCCCCGCCCTCCAGGTAGGGAGCTCTTGAGCCTCCATGGGTACCCAATGCAGGCTCGCTGTCCTCATAGCTGCTACCCTCACTCTCGCTAAGGCAAAGCAAGGGTCCCAAGCCAGCTCTTGCTCCCCTCAACCCCAGGCTCATTCACCCTCGGGCTGACCTGCCTCGGAACCGAGGCCCCCATGGACTACAGCCATTGGTGACACCTCAGTTTCCCGGGAAGGCTTGAGCAGTCATTACTATAGTCACCTGGGCTGTTTCTCAGCATGGGACTTGGGGAAGTGGGTGGTCCTAGATCTGCATGGCTGGAGCCTGGAACTCCCACCCCTCCTTGTACCTGAGGGAGCCCTGTTGGCGGTGGGGGGGGGGGGTGCCCCACAGCCATGGTGTTGTCAGCAGGCTTATGTGTGAGCCAGCCTGTCTCAGATGAAGTTCTGAGGCCCTGCCTGCCTTCTGCCTCAAGGGTCCCAGTGCCCAACATGGCCGGTGTCCCTGGGTGTGGCCTGGCCTGGGCCCTGCAGCTACGACCCCAAGCCTCCCTGAGAAGGTCAAGGGAGGGTGGAGGGCACTGCCAGGCCAGCATCAAGGGTGGCTTTGGGACAGGCACGTGGTAGCCTGGCCAGGCCACACCTACGCGGGAACAACTTGGCTCTGGCCCTGGACTGGACAACCAGGAGTGGACCCAAGAGCCACCCACAGCTCCTTGTTGGAGGGGCTGGTGGCTCTCAGCAGCCTATATCCCCCCCTCATGCAGCCTGTGGGGAGGGGAGGGCTGCAGCCACACCCTGGGCAGCCACTGCACACACTCCCCTGTTTGGGCCCAGCAACTGACACCCAGGGCCTGGCACAATCATGAGGTGCCAGCCAGGCACTCGTGTCCCCACACAGAACTCACCTGTCCCTGGTGCCCCTGTATAGGCACACTCACTGTTTCTGCCTCAGCCCAGGTCGGGGTGGGGAGCTCACATCCCACAGCCCAGCCCTGGTGCCAGCCCTGTCGTGCTCAGCCCTCCTGGCCCCTGTCCCCCTGCCCTGCCCAGCCCACGGGCCTTGTCCCCCCAGGCCTGCCAAGCTGCATCCCCCGCTGTACCGGCCCCTGCCCCTTTTGGCCCGTCTGTGGCCGCCTGTGCACCCCTCCGGTGACGCGGGGGACTCACGTGAACACGAAGAACAGGGTGCTGGAGCCGACCAGCAGCGCGGCGGCCGTGGCCACCGGGATGTACTTGGCGGGTTTGAGGCGCGTCCCGGGGCTGCGGGGCATCCTGGGCCCGGGGCGGGGAGGACTGACGTGAACACAAAGAACAGGGTGCTGGAGCCGACC